>NC_037685.1:70258639-70586516 GCF_003255815.1 Theropithecus gelada
TCAAAAAAAAAAAAAAAAAAAAAAAAAAAAAAAAGCTGCTGATATAAAATGTATGTGAAGCCAGTCAGAAAAGCAATCCCTGATTGTCCATGCCTTTTTTTTTTTTTTTTTTTTTGTCAGAATAATGGACTGGTAAGAAATTCAGCCTATCACAGCAAGTGTACCCTTATGTGTGTCTGCTGCATTAGCACACCCCAGCACAGCTATTCTGTCCTTGGCATCCTTATTGCCTGTAGGGGCTGCCTCATCAGCTGTAGTCAGTGTCTTTCCAGGGTAGTAAGGACAAAACAGTGATGTTCATCAACAGTATAGGCTTGTTTTGGCATCAGATTTTCATCGGTGATGACCCTGACAAACTCATTAATGAATTTCTTTACTGACCTGTGACCAGCAGATGCCTTATCACCACAAAGGTTTAAAAATGGAATGCCGTGTCTTCTGTTAAATTTCTGCAACCAGCCTGTTGCGTATTCGTGGTTCCTGTCAATTTTCAGTTTATCGTGATCAATCTTGGCTTATTTCATGATCAGCATACCATTAAGCAGCATATGTTCACTGTAACACTGATGAATCAACTCTTCCAATACACAACTGAGATCTTCATTTTTAGCTGTATGTAGTGTTTTTCTATTTTTCATTAACTTCTGTTCATCACCTATAGCATAGAACTTCAACAGTTTATCCTTTTGTTTCTTCAAGTCTTATATGGTGGTCATTCCAATGACATACTCGTCTGAAAGATGTCCCACACTTACCGCAACTGTCCAGTTCCTCCAACAGCTTGGCTTTCTATCAAACTATACATAAACATAAGCGCTTCCTTATTTTCTTATTGCTTATAGGGGTGTCTACAGGCCTTTTTGACCTTTTCAATGATATCTTTACACCACAGAGCAGAGAATAAGTGAGCCATGTCTATAGGACTTCGTTTCGTCTATAGGACTTCGTTTCGTCTATAGGACTTTGGCATCATGGAGAGCCTGCCTTCAGTGTGTCTGGCCTACACGTGTGCTATTTTTGTTACCCTTTGTGGGTATGTTTGAGTGTGGACTCAGGATGCATGGAAGAGATATATCGTAGCTGAAAAAAAGCTGGGAAGGTCTTTTTCCCCTTGCCGATGATGAATAAACTGCATTGTGTGCCTGGATTTTGACTGTGACCTGTCCATGAGATCAGGTTGAAACATTGTACTTGTGGTGTCATGTTGGTGCTCAAAGTTTTGGATTTTGGAGGGTCTCAGATTTCAGATTTTCTGATTTTTGGATTAGGGATATTCAACCTGTATATAAATATATGCACACCTACACAATGTGTGGGTGTATATATACACTTTATACATTGTATGTACTTATGAATACTTGATACTTGACAGCACATAAGTGGCAAATATATTTTTCCAGTTGTCACTTATTTTTTCACCTTTTTAATGATGCGCTTGATATCAAATATATACAATTTCAATATATTTAATGCTTGGTGTGCCTTGTTTAAAAATTCTTCCCTTCCTAAGGTCTTAAAGACTGAAATATCAAGCCTTGATAATTAGTAGAGAAAGTCCTTCTGCTTCATTCATTCTCTTCAGAAGAATTTTGGCTATTTTTCATCCTCTGGTCACCCATACATTTTAGGATAAATTTGTAAAACTTTCTTAAAACATTGTTGGGATTTTGATTGGAATTGTGTGGAATTTGGAGACTGAGAGATTTTATGTTCTAAGGTTATGATTCATAAACATGACCATTGTGTATTCTCCATTTAAGTAGGTTTTCTTTAATGATGCTTATAAAGTTTAAAAACAAATTCACCATAAAGTTGTTACTCATCTTTTGTCGGATCTGTTACTAATGACATGTCACTGTTTTCTTTTTTTGAACAGAACATACTGGCCAGGCATGGTGGCTCATGCCTGTAATCTCAGCAGTTTGGAAGGACAAGGCGAGTGGATTGCCTGAGCCCAGGAGTTCAAGACCAGCCTGGGCAACATGGCAAAACCCCTTCTCTACAAAAAAAAAAAAAAATTTTGCCAGCCATGGTGGTGTGCACCTGTAGTGCCAGCTGCTCAGGAGGCTGAGGTGGGAAGATTACCTGACCCAGGGAGGTCCAGGCTGCAGTGAGCTGTTGATCACTTCACTACACTCCAGCCTAGGTGACAGAGTGAGACTCTGCCTCAAAAAACAAAAACAAAAGAACATGCTATTGATGCTGTTGCTCATGTTTGAAAATGCAACTGACCTTTGAATATAGTGTATCTGAATCTCACTAAGTTTTATGAATTCAAATAATTTGTCGCCTCTGAATATTGTCTGCTTTATGTCTTCCTTTCCAATCCTTGTACTTTTTATTAATTTTTTTGTACCTTACTACTAGCTAGGATGTCTAATACAATGCTCAATTATTTTCCTTGATATCTGATTTTAAAGGGGGTATTTCTAGCACTTCATAATTAAAAATAAAGTATGCCATCAATACTTTTATAGATTTATTTTACTTGGTAGTTATTTTTAGCCTAGTTTGCTAAGGGTTTTTTTTTTTTTATTTAGTTTTTAGCCATCATGGTGGTTGAATTTTATCAAATGTTTAATGTTTTTGATGCATAGACCGAGAATGTTTTTTCTCTATGTGGCAAATTGCACTTTTAGATTTCCTAATGTTGTTTTACCCTTGGACTCCTGAAATAAACATGACTTGATCACAGTGTGTCATCTTTTTTTTTTAAAAAAAAGCTCTAGTTATATTGCTAATAATTTGTGATTTTGTACTATCCTCTTGAGTAAACTTGACATGTATTTTCTGTTTTTCCTACTATCTTCGTCTGAGTTTTGGTATCATGGTTAAGCTGGTCTTTAAGAAAGACTTGAGGAGTGCTCTCTCTTTCTATTGGAAGAGATTGTGTGTCCTTAAAACGACTCATCCCTGAAAGTTCCGGACTCAGAAAAGTCTTCAGTACTTTCTACTGAAATGTTCTACAGTAGAGTCTATAGTTTACACTTTTAATCACAGGATTGGAATTCATTCTCCTTACTCCCCTACTCCCCACATGTGGCAGTTATTACACCAAAATTAATGACATTCGCTCATGTTATACTACCACAGATCCTTAAATAGAGTACATACTGCATAATTACTAACAGAGCCAGTCTTCTCTATTTGTTGTCACATATTTCATATAAGCATTTGACTTGAAATACAAATAGAAATACTATATCCCATAATTGTAAACATTCAAATGGAAGCTTCCTTTCCATTTACAAGTGTTGGGATTACTAATATAGGAGGTCCCCAAATAACATCCTTTTGTTAGACATTGTTTCATTATAATATGAGTGGCTGAGGCCTCTGTCTGCATGTTTTGCATTCTCCATATATCTCTGTCTCCACATACTCCGGTTTCTTCCACATCCCAAAGTGCCTGTTAGGTTTACTCGTGTGTCTAGATTGCCCCAGTCTGAGTGAGCGTGGGTGCGTGTGTGCCCTGGGATGGGATGGTGTCCTGTGCAGGATGGGTCCCTGCCTTGCATCTTGAGCTACAGGGATCAGCTCCAGCCACCAGTGACCCTGAACTGGAATAAGTGAGTAGGAAAATCAATGAATACAAATTGTGAAATAAAGCTTTGTAAAGTCCACGATAATCATGCAAATGCATGACAATAAATGATGCAGTGCCTAAGCGGGCTCAGCGAGCCTGCTGTGTTTCTGATTGTTTCTGAACTCCGCAGTGGTAGGAGGTGTTCCTGACAATTTTTGCTTTGTAAAGGATAGGTGCGCGTATACTTAGTCCACCACCTTGACCACCACCAGTCACCAACGAAAAATGGGGTATCTAGTTTTTATTACTCTTTCTTAAATGTATGTTTAGCTCATATTTATTTCAACGTCTTATTAGAATTGTTGTGGGTCTTCAGACATTTGGTGCAGTTTTTGTGACCAGAAACATTCCATAGGAACTTAATTTTGCTTACATCAATTAGCCTATGGTAAAATTGGTTGCGTTATACTGTTTCTCTTAAAGTCGCAGTTTCCAAAAACCTATTGATGACCCAAATGAAGACTTACTGTACAGGAAAGCCTAACTAACGTCTTACCGTGTGCTTATTTCTTACACGTGTCTGTGCCTTTCTTCATGTCTTTTGGATGTTTTATTCCAATTGCCCTCTCTACAAATTAGGAGTGATAAATACCACTGACTTTTACCTCTTACCATAAAATTTTGTCAGAGATACTTAAAAACTTACTATCATGCCTCATCTGACTGAAAGGACCTTGGGGATGTTAACACAAACTAAATATGGCCTGAGAAGGACTCCGTACTTCTATATTTGAGTCCTTCTGAATGAACTGTAATCTAGCTTAACAGTCAGACAAAATTGGAAACCTAATTTAGATGTATGTGCCTATAACAGGAACTGAATCTTGGCCAACCTCAGCGGCCATACTTCAACCACTGCTGAGTGTTCGAATTGTGTTCAAATATGGCACCAACCTGTAAGCAATCCAGCTGTTTCTGTATCTCACTGCCGATTTTTGTACATCGTTTCCTCTTTTTTGGTGTATAAATCTTCTTCCACCACGTGGCTGCACTTGAGTTTCTGTGAATGTTCTGTGATTCTCGGGGCTGCCCAATTTGCAAATCATTCATTGCTCAATTAAACGCCTTTAAATTTAATTTGGCTGGAGTTTTTATCAGGGACAATTTAGATGGCCCTTCCCAACTTACTTGCTAATGTTCAATATTTAGCCTTGTAACTGACCAGTTTGCCAATATGTTGTGTCACCTCTAAAAACAACAGAAATTTGAAGTCCTCATTAAATTTGGAGTTAAGTCTTTTCTACAATTCTGACACCAACTATATTTTATAAATATACAAGTAATCTGGCAAATCAAATGGTGAGGCTTAAAGTTCACCAATTTTATGAGTTAACTAACAGCTTTTGCAAATCTTAAACACGCTACTGGCCTTCACACAAAGGGGATAGAGAGGAACACAGTCTTCAGAGTCTTCATTTTTGGGTTTCTCCGATAACCTCTAATCCAACCTCCATGCTGCAGCCTAAGTGATTTTTCTAAAGCACTCCAATACATTTCCAAACTATCCATAGAACAAATCCCCAGGTTTTGGCATGGTTTAAAGGTCTTTCATAATCAGGTACCTCTCTTGCTTTTCATCCTTAAACTACTATGCTCCATCCAGATATATTATATTGCTATGCTATTGTCATACTTTGTGCCTTTATAAATCACGTTAATTCTTACTCATTCTTTAAGACTTTAATGCCACTGATACATCTTTCTAGACTCCCTCAGGTAGTAAGATACTCCCCTCACGTCTCGTGTTTTCTTAGCACTTGGTAGTAGAAGCATTCATAGTAGATGCTTGATTCAGATTTACCACTTATTATGTGACTTACATCTCGGATGTAAGTGAATTAGGTTACTTATCCCATATAGTTGGGAAACATACACATAAAACTAGCCTCCAGGAAATAGTGCAAGGATTCTAAAAACATTCACTTTAAATACACCTTTGAATGGCCAATTATGTGTGAAGCCAGGGATCTATAAGATGAACAGGATATAGCTCCTCTTCTCAAGGGGCTCATAGGATAGCAGAAATACACCTTGTAGTGGCATCATATTGTATCAAGACTACTCATTCAATATTTTCTGAATGAATGGTCAACACATAAAAAAACACAATATAATCTTTAAAAAAGTTTTATGGGTATAGATTTAAGAAAAACAAATGGCAACTTCTAGCAACTGTTATCAGATTAAACTATAGCTTACATTGTGTGTTTAAAGACATAAATCAGTCTGTTCATGTGTTGGTTATGAAGTTTACATTAAGATATCATTTAAACGAATGAGCAATCAGTAGTATAAACTGAGTTAAACTAAATTTGGATAAAAATGTTCAATATATTAACTCTAGCACGTATACAAAATTAGAAAGCCTATCCAAGCACTTAGCAAAAAACACAGAATATTTGTCATATCCATAAAGTTTATTTTAAAAAATTGTTAAAAACTAACCATACAGGTTTATTAATATACTTAAAAAGTTTGTTCCCTATGTTGAAGTAAAATACATTAGCAACATCTTCCAGACACCATCTTTATAAAAGTAAAACTTCTAGATCCTGAAATGTACTACAGTAGAGTCTATAGTTTACACTTTTAATCACAGGTTTGGAATTCACTCTCCTTACTCCCCTACTCCCCACATGTGGCAGTTATTACTCCAAAATTAATGACATTCGCTCGTTACACTACCACAATCCTTAGAGTACATACTGCATAATTACTAACAGAGCCAGTCTTCTCTATTTGTTGTCACATATTTCATATAAGCATTTGACTTAAAGTACAAGTAGAAATACTACATCCCATAATTGTAAACATTCACCAGGAGCTTCCATAGTGCAGTAAGTAATAGAGGTGGCCCAAGAGTCAGTCAAGTGTTCTTCACTCGTTGGATACTGCTGAGATTAGAACTGTTTTGAAGGCAACTTATCCTAAGTCTTACTTGTATTTCTGATAAGGATGTAGTTCTGGATATATACTTTTAGTTGAAAACACCTGAAAGTCATTCTGAAGACTACATTAAGCACCACTTCCACTTACCTGAATATATTGAGTTAAATTCAGCAGTATGTATGGTTGTTAGTATCAGAAATTAAGAATAACTGTGGGTCTCAAGTTCCCTTTTGTGGATACAGATAGAGTACTGAGTTCCCACTGATGCTAATAGGAACCGCTCATGCATACCAAGGGTAGTAACTCCCCCAGGGCCACATGCAACCCCTAAGTCTGAGGCACAACTATTACTTCTGCCAGTGGATGCTATACAAGCATATTTAAGGCTGTATTCGGCTATAAAGAGTTCAATCTACTCTTTAATACTTTTTCTATGTAGATCACATACACAATCCAAAATTTTATAGGACAGGTGAAAAGTCTCCAAACACTTTTTAAATACCATTCTCCATACAATTTATTGTCAGCATATTTACATAGGGGAGTGTTCATACTTAAAACCATTTTTTAAAATGCAACCACAATTTTCAAATTGTTGTCATAATTTCTCCAGGATTATCCTCATTCTCATTTTCTGACTTTTGGCCAGCTTCACATTTGTCAGATTGTTCATTGCAGTTCTTAGGCAATTCTGATGTTGCTCTGAAGGAGAATAAAGGTTAAAAGTATTCACTGCCACCCACTTTGGGACAGGCTTGGTTGCAAAGAAAATGGTGTTCCTGGCGCCGAAGGATAACTAGGAAACCCATCAGGCTGAGCTGGATAGCTTTCCAGAGCCGAAGCTGAATGGACCTGATGGAAAGAAGAGCATGTGGTTTAGCAGAGTGCCAAGTTCATTCAAGCCTACGCTTGCTTCTACCCATGCCACACAGAGATATTCAGAATAGGAAAGAAAGACAAAACTCGGAGGCACAATCAAGTCTGCTCAGTCACCTAAAATTTTTAAGAAAATGTTCAAATTTCTTCAGGTGAAGGAGATGCATAGAATCACCATTAAAATATTTAATATTCTCTCAAAAGTCAATAGGTTTTCTACAGATAATGTGCTTAATGGTCAGTTATTTAGCTTAAATTATAGAAGACAAGTTAACATTTAACTGTCATGAATAGATTCTTAAATTTTATCAAGTAAAATCTATAAGCAGGAAGGAAAAACAATTCATACAGATGTCTATATCCTACCGCCTTTGTAACTCTCCTGAAAGAAGACAAGCATAATTTGCAAATTTGGGAAGAACTAATTATCAAATCTCCATGCATTCTCCTAAGAGCTATTTTTTGGCCGATGTTGGGATATCGCAAATGATACTGCAACATTCTCACTACAGAAGTTAGTTATACATGTTACCATTTTATTTACACCAGCCATTGCTGCTTACCTGCTGTAACAATGCTGACTGTGCAGCCGCATTATGCTGTAATTCTTGCAAGGATGATTGTGAAGGATTCTGAGAAAACCCAGGGATACCCGGGAGGGACAAAAGGCCTGGAAAAACAGAACTGCCTGCAGCTTGAAGTCCAGATGATAAACTAAAACAATTGACAGAAAAACAAGTTAACTGCAGACAAGACATAAAAGCTACTGCTTCCATATTTGTCAAATACAATCTTAAAATGTTAAAAACAAAACAAAAACATTATAATTTATTCCTCTGTTGGAAGGACCATAAAAATCAGCCATTCACCGATATGAAACTTACTTTCTGTGAAGTATATTATTCAAAATTCAGTAAGTCTGTTTTGCATATAATCCTTTCTGCTGTCTAATAAAACTACCAAATACAAATCCCAAAACTATGTCAACAGGCATTAATATTTTATATATTTATCTTAACGTGGCTCATAAAACATTTTTTTGAGTGCTAAAGTTTCCGCCCAGGAAAACATCGTTTAGATTTTGACATTCAGTTGGATGACTTGAAATGAAATGTGAACTACAAGTTAGGTGAAGAATAATTTTATCCTATTTCCAAACTATCCACATACCCGGCTTGTGCAACAAGAGCGGAGTTGAAATTGGAACTGAATGCTGAGGCGAATCCTGGGAGGACTGGAGCCGGGGATGGGGCTGTGGCAGCCACAGGTAGTGGTGTGACAGCTGCGACTGTAGATGGTGCCTGCAGCCCCGGGAATGAGGGAAGAGCAGGGGTAACGCTTGGGGTATTAGAGACAGAAAAGCCTGGGTAGGAGGGATTTGAAGATGACAGAGGTCCTTGAGTAACTGAGAAAAGTGAGGGAACAGCAGTAGACAGGTTGAGGGGGAAAGGTGCTGCTGAGACTGGTGCAGAAGCAGAAAGCCCTGAGAGAACAGCTGCCGTTGAGCTGGGATGAGGGAGAGATGTGGAGGTGGCAGCAGTAGATGAGGTGGCTATTAATGACCCTGGGAGAGATACTGATGGATTAAGAGATGGGTTGCCAGTTAAAGGAAAATTGTTGGTCAAAGAAGTAAAAGGAGGAAGAGCAGTGAATACTGGTGCGATGGGAGTGGAGGAACCATGTGGTGGAAGGGAAATAGAGGAAAGGGTATTTGAACCATTTAAATGAGTACTCAAGCTGGAGAGACCTGACAATGCAGGATTAAGGCAAGTAGATAAACTGATGGGCACGGATGTTGAAGTATATGCACGGCCCAATGTCCCTGACAAACCTAAAGTGCCATGAGAGGGATTCCCAGAATGAGATGGGCCTTTGAAGGCCGAGGGAGTAGGACTCGTGGGCTCAGTTTTGATCATAACAGGAAGAGTTGTTACAGCAGGGGTAGATGAAATATGCAGATCTGAGGTACCTGGGTGGGGGCCATGCAAAAGGGGGGCTGAGGAGCCACAGCTAACTGGCGCTGATGTGGAAGCTGATGCAACAGTGGCTAAAGGAGACTGTACAGGCAAAGTCAGGGGAGTGGAAGTAGAGTTAGCCACAGGAGACGGCAGGCCTGGGAACAGGGCCAACCCTGGAGTGGAAGTCCTCTGTGGGGGAGGGATGGCCGATGGGGCATAGCACTTACTAGGGGCTGAAGCAGAAGAGTCAGAGTTCTGAAGAGTAAGAGAAGACAGTGAAGCCAGCCCACTTGTGACAGCAGAGGACAAAGCAGAGGAGCTGATTAAACTGGTGTCACTGGATGTCAGAAAGCCTTTTAACGCAGACAGAAGAGGACTGTTCACACCAAGTGGACCGGCAACGCTGGGAATAGAGCCACCAGCAATTACAGGAGTTGGGTTGGATAGGCCTTGGGATGTTGGTGGTAAGGGCAGAGGGAGCCCTGCAAAAACTGATGACAATGAAGCAGAATTTGGGTTGCTGGTAGAAGCAGCAGTAGAGCTGATGGAAAAGGGGAAGCTAGTGAAAGGGGCAGAAGTAGAAGCAAATGTTTCACTGGAACCAAGAGTGGACCGTGGTGTAGGTCCTGGGGTAGGAGTGGCAGAAGGACCTGGCAGTGACACTAGGCCAGAAAAAATGGAAGGAACAGGAGTGGTGCTTGTACTGTGGATGGATGTAACAGGTGCAGTGGGCAATGAAGGGGTTCTGATAACTGTTGGGTTTGGCGTTGATGGCTGAGGTGTGTGAACGGCTGAGGACACCTGCCCTGGGAACACAGGAAGGACAGTATTCGGCAGGTTCATTCCAGAAACGGTGGCAGCTGCTGATGCTGATGGATGATTGATTGCCTTGACTGGGGATGCAGTAGGAACAGGAGTTGCAGCAGGTGTTGAAGGATTAGAACCATGAGGAGAAAAGAGTTGACTTGCTGGGGTGGAAAATGCTATATGGAAGGGGGAAAAAAGGCAAGAATGTATCATCATGCTGAAACGTCAAATTTTAAATTAAAAAGCATAACCATCTTTGTAATATTTAACAAATACCAAATAAAAAATGACAGGTATAATAGGCTCTTGTAATGTCTAAATTGCTGGGTTCCATTTCTCAGATCTTTACTGTGGAACCAGATTCAGTTGTTGTCTAGACTCTGCTCAAAATAGCTCTCCAAATCACAGGAAGTTTTGAGAAGCTTACAAAGTGTCCTTTCATATTTTTCCACTTTTTAAAAATTAAAGCATTTCTTTTCATTGTGAGTAGTGCTGCTGCACTGACTTTACCTCTAATTCAATCTACTTATCTAGAGTAATAACCACAAGTCAGTCCCCCTCATAGGAGCTTTCAGAACATGGCTTCCCTTGCAGGGCCATACAAGGCTTTCCAGGATTCATGCGCATCTCTCCAGTACTGTCTGTTGCCATTCTGTGAGTTGAATTTAATATTCCAGATTGTTAATCTGTACAGTTGTCCCGCTCAACCCCCAAACAGTTGCTCATACTGACCACTCTGTACTACATTAAACCCCAATCTTTACCTGGCAACTCCTTTAGGGGCAAAAGCTATGTCTACTTCATCTTTATAGTCCTATTACCTAGCACAGAATACAGCACCTGCATACTTAATGAGTGTCTGCTGAGCTGGATATATCATAATTCCCCCAAACTACAGTTCCCAAACCCACTCAAGGACTATTCCCAACACTATTTCTAGTTTGCTCTAGTATTTTTATTCTGATAAACTCTAAAATAATAAGCATTTTGGGGGATGATGTGGGCTCCCCTCTGAATGTATTCAATGGCTATCCCCACCTGTGATAATCTTGGTGTCAAAGGAAACCATGACTTAGGTAGCTAATGTCCTGAAGACAACCATCATCTGATGCTGTACCCACATCAAATTCTGTTTCAGTTGTAAACAGAGGATGTTCCTGTTGCAGTGATAACCAACTGAGAAATATTTTCACGGATTAACACATTTTAAAATTCATGTATAATTAAGATTCTTTTGACATAAGCAAGCTGACATGGTCAACGAGTACACTATGCTACTCATAGATGGGAAGGGACATTAAGAAGAAAATGGAAGTAAACGACACACACATAATTCATTTGCACTACGTGAAGGCCAAGGGGCATCACATTGGGCTGAACACATTTTGTAGTTGTCTTAGAAAAAAAATATGATTGGAAAATTGACAAACAGTCATATTTAAGTATATAAACTGAAACTCCAAAGTTCTTAAGTCTTCACCATATTAATGGTTGTAAGCAGTGATTTGGTTGCAATAAGACTAGCTATCATTTTAAACTAACAGTACCTATAAAAATGGATTTGTACCTTTTTTGTACTTAATTTCTAAGAACTAGAAGCATAAGGAAAATAATCCTAATCTTATGTTTGTAAAAAATGTACCAAAAAGGTATTTAAGTCTGTAGGTGTTGGGTACCATTTGAGAATTCACTATCTTATTTATTAAACTATATGCTGAAGACCATGTAGCTAATGACAAATCTGAAGGTAAAACCAAGCTATCCTAGAGTATTCTTTATAGCAGCCTCTGTTGGATATCTTTTTATTTAATAAAGCAAAAGCTATGCATTATTAATCATAGCACTTGCAGGTAAAAATGAAACAAACAAAAATTTAAAAAATCCCAACCACATACCATAATAAACAGCACTTTCCAATCATCTAATTTGGTTATTAACCATAAAACACGATCTGTCAAGCCCTGTGCTAAGTTAGGCCCATCATTTCACTTGTCCTCACAATAACTCTCTGAGATAGAAACTAATACCCTCATTTTATAGATGGGCAATCTGAGGCTTGCTATGACTAAGCACCCCGATAAAAGATCATGCAGATACTACATGGTGGAGCCAAGACTTGAGCCTGGGTCTTTCAGACCCACATCTTTAACTGCTATACTAGTTTGTCTTAGTTTCTTTCTTTCTTTTTTTTTTTTTTTTTTTGAGTCTCGCTCTGTTCACCCAGGCCGGAGAGCAGTGGTGCGATCTCGGCTCACTGCAAGCTCCACCTCCCAGGTTCACGCCATTCTCCTGCCTCAGCCTCCCAAGTAGCTGGGACTATGGGAGCCCGCCACCACACCTGGCTAATTTTTTGTATTTTTAGTAGAGACGGGGTTTCACCGTGTTAGCCAGCATGGTCTCGATCTCCTGACCTCGTGATCCACCCACCTCGGCCTCCCAAAGTGCTGGGATTACCGGCGTGAGCCACAGCGCCAATTTCTGTTTCTTAATACAGTTCCAAAAGGAAAAAATAAAATCTTAATCATGCTAACATCATACAACATAGGAAAACAAAATATGCTATTCCTGCCAATGGTACTTACAACAACTAACCTGATTACTCCCTTCAAAAACAATTGAACATAAAATAATAAAGTTCAACATAACTGCTGAAATTTCCTCAATCTCCTTTTCAAAGGAGTTAAATTTCCTGTTCAAGGTCACGAAACTAGGTGGTGGCAGAGGCAGGATAAGAAACTGGATGTCCTGACATTTCACTTAGTGTTCTTTACACCCCACTCTGCGACCTCCTTTAGAAACCACTAGCTGAGAAGCACCTGCTAGGCACTGTTCTCAGGGAATGGAATTCTCCCACTGAGACTCCTAACTATGTACTACAATGGTCAGGCTATTGTGATACTTTGCTGCACAAGAACTGATGTCAGTTTTTGTCTCACACAAGAAAGTCTCTCCTGCCTGACCACACGGATCCTCACCTAGGGGAAAAAATACACGGCAGCATTGCTGCCATCTGGAGGCACTATGTAGGACACACTTCATTTTCATTTTTCAATTCCATTTTCTGCCTTGGTGCCCCTTGTTCTTTTCTATATTAAGATATGCTTAATAATACTTATTGAAATAATGAACTCTAAAAGTAGAATCCAACTAGCATTTGTCAAAAAGGATTTTTATCATCCCATGTGTTTATATCAAAAAACAAATGAGGTTTCCAGTATCACAGAATGTAAAGTGAATGTGAATGCAATGCTACGTAGTACTTACATTACACTGCAAGTTTTGCAAATTGTATAAAAGTCCTAAGATTAATTTTAAGTCCAGTTAATACATGCATTTCATGTTATGTATATAACATGTAACACTAGTAAACCACTTTTAACAAGTATGAATTATATTCTTTAACCAGAAACTTTCCCTAAAACATAACAATTCCAAATATACTCAAATTATTCTCAGTGAATAACAGAGCAAACCATGACAGATATCTGTTATCTCTGGATCAAATTTGGTACTTACTTTGATTCTGTATAGGTTTTGACTGATTGGAAAGGTCTTCATTCTCTATATAAAAATAAATAAAAGTTCATTTTAAACTTTAATCAAATAATTGCCACCATAATAAACAGATATTTGGATACAAAGAAAAACACAGGATATAAATATATGTATACCGTGTTAGGAAAAAAATGTATACATGTGGAAAAAGAAAGGAAATAAAAATAGTGGTAACTCTACTACTACTACTTTACTACTCTATCTGAAGAGTAAGAGGATTACCAGCAACTGAGCAACTGCTCTTTTCTCCCCTAGCACCTCCACCTGAGCTTGTCAGGTTTTAAATACACACAGTTAATTTTACATATACACTCAGTGTTCAAGAACACTTTCTGGAAAGACGCTGGCCTAAGGGTGCCACCCAGGAGAAAGTGTACCCTGCAGCTGTAGTGCAGCGAGGACCACTATCATTGGCTGAGCTGACAGACAGATCCTCTGAGTACCAGTGCCTACAGGAGTGGGAAGGCTGAGAAGTGAAAGGTGGCAGCTGGATGAATGAGTGTAGAATTCACTGCCATTCACTGTGGATTGCCCAAGCCAACAGAAAGAAACTGTCCTGCCCATTTGCTGTACTCAGCTCTGGGAAAGGCCCTATATTAGGAACTGCCATGGGGAACTAGCCTAGTTGAGGCTGACTTGAAGCCTGTGAGACTGACAACCTAAAGCACACCCCTCAAGGGAAAGGATCTATCCAAACAGCCCATTAGCCAAGGATACAAAGGGAGAAAAATGTACCATCTTCTGGCTTGACAAAAACTGCCCAAGAAACCAATATTGTGACAGGCATACAGTGTATAGGAAACCTCCATGTCCTGGTATAATGAGCAAAGTAAAACCACAGCTTGTTTAAGGAATTCATGAGCTTGACTGAGCTGACAACAAATAACCACCAGAACAATGGAGATTTAATTAAAGAAAAAGGACTTTAAAACCTGACACACACACACACACACAACTACTGGGAAATTAGCAGAGAAGCCTTTTACATATAAAAATCTGATTCCAAATTAATAAATGGAAAGAATAATAAAGATTAGAAATAAAATGACTAAAAGTTAAATAATGGTTGGAAATAAGAAACAAGTATCACTTAGAATGCCAAAAAAAAAATTTTAATGGAAAAGATGTCATAAATGAATAGGTAATAGGCTTAGAAGGCAAAAAAAGAAAATGTAAAAAAAGAGTAGCGGTGGGGGGGGGGGGAAGAGCAGAGGAAAATGCAACAATTAAAGGAATAAAAACAAAATTTTCCTAAGCTTTAAAGACTTGAGTTTTCACATCAAAAGAACTTACAGAGTGCCAGAAAAGATTAATGACAGATACACACCTAAACATACTGGTAAAATTTCTGAAATCCAAAGATTAAAAAATTCTTTGTAAGCTTACAGAAAGAGACCAAGTTCCCAATAAAGAAAATTATCTGGAATTGAATTTTCCATCCCCAACCTATACATGTGTCCTTTCTGAAAAAATTTCTTAACGTCATTTTCTACCAAAAGAAAATTAGAACAGGCATATCAAGACAAGGAATAAAACAAACAGAAGTAACAGTAACAAGTCATGATCAAAAGCAATTTTAAAGAAATTAGGTATCAGAAGCAAAAATGTCTAGTATCCCAACAAAACACACAAATTGATTTTTAGAAAGGAGAGGCTGGGCATGGTGGCTCATGCCTGTAATCCCAGAACTTTGGGAGGCTAAGGTGGGCGGACCACCTGAGGTCAGGAGTTCAAGACCAGCCTGACCAACGTGGAGAAACCCCGTCTCTACTAAAAACACACACACAAAAAATTAGCCAGGCATGGTAGCACATGCCTGTAATCCCAGCTACTCAGGAGGCTGAGGCAGGAGAATTGCTTGAACCTGGGAGGCAGAGATTGTGGTGAGCCAAGATTGTGCCACTGCACTCCAGCCTGGGCAACAAGAGCGAAACTCCATCTCAAAAAAACAAAACAAAACAAAAACAAAAATAATATGGAAGTAAAATGATATACAAAACAGTTTTAAGTTTGTGTATACTAACAACCATTAAGAATAAGAAGGTAATAGCTGGCAATATTAAAGAAAATTTCTAAGTTTAGGTGGGGTCAAGGAGAAAACAGTTGTTAAAAAAAAATGGCAATTTGACGAATACAATTTAGCAAAGGTAAGAAAAACAAAACTGGAATAAAAGAATAATGAAAATAAAAATAGAAGAAATAAGAACAAACATGTAATATTTATTATCATTACAAATTCCTATTAAAAGTCTAACAGGCTTAAAAATAAAAATTCAGCTATATATAATTTACAAACCAAGCCAATCTACCAAATAAAATCATAGGGGAAAAAAGTTTAAAATAAAGGTACAGGCAAAATATTTTTTATGAAGTAAAAATAAAAATAAGGACAATATTATCACTCAATAAGGCCTAGGAAACAAAGAAATATTTTATAGTAAGATTATAACTCAGCTGATATTATTTTATAATTTATTTTATAAACAAGTTTATTTTATATATTTATTTTATAAACTCAAGAGACAAAAGAAAAATAACTAGAGAGGGTAATTAGTAATAAGCACCTAGAAATTAAACATTCTATTTATAATTGTAACCAAAAATATCTCTAAATTCTATAGACAAATTTAAGGCATAGAACCTGCATGTAGGAAGCTACAATATCCTCTTGAAAGGAATAAAATAAACCCCAGGGAAGAAAACACTACCAGCTTGACATGATATAAAGATATACACACATAACTGAAAGGTAAGACTTACTATCATAAAAATGCCAGTTCTTCTGAAATTACTCTCTTTCTCTGTACACACACACACACACACACACACACACACACACACACACAGAGTTGTTTTAAGTTGCAGAAAATGATCTTAAGGTTAAGATGCAAGATTTCTAATGATAAGAAAAATACAAAAAGTAAGGGGGAGCCTGCCTTATGAAACATTAGAACACACTACAGATCTGCTAGTAAAATTAGTATGATATAATCATAAAATAAACTACAGTGGAATTTTAATAAAGAACTCATACCTATGTGTGTATGAAACTTAAGATAAATGTGGTATTTCAAATTAGTGGGGAAGACAGATTAATCAATGGTGCTGGCACAACTGGCCACCATTTGGGGAAAATTAAGATGAACTTCTATTTCATCCTCTATATGAAATGAAGTTCCAGATGGAGTAGGTATCTTCTAGGAGCTAGAATATCTGAACTACGTGGGATAAGAAGATCTTAACCAAGGCAACTTGGTTGGAGCTTTGCTTTCACAGCCTGTTTTTGTCTAGGCAAAAGTGTAAAACTCAAAACTCTAAGGGCAAAAGGTACCACAAGAAAGGGCAAGAACTAAAATGATAAATTTTGGAAAAAATGTTTTGCAACTTTCATCAGTGTACTCAACAGAATCCACTCCTGGCTAGTAAAGAAAAAAATAATTATATACTATCGAGCGACTATAAAAGTCTCTAGGAAGGACAAGAAGATAATTAAGCTCTATTCCTACCCCACACACATATAAAAATATGAAGGGTGGTCAAACTAAAAGCTATACATTTAAAAGGATCACTATAAAACTAATTAGAGAATATACATGATATTTTCATATTGTTGGGGTAAGGAAGAATTTCCTAAGCAAGATACAAACTCATGAGTAAAACAACAACTGATATAAATAAAAATTAATTTTTTGTTAAAAAACACAAACAAAAATGTAAGCTAAATTAGTCTACCAGATTGGCAAAGTTAAAAAACTGAAAATCTTCCATGTTGAAAGGGTGTGAAGAAACTGTGTTCTCACATACTCTTATGGACAGGTATAAACTGGTATAGGGTTTTTGGAGAATAGTTTGACAACATATGGGAAACCATTTATTCTTCATATCCCATACCACCAAAACACCCAAAGAAAAAGGTTGGCCTGGCAAGTGTTGGAGTGTTTTAGTCCTTTCTCAGTCCTTTCTCACTGGTTTTTTATGACCCCTTCCTCTCCATGGTAGGAGTAATTTACCCAAATGGTGGCATTCATTAAGTCAATGATACTTCTCCATAGCACGTCAAAGTTTTACCACTCATGAGAAACAGTTCTTTTTCCCGTAACTAGCTGGTGTTTGCATAGGTGGCCCAAGGCCACTCAAATGGAGTCTTTATGTCATTAGCAAAGTGAATGGGGAGACAATCATGCCAACTGGCAGTGGAACTTAGGCTACAGCGGGCTGAATTCCAGCTCCTGCCCTATCTCTGCCAGGCACGGGGTGCCCAATTCACCCCCTCCCCAAGTAATTACCCTTCTAATCTGCATGTGATACACCGCCTTTGCGCAGAGTATCCTTTGCTACCTCGCTGTCAACTCCATACATATTCATCCATCAATTTCAGTTTCTGACAATTCCTTTGCGGAGTCAGAAAGGTGCCTACCCTAGTGTCCAAAGATTCTTAATAAAAGTTTGGAGGCAGAAAGTCCTCCAGCTCTCTTCAATCTAGCACTTAATAAAGATCCTTAAAAAAAAAGTTGATACTTTGATCTCTCTTGGGTTCTCTGTGCACAAATTCTAGCATTTCCCAAACTTGCTTAAAGAAGCACCAGATCATTAAAAATAAATAAAAACACCAGGCAACCCCACCACAATACACTGAATAGAATCTCTACAAGTGGGGAACTAAGGATATATTTTTAAAGTGCCCCAGGTAGTTCCTGACTACAGAGAAACCACCTCATTGTTGCTTCGTCATTCCTCATATTTGATTATCAGTCTGTTTTTACCCGTTTCCTCCTCAACTTAATTCAATTAAATGGCAGCTTCATTATTGGGTCAGCAACCTTTAGCAGTATATTAAGCAAGCAGCTCACATTTACCTTAGTAGGGCTGGTTTGGATGCCTCTCCTATGAGCTTCTATAGCATTCTAACCCTATCACAGCACTGATCATTCCAACTTCTCTCTTTGAATCTAAGATGCCACTTGCTATAAATCACATTCTAATTTCAGAGAAATTAAACTATAAAAAATGTGCAATTCAGAACCAAT
The DNA here is from genome assembly GCF_003255815.1 of Theropithecus gelada. NCBI lineage: Eukaryota > Metazoa > Chordata > Mammalia > Primates > Cercopithecidae > Theropithecus > Theropithecus gelada. The sequence continues at coordinate 70,277,338 of NC_037685.1, forward strand.
AATGTAGAATATATTGAAATGGCCTTCTCTTTCCTCATCTGTATTTTTTCACTAGACTCTTTGCAAACATGACTCTTTGTGCACCTCTGTATCCACAGCACACAGCACATGATAGAATCACCTAATATTCATTAAATATGTTACTGAATAAATGCTATTAAAATGTTATCCTATACTACAAATAGAGAAAGTGAAGTCCATCAAGACTACGAAAACTATCCAATATTACCAAGGATTCACTTCCAGATCCTTCAGACTCTTGAGCTTATGTTCCCTCTGTCAGAATATTACGTCATGCCAAACAACTGTCCCTTCCAAGTATACATTTGTGTACGAATAAGTTACTGAAACACTCCCAAATAACATGACTTTACCTGTTCCTACAGGATTAGGAGTATATGGAGGTGGAGGGGGCGTACCTGGAGCTATGACACTGGCTAATGGTACCAGACCTGCATGGTTATAAGCACCTAAAATAAAAACACAACAGAAATAAATATAAGTTAGCACTGTTCTGTGACTAGTATTGTTCTGTGACTAGGAGTTCAAACTATATTAATGCAGCTATGCATTATAAAAACTCCTATTTAATAGAGTTGATTTTAGATAGAGGTCTAGGTCTAGAGTTAAGTGAAAACTGACACCAAATGAAACAACCAGACATTCCTATTTCCCACTGCATGCTCATTGCAGGGATAAGCTCAGTGAATGGCATGGCAGGCAGAACCTGCTATACTTAAATTATTTGTCTTTCCTGCCAAACACATATACTTGACTTTTTTAAGTTAAATGCATTAATGACGCCTCCGAACACCAACTACCAAAAAAGGAATTCAAGATGATTTACCAAAGTGAAAACCCATAAATAATGAATGACTAAAAATAATCTGTAATTTATCATAAAGAAAATATCCTAAATAAACTGTCTGCTACAGTGTTGGAGGCCAGGACACTACTAGCTAACTATGGGCATAATTAAGCTCACAGTAGCATATCAGAGGTGCTACAGATTTCCCAAGCACATAGACCAGCACTTACTTTCAATTTAATAAACAAACAGCAAAAAAGAAAAACAAGTAAAAAATAAGGGAACTCCTTACTTGGTGCAATAGTTGCATGTGGTCGGCATGGAGGTATTGGGTAAGGAACAGGTTTATGTGGATTATATGTTGAAGGAGGCTAAAAGATGGGGGAAAACACAGCAGTTAGAAGAAAACCAAGTAAGCCGTCTCCTTGGCAACTTGTCTTTCAAAATATTTAGTCCCAATATGCTAAAAATGTCCCAGCATACCAACTACTGGACTACATGTGACGACAAATGACGGAAATTTCTTTGCTTTAATAAATGTGGTTGCTATTAAATTCCAAACGTAGATCTTGCCAAAGATGGTCACAAAGGTGTTTATTTTTAAAAATCACCTCCAATAAGGGGTCAGACCTCATCGTAAACAGCAAACTCCTCCCAGGCCCAGACTAAGTTAAACCAAGAATTCCTGTTTCCTCCTACATAACAAAGACAAGAAGTCTTCTAGGTTTTACAATTTCAAATGACGCAAGAACTCCCAGTGGCAACACCCTCCTAAAGTGACAAGAATTCATCCTCAGTCCCACCCTCTTTTCTCCTTTTGGAAGACAAAAAGCACTGTTTGCTTTAGCATTTGGCATTCTGACAACTCTAGTAGAATGTAGACTGGAATCAGGAATTCAGGATGTTAGTTGTTCCGCCCTTTGAAATCCATAAATCCACCAGTACTTATTTTACAGTTGATGGAGCTTATCTAAGTAACAAAAAGCATTCAAAGAACTGGTCTTTAGAAAACTGGAAGTACCTGAAGCTAAGCTAAATAAATGCTCTACTTTTTACCTACAGAGAGAGCCTGTGCATGCCTGCGAGGCAGGGGAAAGGGTCTCCTGGTGGTAAGGTAGCCAGATTATTTCCAGTTCCCATAATTGTGGCCCTATCTGAAGTCTTGTGCAAGAACCACGATGTGTGACTATTCTGCCATAAACTACTCCACTGGAGTTCTTGTCATGTGGACGGGCAGGTTTTGCAAGGTGGTTGTATGCAGGCCTCTAGTACTTCAACTCCAAAGATCCTTCAACCCATGGGGTGTCTTCTCCTGTCCTGTTTACAGTGCAATCATTATAATCACCATCTTGTAAATACTTTCAACCTCCTGGCTTCACTGTGGTTTCACTAACACTAATTCAGCTAAACTACAAACTGAGTTAAAACAAACTCTTCACACTCCGTATCTGCAACTGAGCAGCTGAATGCGTCTCGAGAAAAAAACTGAAAGCAATTTGACTGATTTTACTTTAAAATAAAAAGCTTAACCTCAAAGGGGCTCTTAATACTGTTAAATATTTATATTTCCCTCAACCATTCACTCTCTCACTCTCCTACAATTTCTAGAATACTTCAAACTTTGCAACACAAAAATAAAACTTATGCTTTGAGTAAAAAGAAAACTTTAAGTAGGAAGGAGTTTGGGCTTGTTTCATCCTTTTCTAAACATACTGGTTTGGATGGTCCAAGAATTCGTGCAGCTATTCCTTTGCCTTCATTAGTACATTCTTCACCATCTTTTTTCAAAGGAGTTCCCTATTTAAAAAAAAAAAAAAGATAATTCAAAATTAAGAACAAAACCCCTCAAACCAATAACAATAACCAACCTCACTGGATTACACTGAAGAAAAGGACTTGGTAAGAGGGTAAAGACTTGCATTCCCATTTCAATTCTGCACCGCCTGGCAGCATGACCCTGATAAGGTCCTCAGTCCTCCTATGCTATGGAACTCTCGTATCACATGCAAAGGTACTCAGAAGTGAACATGAAAAACACAGAATGACAGGAAAAGATCAAGTATCCAGAGGGACTGGTTCTAGGGCCTCCCCCATAGATACCAAAATACATGGATGCTCAAGTCTCTTATATAAAACGGCATAGTATTTGCATATAACCTAAACATATTCACCCATCTACTTTAAATAATCTCTAGATTACTTACAATACTGAACACAATGTGGATGATATGTAAATAGTTGTTATGCTGCATTGTTTTACTATATTACTGCTTTTTTTTGGAATACAGTATGTTCTAATTTTTTTCCTTCACAAAAAGGAGCAATCAGAAATTAACTTCCAATGCCACAGTATGCATAATCCTCAAAGAATAAGAGTACCTATGTTACAGTTGAAAGTGGATAAGAAAAAATGGTGTTCTCTATAAAGATTAAGTGTGATTATTTATATTGTCAAGGGTAAATGAGACCTTATTTAAGACTGCTAAAATTTACAGATCAGAATAAGTTGATAGATTATTGCAGAGTGCCATCACCCTAAGAGTGTGTGTGGCTAAATGGTATATACTAGCGTGGGAGCCAACTCCCAAGATGTCCCTGACCGATCCTCATCTCCTACCTGCCCTTGCAGATTCCCTCCCAGAGTGAATGGGGCTGACCTGTGTAACACATGGGATACTGCAGAAAGGATGGCATCTGACTTCCAGGCAGCTTCCATTTGTCCTCTCTTGCTTGGATTACTTGCTCTGGTAGAAGCCAGCTGCCATGTCATGAGGACACCCAAGCAGCATTACAAAAAAGTCCTTGTGGTGGACAACAAAGGACTCCTGCCAACCACCAACACTACCTTGCCAAGCATGTAAACGAGTCACCTTGAGGCGCTATTCTTGGGCTCCAATCAAACTTTCAGATGAATGTAACCTCATGAAAAGACCTGAACCAGAGCTACCCAGCTAAGCGCTCCAGTATTCCTGACCCACAAAAACCATGTGAGGTGATAAACGTTTATTACTTCAATTCACTAAGCTATGGGGTTGTTATGCAGCAACAGAAATATAACATTCTTTGAGAAAGTTGTTTTACAAAGAGGTTCGAGGAACATTAGATGATATAAAAACAAGTTTCTTTTTTATATACTTCTCAGAGCCTTTATATGCAGTGTGATTCTCCAGGAAGGAACCGCTGCATGCAAAGTTTCCCAAACACACTTCACTGAATGAAACTGAGATTGTAACAATACTGAGAATTTGAGAACTGTTCCTTTACTAAATGTAAATCAGTGCTTCTAAAGTACTTTGAAAAATAAAACAAAATCATCCTCTCTTCTATTTGTCTTGTTCTATAGATTTTATATAAATATCTTTAATGCTTTAATGAAGTTTAGACATGAACTTTCAATCAGTGGTGGGCCTAGGAATTCAGTTACTGACATAAAATTCCTTTCCTTTAAATACCATTAACTTATTCTACACTTCATACTTAACCATGAGAAGTTTCATATATAGCTATAGAAGTATGCTTACTGGGAAAATGCCATTTATGCGGCTAGGTCTTCCTTTGGGATATGGATTTCCTGGGATCGTTCCACAAGAAGATATCATAGCATGAGGAGCTTTGCAGCCCCCCTTGAAAGCCTGTAATATAACAAAGAAGAGGGGTAGAAAAAAAATTCTTAAAGTATTCTGAACATTGGGAAGCTCAGCTAAAAAAAAAAAACGAGTTAAGGAACAGCACTACATTCAATCTGCTCATACATCATTCAGCACTTACAGTGGTGAATATGACCAAAAGTAATAAGTAAAATCACTTTATTTAAACGGAACAATTAAAATGGTAACATAATAATGTTGCAACTAACAGACTCAAAGAATGTCTTCACAAAAGATTTTGTAAATTGTGTAAAAAAGTCTTTATTATCTAATCTGTCCCATTTCTTCAACTATCAAGAAATAACAGTTCAAATCTACAAATGCCAAGGTCATGTGACATTTGAGGAAAGGAGGACACAGAGATGAAAGAAACATGGTCCCTGCTCTTTACAACCCAGTGGAGGACAACATAAACAAATAACATGACATTGGGTGGTCCAAAGAGCTAAATACCATTGAAAAACCAAGTAATAATGTTCAACATACTGTTACGTATTTATGAGAAATAGTAAGGGAAGGGATTTAGGTCTGTTTATTACTGTATCCTCAGCTTCTAAATGATGCCACACACATACTGAGTTGGTGCTCAATACATATTAATAAATGAAAAAACACTATTAGGCAACACATATTCCAATGTATCTATGTTATGTTATAGAAATATCCAGCTATATGTGTGTGTGTATATATATATTCCCAAGTATGTTCAATGTTATATATATTACATATTGGTTGTATAAGTCCATTCACAACACCATATATGTAAATTAGCTATATAACTCAGCCCCTCTACTAAATACCCCAACCCTGAAATCATCTGAATTTTTGGCTATAATAAAGAATACCAGGATGAATGCCCTTATATATAAATTTGTATATTTCAACATTTCCTTCAGATAAATTCCTAGAAGTAGAAATTTGGGGCCAAAAAGTATAAATACTTTAAAGGCTCTTCAAGTTTACCTTGTAGAAAAGCTGTACTAACTTACATTGACCAGAGGGCCTATTCCACAGAACACTCAGGCCCAGAAAATTTCTGAGAAGGAAAGTGACATGATCGGAACACTTCATAAGAAAGAAAACTACAGTAGTAATACCCATGTTGCCTTAAAGGTTTTAGTCAAGAAAAGTGATAAGGAAGTTACTAAAGTAAAGAAACATGGCTCAGATCTTAACACTTCTACAACAATGTATGACTAAGGCAAATTTGCTCACAAACCATCCCTGGGCTTAAAGGAGTTTGTGAGTATTAAATACAACTGAACTGCCAGGCTCATAATAATTAATTAATTCAGCTTCCAGCCATCACAATCCTACCTTAGAAGTAACTATCTTAGATGACAAATCAAGTTTTCCAGGGTTGGACAAGTACTATTGCTCCAATTCTTATAGATTTTTAACTAATAAACTGGAGTTTTAACTAATAAACTTGCTTTAATATTCATCTCTTATGAATCTGATTTAAAATAAACTGGATAACAAAGCAACTTTGAAAAGTTAAGTTCCTAAATAAAGTTTAAAGCAAAAACTTGAAGCCATGACAAAGGTACCAAGGGACCAAGACATAAACATTTCCATGAGGTTCAAGCTGAGTGGCCAACCAACTTCTCACTCTCAAGCCATCTCTTCCCCCTTGACTGTCGCTGTCAACCAGCTCTATTTCCACTCCATAGGGATGTTCATTTTTAACCCATTGTACAACAGCATTCAAGTTATTCACCAAAGTTAGTAAGAAGAAAGGTGCTTTTTCGCCTTCAACGTTCAGAAAAACCAGCATACCAAGTACATGGCAATCTTCAGAAAACTACCTGTTCAAGTATTCTCTTGCATCGTTTCTTCTCAGACATATTTATCCTGAATAAATCTTCAATAGGACGAGAATTCTGTGCATCAATAATGTTCCTACCAAGAAAACACAATTTAGCTTTTTGTTTAAAAACCTTACATAGAGGTAAGCAATCTTTGTTTACCGCACAAACATATCTGAGTAAGCTTTCCCCATGACATAGGCAGAAAAGTGTGACTATTTACTTTTAATAGCTCAATTTAAATAATATGTTTACATATAAATATAATAACTGAGGTTTATCTGATTACTGAAAAGTAAAACAGTAATACTGTAAATAAAAATCACTATTTTGAGTTTTTTCAAAATATACTCTCTTCAGTGATAGGAGAGCTATGGCAAGAGAACCCACCCACGTGCAAAATGCATAAGAGTCATTTTATGCTAAATGTATAAAGTTTTATCTTGTGCTTTATTTTAATTTTGTGCTTTCATGGACACCTATGAATATAAAAAGGACTTAAAAATGTATGTGTTACAAATAAATAACTTATCCACTCTTCAGTTACGCAAAGGAGTAGGTTCTTTCCTTGTCTTTTTGAGCTTACATTCATTACGGTCATCTGTCAAATGCTGTGGTAGGTGCTTTCACAGACTTTCTGATATTTAGAGTTCATTACCCTATTAAGTGGGTAAGAGTCTTATTTTTACAAGTGAGGCAAATAAGGCTCAGAAAAAATAAGCACTTTGCCAAAAAAAAAAAAAAATTATTGTGTCAGTAAGTGAAAGAATCTCTAATTCTTAAATTCCTGTCTTTTCAGAGTAGGAAGGCAAAGCAAATAACTGAAATACAAAAAATCAAATTAAACAATCTTGTTAAGCCCCTTCGTTTTATAAGTTATAACCATGTGTGTAATAAGTACACTAGATACTTTTTCTCATGAAGAAATCAGAATGTATCCCTATGCTTTTGACTGTATTTTGTTAGAGTTCCTTTTACTACCAGAATTTTGACACATTAACACACACTACTTAGACACTTAAAAGGCTTCCACATTTTTTCCCAATGAAGTAAAAAGAAAAAGAAATACTTACGAGGCTAACAGTTCAAGAGCAACTAGTTTGTCTTTACTGAAAGTGAAACAGTTGAGTATATTGACCACTTCTGTCGGCTGAACAGCCACCATTTTCTGTTAATATAAAAAATAATTTTATTTTTAACACGTGAAATTTTCATGCCAGAAATTACCTTTTTCTGGAAGTATAGTTAAATGCTCTTAATATAAACATTTTAGATAAAATATATCACATTTTAGGTGAAAACCACTTACTCAAAAGAAAGTTCTAAAAATAAATGAATTATACTCATATTCTATCAATGTAACCATTTCAGCTAAAGATCTAATGAAGATCTAAGTTCTCCTACAAGCTCTTTTTTTAATCCACATTTCTCGATGTGTTCACTTACAGAATTAAAAAAATTAGAAGTATTACTTTCCTCAGAAAGGTTATATAAAAAGGTTATACATATGGGAGATTAAATTGTTCAAAGGTTAGAAAAACATTATTATGCTCCTCAGGGGGCTAAGTATGCCACAGATCAGTGCTTCTATGGTGTTAAACATATTTCAAAAAAAGGTTACACTAGCCACATGAGGTAGGGGAAAAGCTGGGTTAAACAGGTTTCTCTACTGCAGAACTTTAAGTCTTATTTTAATTTAATGTGCATTGTGATGCAAAAAGATTGTGTGGAAAGTTAACATGATTATTTGAATAGGGTACCTTTATTTTTGAAGTACATCCAGAAGATTTGGCCAATTTGGAGATTTATGTTAACAGTGAAGGAAAATTAAAAGCAACATCAACATAAGATGTAAGACTGGCTAGAATCAATATCCAAGAGTTCCTAAAATTTGGAACAGTGGTTTCCACATACTATTATTTATGCACTACCAGAAGAATTGATAAAATTATATGCCCCTTTGCATATTTTTAAATTGATACCTAACAATTTTATCAGAAGTTTAAATACTCATAAAAGGTCGATTTTCTTAAATACATTTATATATCTGTGAGAACTTTGAAACTACTAATTTAGCTCATTTAATTTATGGAAATATTTACCATGTAAACTAATTGGTGAAATCAGTCTTCAGTGAGAAAACAATCAAATCAGACTGACTTTGTTAGAAAAGGTCAGACTTAATTTAATTCTAGTAAGTGTATTGAGTTGTCCCTGTGATACCCTTCTCACCTCTGAATTTTAAGTCTAAGGCAGGGAGACAGGCAAGCAGGCCTCAGAGTTTTGTCATGTTTGTTGTCCTGATAAAATAAAGCAAAGCCCTCATCAATATTCCCCCTCCCTCAGCCTCCTGGGTAATTAGGACTACAGGAGCACACCACCACACCCAGCTAATTTAAAGTTTTTATATTTTTGTAGAGACAGGGTCTCGCTATGTTGCCCAGGCTGGTCTAGAACTCCTGGCCTCAAGCGATCCTCCTACCTCAGCCTCCCAAAGTGCTGGGATTACAGATTTGGCCACCACCCCGAGCCCCTTATCAGTATTTCTTATCGAGCCTCTTTGCTTTGCTCTCCCTCTCAAGAGCAAAGCACTGTCCTTTTGGAACCTGGACAAACATCTTCACCCCCAGAGAACAGGAGCGGAAACTCTTTCTTTAGTAAAGCAGTAAAAAAGCAAATATTAAAGAGGAGGTCACAAAGTAGCACTAACAGACCCAGATACTTTCCTAGGCTCATCAGTTTAGAAAGTCAAGGATCTGTAAATTGATTTCACTGAAGATACCCAGGCCTGATATTGCTTCAAAAATCTTCCTACACAGGCAGATACGCCTGTGTGATCTAGATGCTCCTGCTGACCTAGGTTCTAGAGCTGTGCTATCCAATATAGTAGCCACTAAGCACATGTACCTATTTGAACTAATTACAATGAAATAAAATTAAATATAGTTCCTCAGATGAGGCACATTCAAGTGGCTACCATAATGGACAGTGCTGATATAAAAATTTCCATCATCACTGAAAATTTATTTGGACAGTACTAACTTTTCTAAGACTAAATAGAAAGATGGTGAAGATGGATATTAAAAAAACAGAAGTGCAAAAAACCATTAAGAATTCAAATTCCCATATTTTGCTTGCCGGTGAAGTTTTCCTCTAACTTGCCAATCAGGACACTGTGGCATACAATTCAAATGTACAGTTTGGAAAATGTTAATTTTTTAACATAGCTATTTTCAATCAAAGTACAATAACGCTTAGAGTTTGCTTTTCTAATGCAAATAAATTACAACTGAAATCAACTATAGACAACTGGGAGAATTAAAAATACTTAAATTCTACGTTCTAAAGGAAAAAATAAGTTACTTACATGCTGTAATGCTTTCATTGCCTTCAACTGGGGCTCGGCCCAGGAAAAATATCTCAGCAAATCAACCACCTGAAAACAAAGAACAGCTCTAATGACAGCATGTTTGCAAACATTTCTATAAGATTTATTTCAGTACTTGACATTATAATTCAACGTGTGCAGCCCAGGCCCAGGTGATACAGGTGGCATTAAAGTCTGAAAACTGTGCTAATAGAATAGCAACATGCGGTTACATAACCTTAAATCACTTACAATCAAATAAAATTTAAAAATTCAGTTCCTTAGTGACACAAGCCACATTTCAAGTGCTCAAGAGCTACGTGAGGCTGATAATTACAATAATGCACACTGCAGGAGAGAACATTTCTACCATCACAAAAAGTTCTACTAGACAGCACTGGTCTAGAAAGAAAGAAAAATATACAATACAGAAAAAACAAAGTATCCTAATAAGAAAAGGATGGTTCAAAGTACTAGACAGAGATCAAATGTCGGCTTAGGAATATAAAGATGGACTGTGAATGGAAAACTTTTCAATGTGAGGGGAGAAGAGCACTCACAAGGGCACAGTGGTATGTTTTAGTGTAGGTCCACTAACTTTAGTCCTAGTAGGTCTTTTAACTTGAATCTGGAGGGCATAAACTCAAATCATAAATCTAGTCCCTTAAAAATGTCAAGAATCAACATGAATTACTCCAGCAGCCCCTAAATGATACATCATTTGAGAGCTCAGACTGTGCAGCTCAGACCAGCTCCCACTACCACCTAAGAACTTCAAACAAATGAGGGAAGCATTATGAGATAGCCAATAAGAGGGGAGCACAGGGCATAAAGATCAGGACACTGAGATCTCAGCATGATCACCACCACCGTGTTTCACTGCCTCCAAAGACGTTCCAAAGGGGGAAAAAAGTGATACAAGAAGACAGTTCCTGAAAATATGCTTAAAAAAAAAATTTTTTTTTACTCCTTATAAAGAGAGACATATATAGCAAATAAGTATTATGTATACTTTCCAGTTAATTTGATAAAAGTCCTTCAAACTTTGATGGGAATAATGTTCTTGATATCTAATAAATGCTGTATTTTACCAACCATAAAATTTTACAAGCCACCACATCTAAGATACAAAGAAAAATCTTTAATACAATAAGCTCATTTAGAAAGTAGGCTTAATAAACTTTGTAATGACTTTAGCAAAGTGGAAACATCACTCAGGGTGGTACATCACATACACACAAGAAAAAAATGCTATTAGCTGTAAGAAATTATAAATCTTTTTAAAACATTAAAATTTTTTTTTTTTTGAGACAGAGTTTTGCTCTGTCACCCAGGCTGGAGCGCAAGGGTGCGATTTTGGCACACTACAAGCTCCGCCTCCCGGGTTCAAGTGATTCTCGATTATAGGCACCAGTCATCATGCCCGGCTCATTTTGGTATTTTTGTAGAGATGGGATTTCACAATGTTGACCAGTCTGGTCTTGAACTCCTGACTTCAAGAGATCCGCCTGCCTCAGCCTCCCAAAGTGCTGCGACTACAGGTGTGAGCCACCGTGCCTGGCCAAAACATTTAAATTTTTAAGATCATAAAGTAACTTTGTAAAGCAATGGGAAAGCTGAAAAACTGACATAAAGACCATAAATGCAAATCATAAAGTAGCTTTTGAGAATTTAGTGGGCAGAACTTCTATAGGCTTAAGGTCATTCATGCTTTCCAGTTTTGAAGTTCTTGAGAAACCAATGAAAAGTTGGACCATTTACTAACTCAATTGGAGCATTTATTAACTCAATATGTAATTTATTGTCCATCCTTTCCCTGAGCTGTTCTCCAGACATTCTTATTAATATTTATACCTGATTTCCCTATCAAGAATTTTCTAACTATCCCTCAGAAACATGCCCCCTTGTGTGTGTGACACACATTTATTTTAATTAGCAAACTGCCCCTAAGGTGGAATGAAGTTTTCACTAAACCATCATGCTTAAAATGTTAATATTCCGGCAGTTACAGCAACTACTTATTAATAACACTGTGTATTTTTCTTACTGTTGAAATTTTTATCTTGTGGCTTCATATAAAAACATTTCATTATTTGTTCACATTTTCTTTTATATTACATGATGAATTTTGTAATTGTCTTACATATAACTATAAAAATTTGGGTAAATTTACCATTACAACTTTCTAAATCTTTGATATTGTGCCCAGAACCATAAACGCTTTGAACTGCTTTAAGACCCTATATTTAAAATCATTTTAAAATAGGAATTGGGGTGAAAGTGGAGAGGTGCTTAGTCCCTGAATTATAAATTCTGTGAAGTTTTCTGCCAAAACTGGGAGCTTCTCGAGTTCCTGAATAAATACAGCAAAAAGGTAAAAGCAATTCTGAATTCGGCCAGCAGACAGACATTAACCAGAACATTGGTATAAAAAGAAGGCTTTGTTTAAACAAATAATGAGGAATACCTGTTCACTAGAAAAGTATCCATGCACATATTCAATTGCTTTTAATTTGTATTCTGTCAAAACAGCCTAAAAAAAAACACACACACACAGTAAAACAGCATTAATATACGTAAACAGCACAGTAATAAGTATCTATCAAAACTGCCTAAGCAACTCAACAGGGGCAGGTCTACTTCAGCCCTGTCATGCAGAGGAACTAAGGTCACTGTGGTGAGAGGCCCTTCCTTCCACCTTTCCAGGTTCACTACTGTGAGGGACACACTGAGCAAGCAGGAAGATCTGCTGGGCTTCCCTATCCGCTTCTACAAGGAAAGGGAATACAATTGTAATAGACATGATTCAACATTAGTACGCGCTACATTTAGAATTCCTAAATACGTAATTAAAGAGTTTCAAAACATTCCAAATCCAATCACATTGTCATTTTTAAGATTAAACATATCAGATGTTGTTATTCATCAATTATTGAATATCTATGTGCTAAGTGACAGGAAGAATAAGACAAGGTCTAGTTGAGGCTCTCAGTATTTCTACAGGGATATAAGAATGCAAGAAGCCCTGGATTCAAAGTCTGTGCCTGCCACTAACTGGCAGTGTAGACTTCAAGAGGCATTTTAATTCCCTTTGAGTTTCCTCACTCAAAGAGGGAACACCATTCACCAACCTCAAAGAGTTACTATGAAAACCATAATAGTGGACATCAGATGTGACATATAATAGATAATCAGTAAGTGATGGTTCCTTTCCTTTATGGAATCTGTCAGTGGGTGAGGGAGAAGTTGGTGGCTTTGATGCAGCACTATCTAGAGCCCACTAAATCACATAGGCTCCCCTTGCAGCTATTTGCTCATCTTAGCGATGGAAACAGCTGTCTTAAGTCGGTCGCCACTAATCATTAAAAATGAACGAATCCCTTTGCTTGTACTACAAAATAATTATAATCATATTTTTCACATATATCATTCTGCTAGGAAAAAGTATTATGACCAGTCAACTGAAGTATCCTGGGTGCTCAGTAGTTCAATATTCACTGAAAAGGGAGAAAAAGGCATTCTAAATAATGTACTCCTAGGAGTTTTACTATCAATATAATAATCGGACACAGTCAAATACAAGTTTCTGAACAAGGTCTTGGATTGTACTGATGCCACGCCATATCTCAATTCTTCCATCAATGCCTGAGAGACCCAGCTGTAAACCCAGGCAGGGCAGCATGGTGCTCTGCAAGCATAGTTTGAATACGGCCCACTGCCCCCAACTTCCCACCTGGGGAGTCTTGAGCTGACTAGTTAACCTCACAGAGAGTAGGCCGCCAGCTTTAAGTAAGAAGTACAGTGCCTACACCTCGTGGATTGTAAGGAGAATCAAAATAAATCATGACTGGAGAAGTGCTTAAAAACAGGCTCACAAAGTAAGTGCTCACTAAGTAATAGCTATTACTCCCTCCTTTTTGAGTAATCAATCAAGCATTGCTTTTTCCCCCTTTCTACTCCCTTTCCCAGTTCTTCTAGCTAGTGGCTTCTTAAACGCCACTAGTTTCAAATGACAGTAATGACAACCAGTATTATCTATTATATAAACTCACTGTGATACTCAAGAGATGACCTGGTTTAAACTGACTTACATTTACAAAGAGCAATTTTTAAAAAAATCAATAGTAATGCTCATATTTAGATATGCCAATAGTTTATTCCATTTTAATAGACCATGACAACGCTGATGTATCTAATCATTCGGCAAAGCCAGCAGAAGACATGTTTTAACTGCTGACCAGAAATATAGACTTAAGTTGCCATCTCATGTGAACAGGACTTTCATATCTGGAAAATTTCCCTATTCCTCTCTTTAGAATTTATTGTGACATTTTTATGACACTAGGAAGCGAATATGCACACTGAGACCCTGTATCTTCCAAAAGTAAAAATCTGCCGGTCTACTTGGACTCACCAATTATTTTCTCATGAAAAGTAATTAAAAATCAGCTCACGAACAAATTCTGACAAATTCCTAGGCATATAGTTAGCAAACCAACATTTTATTTCAAAAATTAATTGGACACATTGGTTTTGCAAAAGCAGAACTTGTTCAAAAAAGAACGTTTAGTATTAACAAATATGAAAACTAAAACACGACAATTTGAAAAAAGAAAAAAGCTGTATAAAACCAAAGTAAAAGTGCAAGACCAGAGACAATAACACCTTCGTAAACTGAAATAAGCACCAGAGCACAGGGGAACAATTTCTTCCGTTTCACTGAAGGGTCGCAGAGGTATGCAGGTGAGGAAGAATAATTGCCCGGAAGGCCGAAGGAAAGCACCGTGTGTTGATGTAACAATGGTGCACCAAGTCCTTACATTTTAAAATAAGTAACTTTTCGGTACTTTTGTGCTTGAGATATTGTTAGGCTCAAGACTACCTTCCAGAATTATTGCTGTCTGGTTCACTCTGGGAGATGGGATCCACACAACAGCCTCAAAAAGCAGCAAAAACTTGGAAAGCGGGAGAAAAAAATTTGAACCTCAAGTTATTGACGGCCAGTTCCTAAGAACGTGACTCTAAACTTAATGCCACACTTAACATCAGGACACGAATTTTGCATGGCCAACGCAACAAATACACTCTACCTTATGCTTAGATTTGAAAACCCCATCATAATAACTACCATAAAAGAAACTTTCTGCGTATTACCTCTAGTTTTCAGTCACTCGTGTGTTACTGAAAGATGAGGCAATAAACTCAAAAATACTAAGCCACTTGCCCCAAAGTACAGAGCTATTAAGGATTTGTAAAGCAGGCTTTGGAACGGAGGGGCGTCTGAGTATCATTCCCACGACACCGCGCTGAGTCTCAAATTCGGCGTTAACGTAACTTAATTTCTATCTGTATTGGAAACGTATCAAGATACAAACTCCTCCATTACACGTGAGAATTCAAACCAATTTGGCAATCCTAGGATCCTCATGCTGCACAATCTGCACACAGTACCTCAAAGAGAGTCTAAACCACGAGAATTCATCTCATAAAATAATTCCTGGAATCGAGTGTAATTACCTTTCTAATTTCATCCAGCACCATTTCAAAGGACTTTTTATCCATCTTGACTACTACCCCGACGTGGTTTTAACAGTTATACTTGCAATTACAAGACGTTCATCCCTGGTCAGCTCCGCCGATAGTAAAAATATTTATAGCTGAGGAGGAAAAAGACTCCACGAGCAAGAGAGGATGCGAAGAGGTAGAGAGTATTGCAAACTTCGCAAAAAAAAAAAAATTCTAAAAACTGAGATTCAGAAAAACTTTTTTTATTAAAAAGAAAAAACACTCCAGTCAGGCTTCCCCAGCTTATTCACACAATGCTTCAGGGCACCTCGGGCAAGAGCCAGGTCCCCTGAGTTCTGCAGAAAAACCCGGGCTCCGCGGCGGGGCTGAGTGCCGTTTCCCTGCAGCTGAGGGCCAGGTGCAGCCACAGGTAGCTTTTGAAGCCGCTTGCCCAGGTGGAGCGGCCGGCAGAGCAGAAACACCTGCACTCGGAGTCCACGGGCGGCGGGGAGGGAGGCGCCGGTCTCTCGACCCGCACCTGCGCCTCGGCCGCCGGCCGCGACCCTCACCGCCGCGAACCCGGACGCATGGTCCGGCTCGCGCTCATCCCCAGCCGCTGCGCTCGACTCCTGGGTACCTCGGCCCTGGCAGCAGGCGGGCCGGCAGGCTCTTTGTTACCAGCTGCTGCGGCTTCCGGGAGCGGGCCGGCGGCTGGAGAGCACCGGGAGCCGGGCGAAGAGGGGCACGGCCTCGCATAGGGGGACTCCGGAAAAACGCAGCCCCAGCAGCGCCAGGCGCCCTGCCTGGTTACCCCTACAGCCCCCACCAGCTCATGGGGACCTACTATAAAGCCAGTCGCGCCCAAGTAAACTCAACACTGCGCCGCCAGCTTGGGCCCCCCTTTCCTGAAAGCCAGAGGTGGGGTCCTGGTGTGGGAACATAGGCATCCATAGCGGATGCCTGGATGGTAGGAATAGGATGTGGCAAAAATCCTTCCCGAAGGCTAGCTGTCATTATTTTGAATGTTATCCCCACTATACCTCGTGTTTGAGTGTGCGACCTTTTGATTTTGCCGTCTGAATTAAAAAGAATAAATGGCGAGCGATTAAGGCATATCTACGGGCGCCCATACTTTGGTGGCCACGGGAAGTCACCGGCGAGGACTGCCCTGAGGGCGGGAAAGGGTGGTCACTGGGTGAGCCCGAAGCACCTGACATAAGGGCGGGGACCCCGAAATGCACACGAAGTCCGGAACTGGTCTTCTCTGATTTTCATTCGCCCTAGTCTCTGTTCCGTTTCGTACTCAAAGCTGTGCCTCCAGGGAGGGGAAACCGGAGATAGGGTCTTCGGGCCCCGGGCAGACCCTCTGTGCCGCTACACACCGTTCGGGCCTGAGGCTGTCAGGTCCTCCCCCAGACACCTGCGGACCCTCCCTCGCCTGGCTTCCCGTCTGGTCATGGCGAGATTCTGGGTCTGCGTAGCCGGTGCTGGCTTCTTTCTTGCATTTCTGGTTTTGCATTCGCGTTTTTGTGGCTCTCCAGTGAGTTGGGTAGTGAGGAAATGACTGTCGGGTGTGCGGATAGCCCTGTTGGGAGGCGTCGCCACGGTCGTGGGATGGAGGTGGCAGGCCCTGGTTCCCTCAGTAGCTTGTCTCAAAGCTTGCACCTGGGTCCGAACTGCCTTGACTGTTATAAAATTTGAGTTTAAAAATCTGTGTATCTCACATCGCCATTTTCCTCTTTCCCAACTCCTACTACACCCTCAAATAATTTGCAGATTTCTATTGTGGTCGTGTTGGTCTTTAGGCACATAAGCCCATTTCTTTGGAATTATTTCAGTCCAGCAAACTTCTAGTTGTCAAGGCATGCTTAACAATAAGCCCTGTTACCATCCGCCCCTCCCCCCCTTTTTTCTTCCCTAGAGGGTAAACTACATCTGAATTGTCTGATTTTATTTAAGGTTTTGAGGAACTTTACTTTTGCAGTTTCCTGGAGAACTGAGAAAAGTCTTTACCGGCTGGATGTGGATTGGCCTAAGCACCCCGAATATTTTACCGGAACAACATTTTGTGTTGCAGTTGACTCCCTCAACGGATTGGTTTACATAGGTCAAGTAAGTAAAATAGAGAGTTAAAGAAATTATGAACACGAAACAACAAGCTTCCTCTCTTGCTGTAGTAACTGACCATATGCGTTTATATCATGCTAATTGTGCAATTTATTTTTGAGTTGGTTTCAAGTATTTTGGTTTCGAATGTGAAAGATATGTTAGATTTTGAAAGTGGTTTTTGAAATATTAGTAAAATTCTCAGTTATTTTTTTTTTCTTTGCCAAGATACAGATTACCTTTCCTTAAAACTGATCCTAGTTATTTTTTGTATACCTTCAGAGAGGGGATAACATCCCAAAGATATTAGTGTTCACAGAGGATGGATATTTTCTACGAGCCTGGAATTACACAGTTGACACACCTCATGGTATATTTGCAGCCAGTACTCTATATGAACAATCCATCTGGATCACGGATGTAGGAAGTGGTATGTATAGTAATACATATTAAATTATCTTACTGGAAATCGCATCTTTGCACATGTCCTTGTTTGTGTTGTTTAAAATCAGAGTTGCTGAATCTAATTGTAATTTCTTTAACGATTCATGAAATCACATGTTTTTAACAAACTTTATATTATGCTTCTGTGGAATTAAGAAATTTGACAAGGAGCCTGTTAATATAATCTTTCCTTGAACTTGTCTAGGGACTTTTCCTCTTTAAAGCATCAGTTGCTCTTCTCAGATTAAATAACTAAACTGAAGCCAAATAAAGTGGCAGTCTCTAAAAGCAATGACTGGAATCCTTGACTCTTATTTTCCTTTTCCAGTTCTCTTTCATAAAAGATTGTGAAATCGTAACTGTTTGGTTGCTCAAAGTGCAAAGATTGCAGAAATTGGTGTTAATGTTTTTGAAATTCTACTGACTGAAGTATGTCTGAAATCTTCCTGCCATCAAATATTTTTAGTACAAAAAAGCTGAAAAATAAAGTGAGCACAGCTGAATGGCAGCTATGGAGAAAGTTTTCAGAGAAACAATTCACCTGTGGCTGTAGCTTAAAGCAATACCTGAGATGTCCTGGCATTACCCTAGGAATTCAGGAAGAAATGGGATTATAAAGACATTATTTCTGGCATTCCTTGGCTCAGTTGTGTTCTTGAATTCAGGGACATCCTGGTGCTACAGTCCTGGCTGATTCAGATACCATTTTTTAGAGATAACGAGTTCTCAGTTTCTGTAAGTAGTGCCATTATCGCAGCTGTTTTCAGAACCCATAAGATTTCTGGGCCTCAGCTGATGGCCTGTTTATTTCATGCTGTGTTTTACATAGTAAGATTCTAGTTCAACCAAAAAAAATCTATAGATTATCACTGAGTGAATTGTAATACTGTAATGAGGGTCTATGTTCACTTTTTTCCTGAAGATCCACTGTTAAAGACCATTACTTTTAGTTCATTTTATTCATGTGATTTTTAAAAATAAGACTTCCTTGATTCCCAGAAATAAAAAGAGCACAGATGATCTCTTCATTTTTTCCATTACAGCTAATTTTCTACCCAGAGATCTGAAGACGGTTTTATGTTCCTATTTCCCAAAGGAATAAATTTCCTCTAATGAAAAATATGGCTACAAATTAGCCTTTTTTTAAAAAAAATTTTTATTGGTAGTCTTTTTTGCTAGTTTTTAGAAACTTGGAGGTTTATGTGTTTTTTATTGCTATAAACTTTAGCTCAACTGTCCAAAAGTATAATAATAAATAAATTATTTAACATAGAATTGTAATGCAAGCTGATTCACTTTCTTTCTGGTAAGCTCAATGTATCCGGTTTGTCTTTTGAATACCTATCAATTAATTGGGTATATGTACCTTCAAATTGATTTCTGTTAACTGCTTTATGATATTCCCTTATTGATAGTCTGCTTTATGCTCTTGCTTGTTAATTTTAACTTAAAGAAATTTTAACGTGAGAAAATAAGATACTCATGATTTACAAAGATTATTTTCTTCTTAGCAAAGAAAAGTTGAGGGGTTGTATTTTGAATGTCTCCACAAGGTGAAAATGCAGTTTAAAAAAAAAAAATTCTGTACCATAGAGAATGTTTTTGTTGACTGACTGAAATTTAAGATCTGTATGTGAATGATTGAAGTAACAGTTTCAAATATAAGTTGTTCCCTTTACATTTTCTTCTTGATTTCCTTTCATAAGCAATGCTTATTCAAGGTCAAAAGATTAAAAAAGAAAATGCTGCCCCAATACTTTGTTAACATTCTGAGTTTCCTGTATAATGAGTCAATTATGGGGATGTTATTTATTTGAGTTTAGAATCCGCTTATTTTGTACTAATGGAGATTTTAATTCGTGATCAAATGTGGCTATAATTTACAAAGAAGCTATAGTGCTTATTAGTTATATGTAATTTCCTAAGTCTATCAACCATTTATTACTGTTTAATTCTATCAAATTTTTGCTCTTAGCTTACTTGAAAAATCTGAATGTTCGTATAGTGGTTTTATTTGTGAGATGTACATATCTATCTTTATAGGATTCTTTGGTCATACTGTTAAAAAATACAGTTCTTTTGGTGATCTTGTTCAAGTCTTGGGTACTCCAGGCACAAAAGGCACTGGTTTGAATCCTTTGCAGTTTGATAACCCAGCAGAATTATATGTAGAGGACACAGGAGATATTTACATTGTGGATGGAGATGGAGGATTGAATAACAGATTGATCAAACTGTCCCAAGGTACATGACTTAATTGTTTATGGTATTATAAAAATATTATAAATTGGATTGAATTTGTTTGATACTTGGTATAATGTTTTAAGTGTTGTGTATGAAGCAGTGTGTAAAGAGCTAAGTGTATTACTGCCAGAAAACTGAAAAACAGATGTATGATTGCCCACAATAAATGATCCTGATAACAGGCCGACTTTCTTCACCAAAGGCCAGGAGATTCCTCCAAAAGTACCTGGCAACAGTATGAGAATTTCTAGTGGGCTCAGGAGATAAGTGTGTAGAAATTAGAAACCTAGAAGTCCAGAGTCAGGTATCCTACAGGCTGATTAATCTGCAAGCATTTTATTGAATGCCCTTTCTCTGCCCTCTCTAGTATAAGGAGGTGCAGATCTGTTATGTATGAAACAATGCAATGTAGTCTATGGTATTGATTCTTAAAGCAAAATCGACTTAGGAGGAGAAACTAAATTGCCTGGAGAAATAGAACCAGATGTCATGAAGGAAGTAGTTATTGAACTAAACTGGTTTTGGTGGGAGGAGAAGGGAGGATGGATGGAACATTCATGGAGGGTTTATCATGCATGGTCTACAGGCTGTTATTAACAGGAAAGAAGGTGAAGATGCACTTTTTCAGCAGCATAAAATGCAATTTGGGATGTTTTTGAAGTCTTATTTAAGGATTATTAAAGCCATGTTCTTGCCTATAAAGTTTTTGAGGTTTTCTTAGTAGGAAAATAATGTTACAGCAGCAGGTTTTATAAGACATTCTTTTAGGATCTATTTCAAGTGAGCTCTCATTTGGAGGCTATGTAGTCAATTGGTATTTAGTAACTGAATTTGGTTGATAATAGTTAAAAGGGACTTATAGGGTAAGGGTAAAGCAAGAATCCAAAAATTTCAATGAAAGAAACAACAAAATCTAGGAGACAGATTAAATATGGGTGTATTAGTTTTCTGTGGTTGCCATAGCAAATTGCCACAAACTGCATGGCTTTAAACAACATAAATTTATTCTCACAGTTTTGGAATCCGGAAATCAGAAATCTGGTAGGCCGTGCTCATTCTAAAGGCCCTGCCTTGCCGCTTCTAGTTTCTGGTGGCCCAAGCATTCCTTGGCTTGTGGCAGCATAACTCTGATGTCTGTCTCCATATTCACATGGCAGCCCCTTCTTCTCTGTGTGGTTTTGTGCCTCCAGTCTTTTCCTTCTTTCTCTGAATAAGGATTTAGGGACCACCCTAAATCTAGGGTGATCTCATGAGATCCCTAATTTTAATTTTATGTGCAAAAACTATTTCCAAATAGCATCACATTCCCAGGTATCGGGAGTTAGGACTTGGACATCTTTTTAAAGGACCACAGTTGAACCCATCATAGTGGATAATAAAGGAGATAGACGGTAAAATCATAATGTGAATTTTTTTTTTCTTTTTTTTTGAGAGGGAGCCTGTCTCTGCTGCCCAGGCTGGAGTGCAGTGGCATGATCTCGGCTAACTGCAAGCTCCGCCTCCCAGGTTCAGGCCATTCTCCTGCCTCAGCCTCCCAAGTAGCTGGGACTACAGGCGACCCCACCACGCCCGGCTAATTTTTTGAATTTTTTAGTAGAGATGGGGTTTCACCATGTTAGCCAGGATGGTCTCGATCTCCTGACCTCGTGATCCGCCCACCTCGGCCTCCCAAAGTGCTGGGATTATAGGCGTGAGCCACCGCGCCCGGCCCATAATGTGAATTTCTAAGGTCTGTGGAATACTAATATCAAGTAACAGATAAGTTGGGAAGGGGAACCAGTTTTAGGGAGAGGATGACATAAACCCTAAATAATGATTTTGAAGCAGTCATGAAAAATTCAAGTGGAGATAATAATTAAAGAAGTAGATTAATTGCCTAAAGCAGAGAAGGAACTTTAAAAAAATTAATTGTAAGAGATGGGCAAGTGGCCATATAGACAGGAAAGCTGAGAAAGCATAGTCAAGTGAACCAGCAGTGTAATTAAATAGTTCTTTGTAACCTGTTTCACAAAATATGCAAATCCTTGAGACGTTCTATATGTTGTTCTGACTATATATTTTTACCATTTATAGATTTCATGATCCTTTGGCTGCATGGAGAAAATGGGACAGGGCCTGCTAAGTTCAACATACCTCACAGTGTTACACTTGATTCAGCTGGTCGGGTAAAAATACAGTGTCATTGTTTCTGGGACTATGCATCTGAATATGTTTGTGCGTGTGTGTGTGTGTGTGTGTGTCTGTGTGTGTCTGTGTCTGGGCATGTATATATAGATTGTATACATGTGTGTCTGGGCATGTGGAGATGTGTGTTAGTGGGTATGTCTGGGTGATTACTCTGGGGCTGGGTGTGCACACATACTTCCGTACAAATGTTTGAGTCGTATAGTGAGGGGGTTCCCCAAATATTTAGAAATGAGCACAATGGATATCCTGTACCATTTAAAAGGATAGAAGGAACAAATAATGGATCTGAACATAAAGTTGCCTGAAAGAAAAAGTTGCCTGCTTACTGGGAAAACTCCACTAAAAGTGTTTGAATATCTTTTCACTTCTCAAGAAAAAAATGTGCTGATCTAAAGTGGAGTGGGAGAGGTTAATCTTGGAAGTTTGAAAAAGAGTCACCTAGGCAAACTCTTGTTCTCACTAGCTCCACTTTGTTTAGGGAACAGAAAGCTTTAGCCAACAAATTTCAATCAATTTCTCTCTTTTCTGCCCTACTCACTACTATCTCTTTTGCCTTGACTCAACTTCTAAGCATAGATCTGACTTCTTTGAGGTTACCTTTTCACAACAAAACCCCCACCAAGAAATTTGTATATTAGTTTCTCCTCCTTTTCCCATAGCAGCCTGTACTTCCTATCATAGTAACTATCATGCTATATTATAATCATTTGTCTGTCTCCCCTAATAGATGTTAGGCTGTTGAGAGTGCTTACTGAATCTCTTTTGCTTTATTTCTTAGTGCCTAGTACATCGTAGTCATATTTATTTATTAAATGACTAAATGTCTTGACACACAATGGATACATTAGGCTGCTTGCCTTCATACCATTAGGCATTTAATCCATTTCTACTTCCGATTCAGTGATCAGCAAACAAACTTCTAATTATGACTTGGCTTCCTAATCATAATTGATTGACAAAAATGAGAATGTTTTGATCATTAAATCTTCTGATCTGCCATAAGACGTTAATCAACCATGTGAACTTTGTATGTAAATTGGGAACTGGAAAGTTTAAATTAAACTTTTGCACATTATCCTTCTGAGCTTGGGTGACTCATTGTGTGCTAAGAAAAAAAAAAAAATCAAATTTCAGAGCCTGGGAAACCTTGACCCAGGTAAATTCATCATGGTGAGGAACACCCTTCTAAAAGGCCTTGGATATCATCTGATGGGGATACTCTGGCATTCCTGAATGATAAAGAGTGTCAATTATACACAATTGTTTTATAACAATAGCAATTCTGTTCTGAGTATTTTACATTATTAACTCATTTAATCATCACCACGACCGTATATGAAAGGTTAGTCAGTTCCAGACTTCTTGTTATGTGTTAAACAGGAGTTCCCATAATCAAAATTCACTGAGTGTTGAGCAGGAAAGATAATACTACAATCTAAAGTATCATTCCATCCTAGGGTGTAAACTGTACTACTTCCTTGGTCATTTGTCTGGGATACTAATCTCAAAATCTTTAAGAAAACCCATCCTTAGTAAAGGATCATAGATCAGGAAAAGACCTTGAGAAATTGCTTTATTTTGGCATTAATAAAGTTTCTTAAATGGTGTAGTGAGTTTTGATTTGTTTCTGATTGGAGATGAATTCAATGGCTACCAAAATTCGCACACATTGATGAAGTTGTAGTCAGGGTTACTGGTGAAGAAATAATCTCTCAATCCACAAACCCAAGAAATCCAAAGGACCAAAAGCAGGGAGGTAGAAGTAAATGGGACTGACCCACTCCCAGTGCATTATTTCATACCTCTCTACGACCCTGGCCATAAGTCATCAAAAACCATTTCCCTTTATGATTTAAGTTGCATGCATGTAGCCATGAAATATCATTTAGAATGCGTCTCACTTCTTGTCTTATAACAAGTTCCTTAATAACCCATTACAGTGTATAACAAACCTAAATTAAACCTGTTACCGTTCTTTATGTGTTGCTAAAATATCTCAAGCTTCTTCTTTAGTTGGTTCAGCACTCTGTACATACCTTGGTAATAGCAGGTATGGGTTTAATGATACTGCAATGTGAATGAATACCTCACATCCTGCTATCTTGAGCTCTCGAGAAGTAAGGCTGCTTTTCTTTGTCACATTGCCTGGCCCAGGAGCTGACAAGCCAGTAGCACTCATTGAAAAATGAATGCTTGTTAAAGGAATGAATGAATGTTGTCACTTTTCATTATCTACTGATCCCCTGCATTATGGTAGAGTACTCCAGCTTTTTAATTATTCACACATTTAGAACAGTAGACAGAGTATTATAAGCTTTGGGTTAAGACAACTTTGGGTTGTGCCTCTCCCACTTGCAAGCTCACTTCAGAGAAGGTAACCTTTCTGAACTTTAGTTTTTCCTCATCTGAAAATGGGACTTATACTACCTTCTTTGGAATCCTCTTAAGTGAGATATTGTATGTGAAACTAATGAAAATAAATGTTCTTTTCCCTTTCTTTTTCTCATATTATGGATATTTTTCAATTGACTCTTTTTGTGTGTTTTTCAGGTGTGGGTTGCTGACCGAGGAAATAAAAGAATCCAAGTATTTGATAAAGACACTGGGGAGTGGTTAGGAGCATGGAATAATTGTTTCACAGAAGAGGGACCTTCTTCAGTCAGGTAATTGTTTCATTTTATTGCCAAATGCTTGTTTTAGTTAGTGTACATATCTCACTTCTCTGAATAGCTAGCTGAAAGTTTAAAATGTTTATTGTTAATTTTGAATCAGGGGAAAATAGAAATATACAGAGAAAGTTGATATCCGAGATTTTCAGATCCCAGATAAAGTGAACACAAGAAATAACATGCTAGACCTCTCCTCTAGCCTTTACTTGGCAAATTTTTAAACACAGGACAAAAATCAAACCCAGCCTAACGTCAGTTCTTCATTAGTTTCATTTTGTGGACTATGATATTGATACTTTTAAAAACTTTAAGCTAATCTTTGGCTTTGCTTACCATCATGGACATCTTATTCCCTCATAAACAGAATTAGATCAAATTAAAATTCTCCTTAAAAGATTCATTCAGCAAGTAGATGCCTACTGTTGTTTGGCACAGTAGGGGATTAAAATGTTGAAAAAAAAAACCCCTTATGTTTATTTCACAGACATTTATTATGTTAAATGTCTTTCTCCTTAGATTTACTCCTGATGGAAAGTACTTGATTGTGGCCCAGCTGAATCTTAGCAGGCTCTCGGTTGTAGCGGCACCCCCGGTGGGAAGCATTGGGGAGTGTTCTGTGATCAGCACAATCCAACTAGCAGATCAAGTTTTGCCACATCTCCTGGAAGTCGACAGAAAGACTGGAGCGGTCTATGTAGCAGAAATTGGAGCAAAACAAGTACAAAAATATGTCCCTTTGAATAGCTATGTTCCTGCATTTGGTTCATAATGTTTCTTTCCTGCGAATATTTCAAGTGGCAGTTCAGATTCTCAAATTCACTAAGTGCTTAAAAATGATGTTCAAGCACAAGAATTTACTTTTCTAGTATAAAAGATCTAGTATCAGAAAGATTTGTTTTTATATCATTAAGAATCATATATTTTGTTGCCCTCTTGGGACTTAGTTTTATTTGTAAGTGTATAAGGACATGTTAATGAAAGGAATGTAACTAAAAAATGAGGTTGGGAAGAGGGACTAAGGTCGCAACCTCATTATTTGCCCGGGTAGACTGATTGTCCCTGGGTAAAAAAAATGGGAATAAAAATGAGCTTGCAGGCCGGGCGCGGTGGCTCAAGCCTGTAATCCCAGCACTTTGGGAGGCCGAGACGGGCGGATCACGAGGTCAGGAGATCGAGACCATCCTGGCTAACACGGTGAAACCCTGTCTCTACTAAACACATACAAAAAACTAGCCGGGCGAGGTGGCGGGCGCCTGTAGTCCCAGCTACTCGGGAGGCTGAGGCAGGAGAATGGCGGGAACCCGGGAGGCGGAGCTTGCAGTGAGCTGAGACCCGGCCACAGCACTCCAGCCTGGGTGACAGAGCAAG
This sequence comes from Theropithecus gelada, assembly GCF_003255815.1. Taxonomy (NCBI): domain Eukaryota; kingdom Metazoa; phylum Chordata; class Mammalia; order Primates; family Cercopithecidae; genus Theropithecus; species Theropithecus gelada. The sequence goes on from NC_037685.1 coordinate 70,303,491, forward strand.
ACTCCGTCTCAAAAAAAAAANCCCTCTTGGGACTTAGTTTTATTTGTAAGTGTATAAGGACATGTTAATGAAAGGAATGTAACTAAAAAATGAGGTTGGGAAGAGGGACTAAGGTCGCAACCTCATTATTTGCCCGGGTAGACTGATTGTCCCTGGGTAAAAAAAATGGGAATAAAAATGAGCTTGCAGGATAATTTATTAAATTTCATGTGAAGAACTCTAGACCTCCAGATCGTGCAACTAACATAAAATGAGCTGCTTGAGAGATTGTAAATAGGATGAACTATTGATTAATTTGAGTACCCACAGAGTGCTGTGTCTTGACCACGTAAAAATGAAGAAGCAGGGTTGCCTTTTGAGTAGCTTCCAGTCCAGTGGGGAGACAAGTGGGCAAACAGTCACAACACAGCAAAAGCGACCGTGGAGCGTAGTGGGACTTTTGGAGTAGGAGCGCTGCATTTGACTGAGGGAATCGTGGATACTTCGCAGGAGAAGTGAATTTGAGCTCAGACTTGAAAACAGGAAGAGCTTACCAAGGGACAAGGAGGAGAAAACAATAATTTCCATGTAAAGAAGGTATAAAAAGTTAGAAACGTACTGTAAAGTTTGGTAGGCTTTAAGCTTTTTTTAAAGCCCAACTTGGCTTTCGTCCGTTACCTATAAGATACTTAACGTCAATCAGCCTTTAAATGTAGGAATAAAATGGCTGGCATCTAAGCACTTTACTAAAAGAGGTTTTTACAAATAACCAAGGATTTTAGAGCTTCCTTCTCTTTTTTTTTCTTTTTCTTTCTTTCTTTTTTGTTTTACTTGAACTCAACTTATTCCTAACATTTGTCTACCTCAAAGAAATTTCAAGATTATTCAGATAACATAGATATGTGCCAAATCCTTTGAGCTGTTAAGATGGATAATTTCCTGCTTTCCTCCTTCTACATCTTCTCCTCCCATCCCCTCCTTTGGTCTGAATATTGGCTTCCCAACTAAGACCTTTTTTTTTTCAGTTTGTTTTAGCTTATTATAGGTTTTGGAGGAACTTTGCCATTTTATAATTTTTCAAATCATTCTTCCCTCTTCCTCGCATCAGCTTCCTCTTTTCCCAGTGTTTTACTGTAAATTGTGTAGCATATGACCGATCTTGAGCTGACTTTGCTCTTCACCTGTTACGGCTGGAGTATTTTCCAGACCTGAAGGGACTCACACTTGTTTTGATGCTTGGATCACATCTCTGTGTGGTTAAGAAGGTAAATCTACCAACAGGAAGCCCTGTACTCTGTATTCTAAGGCCTTCCATAAATGTCTGTGCCACTGATCGGACTATATGACCTTAAACAAGTCACCTTAGTTTTCAGTGAAATGGGAACATCATTGTCTCCTTTTTCATGAATGCTGTGAGAATCAGATGTGCAACGGATACAGACTTGCCCTTTGAAATCTATACCTCTGGATACATTAGAGGCATTTTATTAACAAAGGCCCTTCTAAATGTGCTATATATGTGACAATAGCTATCAGATTTGTCTTAATTTTGTGTTTATAGCATTTATCAAAACATATCCTCATAGACTTTATGCAGATTAGCTAATATGGTCAATTGATTTGGATAAAAGAAAGTAATTTCAGGGTTTGTTTTTAAGCCAGGACAAGAAGTGCAAATGCCTCTTTGAAGTAATTTAGGCTAGGTAAACTGATTTTGAAATTTCAAAATGTTTTATTTTACTTTGTTTTATGAAGCCAGGACAAGAAGTGCAAATGCCTCTTTGAAGCAGTTTAGGCTAGGTAAACTGATTTTGCCAATTCAAAATGTTTTATTTTACTTTGTTTTATATCAGAGTCTTATAAAACCTGCTGCAAATGTTTCTGAATATCTTTGTAAAAGTGTTTATTAGTATACTTGTGATTATAGTACTTCACTTTTTTCATTTGGATTAATTAGTTAAATGAATGAGAAATGTGTTATGTTTTCTACTAAAAAGTATAAATTAAAATTTTGGCAAGAAAAGGCAATATTATCTGGCTCCACAATTAAAGTTTGATTTTATTGTCACAAAAGCAGTCTATAACTCTTTATTCATTTAAAGAATTTCAACAATTATGAAATCACAAGTTGATGCTGAAAGAATATCCTGCTTTTCACACATATAGGGTGTAAGCTGACGTGCATAAATATGACTAGAAGTTGCTTACAACATTTAAGGAATGTAGCTTGTTTTGAGGTGGTGGGCGGGTACAACTGACAGTACTAACTAGCTAATTGTCTACATTTCTGCATTAAAAGTGGAACATCTTTATACTTCTACTTTTTAGGTCTATTCTTGGAGTAGGGGAGGGGAGAAAGTGTTCTAAATCAGAAAACCAAAGACTGTAGACTTAGCTATGTCTTTCCTTACCTGTACCATCAGATTGGGTCTTTCAAGTGGAGTATTTATCAAGCAGAGAAAACTTGGATGAAATCTGATGGCGAACAAAGATTTACCACAAACTATTATTATTATCATTATTATTATTTTGAGACAGTCTCGCTCTGTCGCCCAGGCTGGACTGCAGTGGCGTGATCTCACTGCAAGCTTCGCCTCCCGGGTTCACGCAATTCTCCTGCCTCAGCCTCCCGAGTAGCTGGGACTATAGGTGCCCGCCACCACGCCTGCCTAATTTTTTTTATTTTTTATTTTTAGTAGAGACGGGGTTTCACCGTGTTAGCCAGGATGGTCTCGATCTCCTGACCTCATGATCCATCTGCTTCGGCCTCCCAAACTGCTGGGATTATGTTCTTAGGTCACTTAACAGATTAAAAGACTGCTTCAAGCAATGTAGTGTAAGGCTAAGGCAGTCAAGTCCTAACTTGTTTTGCCTTTGCTGGTTTTAAGCACTTCTGCATTTGAAGACAGGACAGATTGGATGGTCAGCACTAAAATGGAAACTCTCCAAGTTTTGCTTTTTAGGCTCACCAAAATAAATGAGAGTTTTTAAAAGTCCTAAATGTATTACTTTAATTTGTTGTATTATCTGCTATATGTTTTCAGCAACAATAAAAAAATCAATCAGCTTTATTGATTCAGTAAAAAGTTTTGAGACAACAAACATATAAAGGCACTCAGGCAGGTATCCTCTGCTCTAATAGTTCCCTACCTGGTTGGGAAAACAAGCTACTTAAACCTTGTCTTTCAGTAGTTTTAGGAGGTACCATTTTTGGCACTTGCGTTATGTTACATTCTTGATACACAAGAGGTCAGTAGTGTTCTGCTTATAAGCATTTCTTGAAATCAAACATGAGCTAAGCTTCATAGTTTGATTTTTTTTTTTTTTTTGAAGCTACCATGTTCACCATACTTTCATTGTTTTTCTTTTTTCCACAACTTGCTTACATCTTGAGGAAATTGGTTTATGGGTGAAACATTTTCCAAGCATTGTTGGAAATTTTTTACTGATTAATTGGACTTGTCCACAATTAAAAAGAAACGTTTAAACCTTTTCAGTAATTCAAACTAACAGCCAGAAGTGAATTAACTTATTTTAAATGAAGGTGAAACTATAATCTGAATGTGTAAGTTTAGTACGATAGAGAATGAATTTGTATTAGTGGGGAATTATTCTTTTTTCTCCCTAGTAGGTGTTTTTTGTTGTCGTCATTGTTTAAAAAAAAAAAACAATTTCACCTTGTGGTTGCTATTTTACAAATAAGAAAAATAAGTTTTTTATAAAGGCTCTTAAGTCATTTCTTTGTCAACTACTCTGTGGAATCCATGAGTTTATAAATTAATCCTCTAAACACTAAATGACATGTAGATGCTCCTTTTGTGTATAAGAATTGAATAGAACTTGAGCAATGAAAAAATTTATCCATTGCTTCCAGATTTTTTTCTTTTCCTTTCTTCCTTTCCTTACTCTCTTTCTTTCTTTCTCTCTCCCTTTCTCTCTTTCTTTCTCTCTCTCCTTCTTTCCGTCCTTTCCTCCCTACCCTCCTTCCTTTTCTTTCATTTATTTATTTATTTATTTTGAAACAGAACCTCGCTCTGTCACTCAGACTGGAGTGCAGCAGCGCAATCTCGGGTCATTGCAACCTCCGCCTCCTAGGTTCAAGTGATTCTCCTGCGTCGGCCTCCTGAGTAGCTGGGATTATAGGTGCATGCCAGTATGCCAGGCTAACTTTCTAATATTTTGTCAAGATGGGTTCTCACTGTGTTGCACAGGCTGTCTTCTAGGTTTTCTAGTTTGAGTGCATGGAGATGTTTTAGTAGTTAGTCTCTGAGGATCTTTTGTATTTCTGTGGGATCAGCTGTAATGTCATCTTTGTCTTTTCTGATTCTACTTATTTGTATTGTTACTCTTTTTATTAATCTAGATAGCAGGGTATCAATCTTGTTTATCCTTTCAAAAAACCAACTTTTGGTTTCATTGATCTTTTGTATGTATTTTTGCATCTCAACTTCATTCAGTTCTGCTCTGATTTTAGTTTTCTTCTGGTAGCATTGAGGTTCTTGTTTTTCTAGTTCCTCTGGGGACAATGTTTGATTATTAATTTGATACCTTCCTAGAAGTACTTGTTTTATCAATCTGAATTCTCCAGTGTTGGGTACGAATGTATTTAGGATAGTTAAGTAGTACTGAATTGAACCTTTCATCATTATGTAATGCCCTTCTTTGTCCTTTTTGACTGTGTTGGTTAAAGCTTGTTTTGTCTTGTGTAAGAATAGTTACCCTGCTGTTTTTTGCTTTCTGTTTGCATGATAGATTTTTCTCCATTTCTTTATTTTGAGACTATGGGTGTTGTTACATGTGAGATGGGTCTCTTGAAGATAGATGGTTGGGTCTTGCCAGTCTGTTCCATTTAAGTAGGGCATTTAGACTATTTATGTTCAAGGTTAATATTGATATGTAAGGATTTGATCCTGTCATTTTGTTATTAACTGGTTGTTTTGTAGACTCAATTAGGTAATTGCTTTGTAGGATCTGTAGCTTACGTACTTAAGTGTGTTTTTGTGGTATCAGATATTGTTCTTTCCTTTCCACATTTAGAACTCTCTCCTTAAGTACTTCTTGTAAGGCAGGTCTAGTGGTAATGAATTCCCTTAGTGTTTGTGTGTTTGGAAAGGATTTCATTTCTCCTTTCCATGTGAAGCATGATTTGGCAAGATATAAAATTCTTGGTTGGAATTTCTTTTCTTTAAGGATGCTGAATATACATCCCCAGTCTCTCCTGGCTTGTAAAGTTTCTGCTGAGAACTCTGCTGTTAGCCTGATGGGGTTCCCATTGTAAGTGACTTGGCCTTTTTCCCTAACCACCTTTATGATTTTTTTTTTCCTGTTGACTTTGGAGAATCTGATGACTATATGTCTTTGGGATGGTTGTCTTGTATAATATTTTGCAGATGTTCTCTAGATTTCTGGAATTTGCATGTCTACCTCTCTAGTGAGATTGGGGAAATTTCTGTGGACTATATCCTCAAATATGTTTTCCAAGTTGCTTACTCTCTCTTTTCCTCTCTCAGGAATGCCAATGAGTTGTAGGTTTGGTCTCTTTACATAGATGTTGCGGGAAGTCAGGGACCCCAAATGGAGGGACCTGCTGAAGCCGTGACAGAACATAAATTGTGAAGATTTCATGGACATTTATCACTTCCCCAATCAATACTCTTATAATTTCCTATGCTTGTCTTTACTTTAATCTCTTAATCCCATCATCTTCAGAAGCTGAGGATGTATCTCGCCTCAGGACCCTGTGATGACTGTGTTAACTGCACAAATTGTTCATAAAGCATGTGTGTTTGAACAATATGAAATCTAGGCACCTTAAGAATAGGATAACAGCGATTTTCAGGAAACAAGGGAGACAACCTTAAAGTCTGGCTGCCTGTGGGCCAGGCAGGACAGAGCCATATTTCTCTTATTACCAAAAAGCAGCTAAGAGAAATATCACTGAATTCTTTCCCCAGTAAGGAATATTAATAATTAACAGCCCTGGGAAAAGAATGCATTCGCAGAGGGGGCCTCTAAAATGGCTGCTCTGGGGTGTCTGCCTTATGCAGTTGCAGATAAGGGATGAAACACACCCTGGCCTCCTGCAGCACCTCCAGGCTTGATAGGATTAGGAGATTCCAGCCTGGCGAATTGTAGTCAGACCAGTTCTCTGCTCTTGAACCCTGTTAAGATGTTTGTCAGTGACAATGTGTGCCCAGTGGGACATGGACCTTCCTTAGCAATTCTAGTTTTGCCCTGACCTTGTGATCTCACCCTGACCTTCTGCCTTGTGATCTTTTGTTGCCCCTGAAGCATGTGATTTCTGTGACCCGCACCCTATTCGTACACTCCCTCCCCTTTGAAAATTGCTATTGAAAACTTGCTGGTTTTACGGCTCAGGAGCCATCACGGAACCTGCCAACATGTGATGTCTCCCCCAGACACCCAGCTTTAAAATTTCTCTCTTTTGTACTCTTTCCCTTTATTTCTTAGACCAGCTGACACTTAGGGAAATAGAAAAGAACCTATGTTAAAATATTGTGGGAGTGGTTCCCCTGATACATAATCTCATGTTTCTCTCAGGTTTTGTTCATTAAAAAAAAATTTTGTTTTTAAATTTTTATCTGACTGGGTTGATTTGAAGGACCGGTCTTCGAGCTCAGAGATTCTTTTCTCAGCATGGTCTATTCTGTTCTTTAGGCTTCCAACTGTACTATGAAATTTTGTAGTGAATTTTTAAATTCCAGAAGTTCAGTTTGTTTCTTTCTTTAAAAATTACTATGTCATCTCTCCAGGACCATTTTACTGGCTTCTTTGGATTGAGTTTAAACTTTCTCCTGTATCTCATTGAGCTTTTTTGCCATACAGATTCTGAATTCTATGTCTGTCATCTCTCTCAGCCATTTCAATCTGGTTAGGAACCAGACATTGCTGGGGAGCTAGTGCAATTATTTAGAGGTAAGGAGACACTGACTTTTTTAATCATCGGAGTTTTTGCGCTGATGCTTTCTCATATGAGAGGGCTGGTGTTGCCGTATCATTTTGAAATGGCTGTTGTTTGGATGAGGCTTTTTGTTTTTATATTCTTTATTTCCCTTGAGGGTTTGACTGGTGTATGCTGCCTATAGTCGACTGACTTCATTCCTGAGTGCTTTCAGAGGGTCAAGGCTCTGTGCGGGATCTTTCTTTGTGGTTAGATTCCTGCATTGGGTTTCACTGGTGATGTATGGTGAAAGAATTTATGTTTGGTGGTTTAATTAAGGCTGTGATCTAGTACGTGGCTCTTAAGAGTAAGGGCAAAGAGAAAGAATTTTTAATTTAAAAAAATCGTTAAAAAAGAAAAAGCATGATGTAGGCTGATAAATAAAAAATAATAATTTTTAAAAAAGAGTAAGGGCTGGTAGATAGGCACTCAGTCATATGCCTCTAATATTTTGGTGCATTCACAGCAGTACTCTGGGGTGAGTTAGACGGGGTGGGCAAGAGATAACCTCCTCACCAAATCCATTCCTGGGTCTTGGAGAGCCCCCTCCAATCACTGGTGCCATGCTCATGTTTTCTTAGTCCCAAAGTGGGGTGCTGGTAGGTTGTGTTCTCCCTTCCCTTAGTGTCACCCAAGCCAAAGTTTAGGTTACCAGGAGACCCACAGGTCCCTGGGGACCCACTGGTCCTCTGTGCTTGGCAGAGTCAGAGCAGGTTGCGGGATATGTCAACAGGTGGCCCCTTGATGCAGTAGGTCAAGGGTGAGGATCCCTGGGCAGGGCAGTGTTGCTGTGGGTATGCCGCTGGTGTGGTGACTGCAGCCTGGGTTTTTTTCCCCTAGCAGATGGCTGTGGGGACCATTCCACTCGTGCTCCCACAATGGGATCTCCTTACGGTGTCTATCCTAGTAGCTGGCCTGACCAGCTAGTTTTGTCCCATTCCATCTGCACCCAGATTGCTGAGCTGTTGGTTCTTCTGGGTTGTGGGGCTCCTTCTGGCAGAGGCTATGGCTGACCAACAGGCTACACCTTTCCCTGGCTGGTCTTGCAGACGGAAGCATGTTCTGCTCCTGCTCCGGCCTACGAACCCGCACCTTATACTTCTCAGTGTTTGGAGAGTAGGGGCTCTTACCCCAATCTAGCTCTGGCCACAGATCTCGGTTGGATATTCCCCGGCTGTGTGTCCGAACTCTGGGGGATTGGGATCAGACCTATGACTTTGTCCTCTGACCTCTTGGGGTTGAGCACAGGCTGTGCAGGGGGTCTGAAGTGCTCCTAGGCCACCAGCAAAGCACTCAGGAGGGGCAGTGGAAGCTGTGCTATGTGTATGCTTTTATGGGAGCAGCCAGCCAGAAGACTTGGGAGGGGCCGGCAGAGAAATTGGCGTGGCAGATTAGAGTCACCCTGGTCTCATGGGAAAGATAGCCCTGCTCTCTCCTGGCCTTGGTGGTCAGCAGAGGTTAGAGCCACAGGGAAATGGTTGTTGATAGTCGTGTTTTGCTGCAGCTGCCTCCATGCAAAACCTTCTGGGCTCCATGCAGGCTCAAACTCTGCCTCTGTCTACTCTCTGGGCAGCTCCCCTTGCCAATCCGAATATCTGTGAGGGTGGTGGGAGCTCTTGTAGCTAGGATCTTGGAGGTCCACAGCAGGAGAGTGTTGCCTTGCAGTTCCTTCGCTCACCCCTTCCTCACGACCTATTTAAGGCCTGGAGCTGGTCCCAGTGCTTGGCTACTCCATGCAGGGTTCCCAACTTCCTCTTCCACCTCAATGTCTATATCACCCTTCTATCAGCACTCAGTTTTTCCGCTCAAGAGATCGTGATGGTTTACCTGATATTTTGGTTTCTCTTGGTGGGAGAGGCACTTCCCAGTTGCATCAAGTCAGACATCTTGTCCTCCTCCCTCCACAAAATATTTTCTATTTTCATTGCATGGATCCTTGTCAGTGAAACAAAACAACACATCTTAAACAAAAATATAATAGAAAGAAATGTTCATTTTTTTATGTGATGAAAAGTCAAGAATGACATGAAAAGGGGACGAGGTCTTTAAATCAGTAACTCAGTAAGCATTCATATTTGGCACGCACACCACGGACTGGATGCCTAGTTTTCAACACTATCCAATAGAAGTGATGATGATAATATATATTTCATCTTATACATATATGTCATATGCTATATCTCTGCTGTTCAATAGGGTAGCCTCTAGCTCATGTGGTTTTTGGACACTTGAAATGTAGCTGTGTGTCTGAGGAACTGAATTTTCTACCATATTTCTAATTAAATTGTCTCGTGTGGCTATTGGCTACTATATTGGATGCTTAGTAGGTGACTAGATTTTCGTAATGATGATAAATCATTTGTTTTCACTGAATTCCCCTGTTCATTTGTGTAATTTGCCTTCTGCCAACCCCTTAATATAACGTATTATCCAATGTGACCTTCATGCTTAGAAATTTGGAGTTGTGGGGGGTGTTTGGATTTTACATTTTTGTGTGTGTGTGGATATGAGCCCAAGGGGATGGCAGCAGATGGAGAAGATCAGTAATTTCTAAAAAGTCATTTTGGATCCAAACCAAACTGAGTTTCTGAACTACCATGCCAGACTATAAACAGCACAAATCTTTACCTACTCAGTCCTTATGGAGGTAATTTTAACCAAGAAAAAATTAAGAGAAGGTGGTGTCTTCTACACACTTTGCTTTTACAAGGTGACCTCATTTTGAGTAACACCCAGACTAAGTTAGCTACAAAAATGTAGGTAACTGAACAAATCGGCCTATGAATGAGTTATTCCGTATTTTTTTTTTTTATTTGAACTTTAGAAAAAAATCTCCTCCCTCTTTTTCAGTAGTTTTTGTTTTGGCATGATTAGTATTGGACTCCTTATTCCTGAGTAATTACAAAACATTTATTTGTTTCTGTAGTCGCTTCTTATATCTGATTGTAAAGCCATGTTATCAGCCTTGAGGAGGAGAGAGTTTATTCCTTTTATGTTTTTTGTTAACAGATGCCCCATGCCAGGCAGTGAGATTTTTTGGCTTTATTTTTCATTTTTAGTTTTAGCAAAAACCAAATAATATATAGTTTACCATCTTAACCATTTTTAAATATACAGGTCAGTAATGTTAACAGTATTCACACTATTGTATAGCAGATAGCTAGAACTCTTTCATCTTTAAAAACTGAAACTCCATATTCATAGAACAACTCCCTATTCCGCCTCCCTGCATTCCCTGTCAGCCACAATTCTACTCTTTCCATGATTTTGACTACCCTAGATATTACATGTAAGCGTAATCATACAGTATTTGTCCTTTTGTGACTGGCTTATTTCACTTAGCATACAAGTTTCATCCATGTTGTAGAATATAACAGGATTTTCTTATTTTAAAAAGAAGAATATTCTACTGTACATGCATGCCATCCATTCATCTGTCGACGGACATTTGGGCTGCTTTTGCCTCTTGGCTATTGTGAATAATGCTGCAGTGAACATGGGTGTGCAAATATTTCTTCAAGATTCTGCTTTCACTTCTTTTGGATTTATACCCCAGAAGTGGGATTGCTGGATCACATGGTGATTCTATGTTTAAGTTTCTGAAGAACCACCATCCTGTTTTCCACAGCAGCTGCTCCATTGTTTTAAAATCTCACCAGTAGTGCACAAGGGTTCTCTGCATTGTCATCAACATTTATTATTTTCTGGGTTTTGACAGTGGCCATCCTAATGGGTGTGACCTGATATCTCACTGTGGTTTTGCTTCACATTTTCCTAATAATTTGTAATGTTGAGTATTTTTCATGTGCTTGTTGGCCATTTGTATGTCTTCTTGGGAGAAATATCTATAAAGGTCCTTTGTCTACTTTGTAATCAGGTTACTTGTTTTTTTGTTAGTCAGTTGTGAAAGTTCTTTGTATATTCTGGATATTCACTGCTTATCATCAGATACATGATTTGCCATTAGTTTCTCTAATTCCATAGGTTGCCTATTTTTATTCTGTTGTTTCCTTTGATGTGCAGAAGTTTTTACATTTGATGCCATACCTTCTGTCTACTTTTGCTTTCATTGCCTGTGCTTTTGGTGTCATATCCAGAAAATCATTGTGAAACCAATGTCATAAAGCTTTTCTCCTGTGTTTTCTTCTGGAGTTTTATGGTTTTAGGCCTTTTTTTGTTTTTTGTTTTGTTTTGAGACAGGATCTGGCTCTGTTGCCCAGGCTGGAGTGTAGTGATATGATCTAGGTTCACTACAACCTCTGCCTTCCAGACATAGGTGATCCTCCCACCTCAGCACCCCTACCAGTAGCTGGGACTACAGGCACACGCAACTATGCCTTGCTAATTTTTTTTTCTTTTGTATTTTTTTGTAGAGACCGTGTTTTGCCATGTTGCCCAGGCTAGTCTCAAACTTGTGAGCTCAAGTGATCCGCCTGCCTTAGCTCCCAAAGTGGTGGGATTACAGGTGTGAGCCACTGTGCCTGGCCTGGTTTTAGGTCTTCATGTTTATATTTTTAATCCATTTTGAGTTAATTTTTGTATACGGTGTAAGTAAAGGTCCAGTTTTATTTTTTTTTTGCATGTGGAGATACAGTTTCTCAGCACCATTTGTCAGTGAAGCTGTCCTTTTCCCCACTGTGTATTCATGGCACCCTTGTTGAAGATTATTTGGCTGTATACGTGAAGGTTTATTTCTGTACTCAGTGTTCTTTTGCATTGGTCTATTTGTCTGTCTTTATACTAGTACCACATTGTTTTTTGTTTGTTTGTTTTTTATGTATTTTGAGATGAGAGTCTAGCTCTATCACCCAGGCTGGAATGCAGTGGTGCGATCTCAGCTCACTGTAATCTCTGCCTCCCAGGTTCAAGCAATTCTCCTGCCTTAGCCTCCTGAGTAGCTGGGACTACCGGTGAGCACCACTACACCTGGCTAATTTTTGTATTTTAGTAGAAATGGAGTTTCACCATGTTGGCCAGGCTGGTCTGAAACTCCTGACCTCAAGTGATCCACCCATCTTGGCCTCCCAAAGTGTTGGGATTACAGGTGTGAGCCACTGTGCCTGGACATACCACATTGTTTTGATTACTATAGCTTAGTAATGTTTCGAAATTAAGAAGTATAAAATCTTCAACCTTTTTTAAGGTTGTATAGGCAACACAGGGTTTCTTGAGAGTCCATAAGAATGTTAAAATATTTTGATTCTATTTCTGCAACAACAACAACAACAAAAAAAGTGCCATTGGGCTTTTGATAGGAATTGCATTGAATCTGTAGATTGCTTTGGGTAGTACACACATTTTAACAGTATTAGGTCTTCCAATCAATGAACATGGAATGTGTTTCCATGTAGCAATGTTGTATAGTTTGTGTAAGTTTTTTGCCTTCTTTATTGAGTTTATTCCGAAGTATTTTATTCTTTTTGATGCTATTGTGAATGAGATTGTTTTCTTAATTTCCATCTCAGATTGTTTGTTGTTAGTATACAGAAGCACAACTGAATTTTTTGTGTTGATTTTGTATCCTGCAACTTTGCTGAATTTGTTTATTCTGTGTGTGTGTGTGTGTGTGTGTGTGTGTAATCTTTAGGGTTTTCTACATGTAAGATTATGTCATCTGTGAACAGAGATAATTTTAGTTCTTCCTTTTAATATGGATACCTTTTATTATTTTTTTCTTGCCTAATTGCTCTGACTAGGACTTCCAGTACCATATTTAATAGCAGGCACTGATATGGTACCTTCCCTCAGGACCTTTGGTGATTTAAGGGAGGACAAATATTTCTGTTTCAGTGTTGAGCAGTGCTTAGGTAGAGGTATGGGCTGAGAATATTAGAACAAAGAAAAGGAAATATGAGAATGTGGAGAATATTGAAAGGCTTCACACATAAGGGGACATCTGAGTTCAATATGGAATGATAAGTGGAACTTGGACTTTTGAAGAAGAGCATGAAGCCAAGCAGAAGTCTTTAAGACACCTCTTATTTTGTCCAACCCCCTTTATTTTTCAGACAAGCAATGTGAGAGGCAAGGGTTAGTGAGTAAGCTGAGGGTGGAGCCCAGATCTGTCCCTTCAGCAGTGTTCTGTCACTTCAGGTGGTCTATCATCCCTACTACCTTGTTCAGTGATACTTTTCCTGATTAAAAGATTACGTAGGCCAGGCATAGTGGTTTACACCTATAATCTCAGCACTTTGGGAGGCCAAAGTGGGCGGATCACCTGAGGTCAGCCTGGTCAACATGATGAAACCCCTTTTCTACTAAAAATACAAAGAATTAGCCAGGTGGGTGGTGCACGCCGATAATCCCAGCTACTTGGTAGGCTGAGGTAGGAGAATCATTGGAATCTGGGAGCCGGAGGTCACAGTGAGCTGAGATTACACCACTGCAGTCCAGCCTGGGCAATAGAGCAAGACTCTGTCTCAATAAAAAAAACCAGATTGTACTGATTGCGATCCATGAATGATTAATCATATATATCACATTTCTTCCTGTTCTGGGCAATCTTTTTTTACAAAGAGTAGGTGTAGAACTTAAGTAGATTTTCATTATCTTTCAGAGAGTTGCACTGTACCCAAGCACTTTGTATATTTTGAAACATACCTAAATCTGAATAAAATGATCATATATGTATATGAAAGAAGGCTACCTCAAGATGTAGAAAAATGAAAGTTGAGTAAAATGGGTCTTGAATTAAGACAAGCAAAGGATGAAATGACATACTTAGCATCAAGTAACTACTTTGGAAATTCAAATAAAAGGATTAGAAAAATAAGGCACTGGCAGTTAAATGCAATTAAATTCTTTGCATAATAAAGTGCATGCAAAAAAATCCACAAGGAATTATTGTTAAATTATTATTTTTAATGTAATTTGGGTGGTGAATGCTGATTAAGATGTGTTGAAATGGTACTCTTATATAATATTGTTAGTATAAATTAATGCAATCTTTTAATGATTTAGTTTAGTAATGTATTAAAAGCTATAAACATTTAATAACTTCTGAGCTAATAATTGTATTTCAACAAAGTGATCTGCTTTGAGAAATATTTCAAGTGAAATAATAGGTGGCATTTATTGAATAGGTACTTTCTACTTGGCAGGCACTGCTGTAAGCATTTAACATGTATTAGCTAAATCCTCACCATGGCCTCGAGGTAAGTAAGCATTATTAGACAAGAAAACTGCATCACAGCAAGGAAAACAACTTGCCCCAGTTGGTAAATAGGGGAGTTGGGAGTCATACCACCTGTGGTCTGTTTGTAACGCCTGTGCTTCAACCATTATGCTAGTCTGCTTCTCTCAGAGGGATACACACACATATGTGCACAAACGTGACTATATTAAGGAATATCTCAAACTGTGATATTTGTTAATTAAGTAGCAAAAATTTAGAAGTCATGGTGTTACAAGACAGCAATAAATAATGTATGGTCTGTTTATTCTACATTGACCCTTGTGTGTGGGCTTTAAAAATGATTATGAAGAGTAATAAACCACTCGGAAAATGATTATGACAACATGAAATGAGAAAGACTTGTAGTAATCAATGTGAGACTATAAGATGTCCATTATGTTAATATGGTTATAACTAAATAACAATGTACATAGTACTTCCTCTGAACTAGGTGCTGTTCTAAGCATTGTGTATTACTTAATTATCATAGAGAAATTATCCTGTAAGTAGTTGTCATCGTTATTCTCATTTTACATCTGAAGGAATTGGGCTACAGATAGACTAAGGTCAAAGTCTAACAACAGTAAATGAAGAGCAAGGATTTGAAATCAGGCAATCTAGCTTCAGAGTGTACATGTAGAACTAAAGTTCTGTTCATTGCACCAACAAATTCCAGGAGAGATCAAAATGATAATAATGGTACTGTTTGTATGGCAGAATCACAGGAGAGAGGTATCATCCTATGTACCCCAAAAGGATTTTGACCTCATTTGCAATCACACTCAATAAAGCAAAAGGGGGAAATTACCCTTCTAGAATGGAACCCTTCCAGGCACATTTGTTTGGGTTATGATATGGTTTGGCTGTATGTTCCCATCCAAATCTCATCTTGAATTGTAATTCCCATGTGTCAAGAGAGAGACATGGTGGGGGTGATCAGATCTTACGGGTGGTTTTTCCCATGCTGTTCTCGTGATTGTGAGTGAGTTCTCATGAGACCTAATGGTTTTATAAGGGGCTCTTCCCCCTTCACTCGCTCGCTGTCTGTCACCTGCCACCATGTAAGATGTGTCTTTGCTTCTCTTTCACCTTATGCCATGATATTAAGGTTCCTGAGGCCTTCTCAGCCTTGTGGAACTGTGAGTCAATTAAACCTCTTTCCTTTATAGATTGCCAGTCTTGTGCATGTCTTTATAGCAGTGTAAGAATGGACTAATACTGGCTACTTCCCTCAACTTCTCCTTTTTCCTTTCCCATGCCTCTCTGAAAGCCACTACATCTTAGCACTCCATAATAATTCAGAATAGAATTATTTTGAATATGAGAGTTTCACTGGTAAAAATTACAAAATTGACTATAAAGTTAGGACACTGGTTTTCCAAATTACATGTCCCTGAAACACACTTTTCACATGGCTTCCAGGGTTTCACATTCTTTGGACTTCTTCTTACCTCACAGAATCTTTCCTAGTGTCTTTGTTGTTTTTTTTTTGTTTTTTTTTTTTAAATTTATTTATTTTTTATTATTAAGTTCTAGGGTACATGTGCATAACGTGCAGGTTTGTTACATATGTATACTTGTGCCATGTTGGTGTGCTGCACCCATCAACTCCTCAGCACCCATCAACTTGTCATTTACATTTTGGTTGCTTCTTTCATCCTGACTTTTAAATGGTGGAGTGCCTCAGGACTCAGTGCTTGTTCCTGCCCTCTATCTGTACTCATCCCACCACATCAGTCTGATGAAATAGATTACCATCCAAATGTAAATGACTCCCAAACTAACACTTGTGGTTCAAAGTGCTCCTCAGGGTTATGGACTTGGATAGACAATTACCTCCTTGACATTTCCACTTGCACATGTAATGGTTATTTCAAGCATAACATGTGTAAAATAGATATTTGATCTCTTTTCCTCATCTCAAAATAGTATCACCATTTATTTACCTAGCTGCTCTTCTCTCTACCTGGAACACCTTTGCTCCAAATCTTTGTGACTCAGTCCACATACAGGTGGCCCTCCATATTCATGGGTTCTGTATCTGCAAATTGAAAATATTTGAGGGAAAAATAATACAACAAAAATGGACAAATAAAAAATACACTATAGCAACTATTTACATAGCATTTGCATTGTATTAGGTATAAGCAATCTAGATAAGATTTAAAGTATACAGGAGGATGTGCATATATGTACATGCAAATACTTTGCCATTTTATATCAAGAGACTTGAGCATCAGAGATGTGCATAGGTTACATACAAATACTATGCTGTTTTATATCAGAGACTTGACATGGATTTTGGTGCCTAAGGAGTTCCTAAAACCAGTCCCCTGCAGATACTGAGGATGGCTCTATTCTTTCAGGTTCTGCTCAGATACAAGCTCATCAAAGAGGTGCACCTTGAACATTTGCTCTATTGATAAATAAATTTCGACTCCTGTCATTCTCTCTTCTCTTATTCTGCCTTATTTTTGTTATATCTCATAATTTTCTAACACTGCTCATTTATTTTTTTTATTTGTGTATCACCTATTTCCCTCAATGGAATATAAGCTTTATGAGGGCAAGATGAGTTTGCTTTGTTCAGTACTGCAGTGCCTGGCACATAGTAGGTGGTCAGTAAGTACTTGTCAAGTGTGACTAAGTGAATGACTCTCATTACCTTGTATCATAACTTAGTTTCTTTGTTGAGTTTCATGTCTTTTAATAGTTCACTATATCATTTAATCAATTCAATTTAAACTTCTCAGGTCAAATGATCTGAGTAATTTATCAGCTTAGATTCTATTTCAGACTTGTGGGCAGGATCCGCCCACCAGCCTGCACTAGTCCTAGCCTGGTTTCTTGAGACCTAGTTCCTTTCTTCTTTTTTCCTTTCTTACTGCCTTTCTTCACCCATCACTATTTTACCCTCTTCTTTCCCATTTCTAGGTTTGTTTCTTTTTGCAGTATCCTAGGCTTCACTGTGATACCCAGATGCATATGGTGACTTTCAGCATTGCCTTCTTTTTTTGTGTTGCATTTTTCTTTGTGAATGTATGATTTTCATGCTACCTCTCACTTTCTCTTCATCTAAATATACTCAAGAATCCTTTCTCATATTGAAACATTGAATTTTCAAAGCAACTTCAGATATATTCTGTATCCTACATTACATTTTACACAGCTATCTCCAACTTTCTTTCCTACTGTTTGTCCCCATAAATCACCTTGGGGATGAAGCTGTTTTCTAATTTCTGAGTTTTGTGTGTCCAACTGACATTCTGTGAAGCTGAAAGGATGGGAAATATTTTACTTGAAGAAAAGAAATAGGTAGTTGTTGTAATCTAAATAATGGCTTTACAAGATATTCACTTCCTAAACCAGGATAGCAGAGAAGTCAACTTGACCGTGAAAAGCTACAGAATGCCAGCAGCTACCAATAGCTGGAAGAGGCAAGGAATAGAATCTTCCTTGCAAATCATAAGACAGTATAATAATGTCTGAAATTTGCTGAAAGAAAAATAAATTGGTCAACCTAGAAATTTATATCCAGCAAACTTTTTTTAAGTGAAGGAAAATAAAGACATTTCAAACAAAAGCTGAGAATATTCATTCCCATCAAACCTATACTATAAGAAATATTAAAGAAAGATCTTTAGGCCGAAAGAAAATAATGTCAGTTGAAAACTTGTCTCTACAAAACGAAAAAGGACCCAAAATGGTAAATTTTATAGCTAAAGGGAAAATACATTTTTTCATTAAAATTTTTTTTCATTTAGAGGGATCAAGATGGCTGAGTAGACACAGGTAGTGTGTTCCTTCTCCATAGGGAAGAACCAGAATAATAAGTATATACATTTTGAATAGATCATCTAGGAGAGAACACTTGAGCTCATCAGAGTTGAGACAGGAAGTGCCAGAAGTAAATAAGGAGGGGGTTTGAGGCAGCCTCCCCAGCTGGAAACTGACAGCACCAAGAGAGGCTCCTTGACACAGGGAGACAGTAAGAGAGAAATCCCCAGAGCTCTGAAATGAGTTTGTATGATCTTTGCTACAGGAGAAACCCTCAACCCACTAGGGCCTCATGCCTGACATACAGAGCTGCCTAAATATTGCAGAGACGTTGCTGCATAAAGGGAATCCACACAGAATCCCACAGGCATCCGAGCCTGGAGCATCCTCAGCTGGGCACTATTTTCAGAACGTAGATACTGGGAATCTGCAGGCAGAGCTTCAGCTGCTGCATTGCTCCAGTAAAGAAAAGGTGAGAACCTCCTAGGTTGCCTGTACAACCCCAGGAGGATACTTGCTACCCTGCAAGGGGCTGCTGCTGAGACCGAGACATGAGTGAACTGCACCTCACATAGATTTTTGCCCATGCTTCGTGCCTGGATGGTGCCACAACTCTGGCCCCAGGTTAAGGTGCTATTTTGAGAGGCTAATGCTGGACTTCACCCCACCCTTGGCCCAAGTTTGTGCTGATGTAGTTGCAGCTGCCACCCAGCCAAAGAGGGACAGAGAGGCCAGGCCATCCTATGCATATAGTGGACAATACCCACTATTCTGCAATGAGCTGCTGTGAGACTGCGACACAGCTGGACTGCATTCCCCACAGCTTCTTGCCCATGCTTCTTGCTCAGACAGTGCCTCATCCTACCTGGTTGCAGGCCCAAAGTATCATTTTTGAGATTGTAATGCTGAGCCCTGCCCCACCTTTGGCTTGAGTTTTGCCTAATGTGGCTTCAGCTGCCACCCAGCTAAGGAAGTGAAGGGAAGCCAGGTTCTCCTACGCCTGCCTAGGATAATGCCCAACACTCTGCTACAGGCTGTAGTGAGACTGAGACACAAGTGGACCACACTCCTCCAGATTCTTGCCCATACTGCTTGTCTGAGAGGGGCCCAACCTCTGCAGTTGCAAGTCCACAGCGGGCATAATCTTTAGACACATTGTTTGGTGACCTGGCTGTGGTGGTTACAGCTGGCATTTTAGTCTTGGACCAGAGATTGGAGTGCTGGCTCTGGACAGGGGAAGGGACCCAACAGCCAAAATTGAGTAATGAGTGTGGACAGTGCCCCAGCTGTAGGCACTGGAATTACGATCTCTCCCATCACAGAACTAGAACAGAAGGAGAGTTGCTGAAGCCGAGGTTTCTCCTGGGCAGTAAGACATGCAGCCAGGAACAGTTTTGTGACCCGGAACTGGTCTCCATGTGTCATTACTGGGTGTCCCAGCCTGTTCCCTTGGTCAGTTGGGGGACAGTGCTCCACTAGCTCTGAAGAGCAGGAGAGAGGCAGACCCCATTCCCCTGGAAAGCTAACCCTCAATACAGACTGGCCCTAAGGGAGTGCAGAATGCAGCCCACCAAAGTCCCCCCCATGGGTCAAAGGAAACATGAATGCAGTGCCAGCCACTGAAGGCAGCACCACCAAAGTCCAGGAATGGACGTGGAGAGGGGTTCATCTCTAGCCCCCCCAACCCCCGTTCTCAGTGTGCTGTTGCAGGCTCAGCAGGGACATTCCCCATTTGGGCCTGGGGAACATGGGCTGAAAAATTCTGCTTTGCAGGCTTCTCCAGTGGCTCCTCTCCCTCTCAAGGTGAATACATGCCAGAAGAGGGCACTTTTCACAATTCTTTGTTGGCTCCACCCCTTCCCCTACCTGCTGGCTTTTATTCTTAAGCACCATCTATTGGAATACAGCATAAAATATACTGCCAAATAAACTTACATCATTATAAAAAGCAATATCTGAAAGAGTCATTGCATAAACATAGCTGCTACCAAGTAACCTTTACAGGTCCTTGGCACCCTAAAAGCACCCAGAAGTAAAGCCAATTGATTAGACACAATATACATAACAGCCATAACCCCAAGGGAAAGAAGAATTTAAAAATCAAGAAGCTCCATCCAAACAACAGCAAATTTTAAAAAACAAAAGACACATCATCGCTCTCAGATGAGAAGGAAGCAGCGCAAAAACTCTGGCAATACAAAAAGCTAGAGTGTTTTGTCACCTCCACAGGATTCCACTAGCTCCCCAGCAATGTATAAACCTGAATGAAATGTGTGAAATGATAGATACAGAATTCACAATATGGATGAAAAAGAAATTTAGTGAGATCCAATAGAAAGTTGAACAGAAAGAAGCCAGAAAAATGAACCAAGATTTGAAAGACAAACTACTATATTAAATAACCAAACAGAACTATTGGAATTGAAAATTTCCCTATAGGAATTTCAAAATATAATAGGAAACCTTAACAACAGACTAGACCAAGCAGAATAAAGAATTTCAGAGCTTGCAGACTAGTCCTTTGAATCAACCCACTCAAGACAAAAATATGAAAAAGAGAATTTAGAAAATAAAGCCTTCAAGAAATATGGGATTATATAGAGCCACCAAGTCTACAACTTATTGGCATTCCTGAGAGAGAAGAGACAGTAAGCAATTTAGAAAACATATTAGAGGACATAACTCAGGAAAATTTCCCTCAATGTTGCTAAAGAGGTTAACATGCAGATTTAAAAAAAAAAAATCCAAAGAACTCCTATGAGATACTATACAAGATGACAATCCCCAGGAACATAGTCATCAGATGATCCCAGGTCAATGCAAAAGAAAAAGCCTTAAAGGCAGCTGGAGAACAGGATCAGGTCACTTACAAAGGGAACCCCCTCAGACCAACAGCATACTTCTCAGCAGAAACCTTAAAAGCCAAAGATTGGGGGCCCATTTTTAGCATTCTTATAGAAATGCCAGCAAAGAATTTCATATCCTGCCAATTTAAGCTTCATGAATGAAAGAGAAACAGTCTTTCCCAGACAGACAATTGCTATAGGAATTTGCAAATAGGAATTTGCCAGACCAGACCTACAACAGATACTTAAGGGAGTTCTAAATGTGGAAATGAAAGAGCAATACTTGCTACTACAAAAGCATGCACAAGCACATAGCGCAAAGAGTGCATAAGGCAACTACACAATAGAGACTACAAAGAAACTAGCTAATCTTATGACAAGAATAAAACTTCACATATCAATATTAACCTTGAATGTAAATAACCAAAGCATTCCTCTTAAAAGACATAGAGAAGACATCCTTCTGCTGTCTTCAAGAGACCCATCTCATATGTAATGACGCCCATTGGCTCAAAGTGAAGGGATGGAGAAAGAACTATCATGCAAATGCAAGTGGAACACGAGAAAGAGCAAGCATCACTATTTTGTATCAGATACAATAGACTTTAAACCAAGAATAGTTTAAAAAAAAAAAGACAAAGGGCATTACATAATGATAAAATGTTCAATTCAACAAGAAGACTTAACTATCCTAATATATACACACTCAACATTGGAGTACCCATATTTATAAACCATTTACTTCAAGACTTAAGAAAGGACTATCGACCCCACAATAATAGTGGGGAACTTCAATACCCCACTGACAGCATTAGATAGATAATAGAGGCAGAAAACTAAGAGAAATTTGTAACTTAAATATGACACTTGACCAATTGGACCTAATAGATATCTACAGAACATTCTCCCAACACATTCTTCTCATCTACACAGGGAACATACTCCAAAATTGACCACATGCTTTGTCATAAAGAAAGTATCAGTAAATTTTTAAAAATGAAATTATACTATGCATATTCTTGGACCACGGTGGAGTAAAAATAAAAATCAACACCAAGAGGAACTTTCAAAACCACATAAACATGTGGAAACTGAACAACTTGCTCCTATATGACTTTTAGGTACACAACAAAATAAAGGCAGAAGTCAAAAAATTATTTAAAACAAATGAAAATAGAGGCACAATATACCAAAACCTCTAAGATGACCAGAGATTGGAGTGCTGACTCTGGACGGGGGAAGGGACCCAACAGCCAAAATTGAGTAATGAGAGTGGACAGTGCCCCAACTGTAGGCAAAAGCAATCTTGAAAGCTGATAGCACTAAATGCATCACTATAGCATCAATAATATAGAAATATTCCAAATTAACAACACAACCTTTTACCTAAAGAAACCAGAAAAACAACAAATTAAACCCAAAGCTAGAGAAAGGAACAAGATAACTCAGAGCAGAACCAAATGAAATTGAGATCCAAAATCCAAACAAGGGATAAATGAAGTAAAAAGTTGGGTCTTTGAAAGGATAAACAAAATTGATAGACTGATAAACAGATTAACAAGGAAAAAGAGAGAAGATCCAAATAAGCACAATCAGAAATGACCGAGATGACATTACAGCCAATTTCATGGAAATAAAAATCCTCAGAGACTACTAAGAACATCTCTATGCACACAGACTAGAAAATCTAGAGGAAATTGGCACATTCTGGAAACACATAACCCCTCAAGATTGAGCCAGGAAGAAACTGAAACCCTGAGCAGACAAATATCAGGTTTGAAAATTGAATCAACAATTAAAAAAAAAAAAAACTACCAACCAAAAAAAGCCCTGGACCAGATGGATTCACAGCTAAATTCTTCCAGATATATAAACATGAGCTGGTACCAGTCCTACGGAAACTATTTCAAAAAAATTGAGGAGGAGGAACTCTTCTCTAACTCATTCTATGAAACCAGTATCATCTTTATGCCAAAAATCTGTCAAAGGCACAAGAAAACTACGAGCCAGTAACCCTGATGAACGTAGACACAAAAATCCTCAACAAAATACCAGCAAACTAAATCCAGCAGCATATCAAAAAGTTAATGTACCATGATCAATTAAACTTTTTTTCACAGAATGCAAAGGTGGTTCAACATAGGCAAATCAGTAAACGTGATTCATCAAATAGAATTAAAAATAAAAACCACACGATCATCTCCATAGACACAGAAAAACTTTTGATAAAATCCAACATCCTTTCACAATAAAAGCTATCAACAAGCTAAGCATTAAAGGAAGATACCTCAAAGTAATAAGAGTCATCTGTGACAAACTCATGGCCAACATCATACTGAAGGGGCAAAAGCTAGAAACATTCCCCTTAACAACTGATATAAGACAAGAATGTCTACTCTCACCACTCTTATTCGACACAGTACTGGAGGAGGTCCCAGCCAGAGGAATCAGGCAAGAGAGAAAAATAAAAGACATCCAAGGGAAAGTCATATTATCTCTCTTCATTGATGATATGATTCTATACCTAGAAAACCCTAAAGATTCCACCAAAATACTCCTTTTCCTGATAAATGACTTCAGTAGAACCTCAGGATACAAAATCAACGTACTAAAACTAGTGGAATTTCTACATATAATAACATTCAAGCTGAGAGTCAAATCAAAAACACACTCCCACTTACAATAGCCACACACAATAAAATACCTAAGACTACATCTAACCACAGAGGTGAAAGCTCTCTATGAGGAAAACTGTAAACACTGCTGAAAGAAATCATAGATGACACAAACAAATGGGAAAACATCCCATGCTCATGGGTTGAAAACATCAATATTGTTAAAATGTCCATACTATACGATGGAATCTCCAGATTCAAAGCTATTTCTATCAGATTACCAAGACAATCTTTCACAGAATTAGAAAACTATTCTAAAATTTATATGGAACTGAAAAAGAGCCTGAATAGCCAAAGCAATTTTAAGCAAAAAAATAAAGCCAGAGGCATCACATTACCCAACTTCAAACAATACTACAAGGCTTACCTTAACCAAACAGCATGGTACTGGTACAAATATAGACACATGGAGCAATGGAACAGAATAGAGACCCCTGAAATAAAGCCACACATTTATAATCAGCTGATTTTTGAACAAAGTTGACAAAAGTAAACAATGCAGAAAGGACACCCTATTTATTAAATGGTGCTGAGAAAACTGGCTAACCACTTGCAGAAGAATGAAACCGCAGGATACCTATTCTTTTCAAATGCATATGGAATAGTCATTAAGATAGAGCACATGCTGAGACATAATACAAGTTTCAATAAATTTAAAATATTTGAAACCTTTCAGAATATGCTTGTAATCTAATTAGAATTAGAAGTCAATAACAAAATAACATCTGAAAAATTACCAAATATTTCATTCATATGAAATTCTAGAAAGGCAGAACTAATCTCTCATGATACAAGCAGATCAGTGTTTGAGTTATGGTGGGTGTCAGAGATTAATCATGAGTGGTATGTGTCAACTTTTTTCAGGTTATGAAAAAATTATTTTTATTTTAGTGATATTTTCATGGGTATATACATCTGTTAAAGCTCACTGAACTGTATACTTGAATGAGCATTTTTTATTGAATGTAAATTAAACCTAAAACTTTATTTTTAATCAAATGATTTAAAGAATGGGACGAAACTAAAACAGAAGGTTGTAGAATGGAGAATGAAAACAACAAAAAAGAGACTTTTCAGTGGAGGAATGGTAGGTGAGAGAACACTTGCAAAGTAACTTTAACCTATAATACATCTGTTAAGTGAGAAAAGTAGTTGGGTGTAAGAGAAAGTAAAGAGGATTTGAACATCTGTTACACAGAGCATACTAGAAAATGCAACACGAATGAAGTGATTGCCAACTGAAATCAGAGAGCAAGAATACTGAATGTGTTGAGTGTTCTTATTTCCCTTGCTTTCTCTCACTGTGGTTTGTGGCCCAGAGAACATGAAGAGCAGAAGTTACTAAGGATTAGGGATTACAGAAGTGCATATGACTAACAAGGAATGTATAGTGTTAGGAAAAGCAATGCAGATATGGCTAAAAAATTTGAACAGAAAACGTAATGGATGGGGAAGAGGTAGGAACGGTAAGGTTGGTTGGCATGAAGAAGAGGTTGAGCATGTATGTAAGATAGGAAAAGATGATAGATAAGAATAATCTGAACTAGGAAAAGTTTTCTATGATCAGTTATATATTATGTGACACGATCTTACCAAGTTAGTAAACTATCACTACTGGCAAGCTACTAAGCTACTTACGAAATAGTAAGCTATTACTAGCAATGGCAGGTAGCCAAAGCTGAAAATATAAAACACCTCTGTCAGTCATAGGCTTAGAAAAAGTTCCTGTCCTTTCTGTAGGAAATAACTCAACTTTTAGCTCTGACACTGTTTTATATTCTCCTTAACTTATGGCTGTTAGCGACAATTTATTTTCAAGACAACTTTGTGCCCTGTCTCCCAGTTTAACATGGACCTTTCAGTCTGTAATGCAGAGGATCCTCTAGGGTATAACTCCACAAGGCAGAAGACAAGTTTACTGTGGACAAAAAAATGGGCTAGAATGTCTTCAGCCTCTCAGGCCCTTAATAGGGCTGATGATGTATGACTCTACTGGAGAAAAGGAAGACAAAGAGGTTTCAGATCATCAATAAAGCAGCTGACTCTGAAGAAACAGCTGGAAATCATATTTAAAGTCAATCTTCAATGAATTTGAAAAAAATGCACATAAAAGTCATTACCTGCCTCGTTTGGATATATCAGACCTATGAATATTTATGTAGAAACAAGAGCTTATAATTATCACAAAAAGAAAATGAACACTACTTTTCCCATTTAGAAAAATATGAAAGGCAAATTTTAAATGAAAATTCTCTTGGAGCATTTGATACGTCATGAACTATCAAGACCATGACTATTTTTTAATAGCTTTTGAAATATTTCTTGAAAACGTCTCTCTTCTTTTCTCCATTCTTATTATTTATTCCTTAGTTTCAACCTTAGTATATTTATTATTCTCAGTTGCTTTTATAAGGCCTTAACTTTTATCAAATTTGTAAAATAACAGAACAGAATTTTGATGTCATTCGAATGCCTCACCTAGTACTATGACATAGTAAACACACAACTAATACGACTGCACTTGGATTCAAAGATTCTTCAATGGTGGAGAATAGAAAAGCTATAGGGCGGGATTTCTAGTCTGCACAGAGCTGAGCACAGAGGAGCAGTGCTGTGTCAAGGGCAAGACCCTCACAAGTGGCTGGAGCAGAGAGGAAAGACTGTTCCCCTAGGACCTAAGTAGCCAGTTTTTCAGGCCCAAAGGATCCCTCTGTTGCTAAATCAGGGATCAAACCTTAAATAGGTTAATTTTTTCCTTATGTGAACATACAAGGGTAAGGAGACTTACCATTCTCATCAAAAGGAGATGGAAAAGGGACACAGAGTTCTGACATCTGCATAAGCTACCTAGCTACCTGCAATCTAGCTGATACAACAGCTATCTTTAATTTTTAGTAAAGGAGCTCAGGTAAGTTGCCCTAGATGAAAAAACCAATAAGGAGAAAGCTTAAATAGCTTGCCCAAAATGACACAGCTAGTACAGGGCAATGCTTAAGTAACTTCCTGAAGTTACACAGGTCGTGAGAGGTGGAATTACTAGGTTGTTCAGCACCACACTTTTCTCCTCTCTACCTCAATGGTTCCTGGCCCTGTGTGGGGGTCTCCTAGTGGATAAATTGGCCCTCTTCCATTTACATTTGTCTTATCCTTATATCTTCAAAGTGCTTCATAAGACAAAAAGAACCTGCCCTTCATAGACTGCCTCCCACTGCAGCAAGTCTAGCACTGAGGAGCTCTAAGACTAGAATGCCAGCTTCCTAGGGGGAGGATAGATAGGAAAGGCTCCTGAGACCTGGGGCCTGGTTGAAGGAAGAAATAGGTTCAAGATTAAGAGGAGGTGAGTGATACACTTGGCTCAGACATAAAATATAATGCCCACCAAAAAACTCAGTCATCAATCTGAATAATATTTACTGAAGTGATTTTTAAAATCACAATGTGAGAAACCCATGAAGAACAAAATATCAAACTTGTAAATAAAGATAGGATCTGGCAGGGCCAATGTTATGGTGAGGCAAGTGAGGTTGAGTCATGTAAATGAAGGGCTGGACCCTATCTTAATTTTAAACTGCTGAAATTGTATTCGTCATAGTTTTTTTTTTTTTTTTTTTGGCATTTTGATTGTTAAAATATTGCATTATTTATCTTGATTACTGCATTTTGGCATTCTCATAAATTTTGTGCCTGAGCTGAGTGCCTCACTCACTTCATTCTAACATTGGCTTTAGGGTGAAGACTGGGGAACCAGTCTGAACCTGACAAATAGTTTGGGCCTCACAAAAGAAAGGAGAAAGGTGGGAGCCTCACTAAGAATTTCATGCCAGGCTCCTCTTGGTACATCATTTTGTTTATTCCTGACAGCCACCCTCCAAGGCAGCTATTAGTATTATCATTTATATAGGAAACTGAGTGCCAGTATTACAAGCATAGGAAGTAACTGAGCTGGGTTTCAGCCAAGGCCTGTCTGCCTCTAGAGCCTGGCAATTCCCACTACTGGCTGATACGTGCCTAATAGTTTATAACCAAAATTCTTGACATTTTCTCCACCTTTCAAGTCACAAGCTCCACCACATGAAGACAGAAATCAAAATGGGAAATTTCATTTGCCTGTCCGCTCTTGAAGCTGCCTGAAATTTTAAACCATAACTCTCCTGACGTCCTTAAAATACTATTCTTCCCAAGTTATTCATATTTTACTTCAGACAGGAAAAGTGTGAATACAATGCACCCATTTTACATGTAGCATTCATTACTATGTTTGATTGGTGCGCTGTCTGCTGCACCACAGCATATTTAGAACAGAACAGATCAGTTGGTTGAGGGGAATCAGTAACACTCTACACTTGTATTGTGGATCCAGTCAATTTGGATGGTCATCCAATCTTGGATGTGGTGAAAAGAGGGTGGGCTTAGGGTCTAAGTGAAATTGACTGCCAGTGTGTGACTCTGAATCATTTATTTATATCTCTGAGGTTTTGGGTCCCCTTTTTATAAAAATTTTATTAAATAAGTTTTCATTTTTCCACAAAACTAAGATTGAAGGAAAGTCTGCCTTTCTTAAAGTCAACAAGGTCTACTGATAAAGAAGGTACCTTGTAATCTCTCCTTTCATGACAGAAATCCAGGCCTAGTCGATACTTTTTTCTATTATCAACTGTAATTAAGGCATAAGGCTCTCCCTGATATAATAAATGATTAAACCTCTCAATAAATAACTTCACATAGGCCTGGCTATGCTGATTACTTCATCACTGCCTTCTGCAATAGCCACTATTGCCATCTACAGCTTGGGCTCCTGTCCATAAGCTGAGTACAATTAACAAATGCATTATTGTCATCTTGTTTGTGTAAATGTTGTGAATAATAGCCATTTATTATCTAAGATGTCACCTTTTGGCTTTCACAAACTAAGATTTCATGAATTCATAGACCATGCGCAGTCTTTCAGGCAGAATTCATCAAATATCTCTTTGGAACCCTAATAGATTTGGGGGGCATAATTCTGTTTGTGTCATCTTTTCATTTTCAATGCCAAGTATAATGCCTGGCATATAATAGGTTCCACAACAGATAATAGTTGATCATTGATGGAAATCACTCAGATAGTTTATTTCATTTTGTCACTGAAAAAATAAACACTGCAAACACTGGTCTTTCCAGAGTCTCACTGGATAAATATCTGTGCCCTTCACCAAATGGCCCATGAATTAGCACATCAGAATGAAGGGAAAGTATTAGGGACTAGAATAACTAGTAGATGATACTAATCAAGCTTTTGACTTATTGAATTAATTTAGATCAAAGACTGAACGAATCCTTGTCATTTAGCTCATTTTCTAATATTTCAGCATTTAATCTTTTGGGGAGATCTTCTTTGGAGGAATACATTCATTCAATAGATTGAATATTTATGAGTCAAATGTTTCAGGTTCTAGAGCCTCCAAAATGTCTGAGATATTATCTCTGTCTTTAAGGCTATCACAGGCTAATGGGTAATGTACACAGAGTTAAAGTGCAGTGCAAGTGCATAGAAACATGTCCCAGGAATAATACGGGCATAAAAGAGAAGTTATTCACTTTTATTTCCTGAGCCTAGGAATGTGTAGCAAAGAAGCTTCAAAGTGGTCTAAAGAATGAGTAGGAATTTTCCAGTCAGTACAAAACAGCACAATAAGCTTAGGGATTTTTTTTTTTTTTTTTTGAAACGGAGTCTTGCTCTTGTCACCCAGGATGGAATGCAATGGCGCCATCTTGGCTTACTGCAATCTCCACCTCCCGGATTCAAGCGATTCTCTTGCCTCAGCCTCCTAAGTAGCTGGGATTATAGGCGCCTGCCACCACACCCGGCTAATTTTTATATTTTTATTAGAGATGGGGTTTCGCCATGTTGGCCAGGCTGGTCTCAAGCTGCCTAACCTCGTGCTCCGCCCACCTCAGCCTCCCAAATGCTGGGATTACAGGCATGAGCCACTGCGCCCAGCCAGGAGTTGTAACAGCTTCATAGGGTTGGAACACAGGATGCTTGGAGGGGGCAGGGGATGACGCAGCACATTGAGTCAAGGACCAGATGATAGGAAGCCCTCTGTACCTGTTGAGTTTTGGCTTGGACCTCTTGGTCAGAGATTCTCAACAGTCCTGAGAAATACAGGATACCACTTGGCCCACATCCCAATTAGTATGAATGTGTCATCCAGAGTGATTAATCCCCTTAGTATATGTGATTTTGGTTTGGCCTTTTGCCCTGAGAATTTCAAACTTGGCTGTATGTTAGAATCCTATAGTGGGAGCTTTTGAAAAATACATATTCTTCTCATCTATGTCACCCCCTCTAATCAGCTTACTGAACACAGCCCAGCAGTAATCCCTAAACTCATGTTTAGGGACTTCTGAAATGGGGAGACATTGACAGGAGTTAAACAGGGTTAAAACATCAAAGTAAATGTACCTTTATGTCATTTAATAAATGACACTCTGAAAAGGTCAGATTGATCACTGTGGGGGAGGATGTTTGGGAAGGGAGATAAAGGGCACAGATGACCAAATGACAGGGATTCTTCAAATCACTGAAGTAGTTAGAGCTAGGTGTAAAGAGAATATGAGCTAAGTCAGTAGGGGGTGTAAAGGAGGAGCTAGAAATGGATAGCATTTGTAACTACGGAATCCATAAGACAGGTTGCATGAAACTGGATGAGTAAAGTGATGAACAGTGAAGAGTTTAGAATGATTCTAGATAGATCCTGGCTGGGGTTTCTGGAAAAGGAAAGAGATAAGTTCCAGGAGGTTTGGAGAAAGAAAAGCAACAAACTCAACTTGGGACATAATTAGAACTTGAGATGATTGTGGTTTATTCAAGATTTTATGCCTTGCAGGCAGCTGTATATCCCAGCCTGGAGCTGAGGAAGAAGGTCTCAGCTGAGGATGGGGATTTGGGACACATGTGTTGGGAAAAAGCTGAGTGTTGGGAGGGAAACTGAGGTAGGGCTTGCTTAATGTCCTCTGGAATGTGTCTAGACTTGCTGGCTCCTTGCTTATAGCCCTCCTAAGCTCCTAGGCTCCTAGGCTCCTAGGCTCCTATTCCCATTATCTCAAGTAGCAGAACATGTTCCATATAAATGCTAAACCATCACAGCTGTAAATCGTGTGCTTAATGCAACATGTCCTTTTGACCTCCACGTTCTCAGCACCTGTTTCTTTGCTGATTACCCATAAATACCGTGGGCTCCCAGGGCTTGGGGCCTTCGCAGCCTCTACGATAGCGATGGCCCTCTGGCGTCCCACTTTTTTCTCACTCTTTTCCTCAATCCTTTGACTCCGCTGGACTTTGTCACCCCCACGACCTGGTGTTGGGTCTGATCACCCCAACAACATCTTTGTTTAGGTAGAAGTTGTCAGTAGGTGAGATGTCTCAGAAAGCAGAGACAGTGACAGAATACTGTAGAAGTTAAGCCTAAAAGCATTAAGTTTTAAGAGGAGGGTTAAAAGAAAGTGTTAGCAAAGAAGACTGAGGGGCAGCCATAGAGATGGCAGGAAACCCAGGGAAGGACAAGCATGACAGAAGTTACCAAAGCCAGAAGAAGAATTTCAAAAAGAAAATGAGGCAAGCATGGAAACATTTGAAAGACAAAATAATGAAATTACCATTGAGGAGGTCCTCAGTAATTACGGTAAAGGCAAATTCAGTTTAGTAATTTTAAGAAAATTGAAGTCAACTTTCTGTGTGTTGAAATGTATTGTGGTGAAGGAGAGATAAGGAGTATAATTTTCAACAAGTTTGTAGAAGAGGAGATATGGGGTGTCAGCTTACTAGAAAAGGATGCATGGTTGAATGCACAAATGTGTCTGCTTTTAAGATTGGAGAGAAGTGGCAAAACTTGCTGAGTGGAAGATAGTTTAACGATTGGAAAGAAAGTATAGTTGACGCAAGAAGGGATGAGAGTCTACAGAATGAGGAGTGGGGCTTGCTTTAGTTTTCATTATGCTGTAAGCTGCTCCCACTGAATTGGGAAAGAAAGTGCATATGAGAGAGGAAATGGAAATACTCATTTGCTTCCCATACCTTCCCACCTTAATCGTTAGAACAACCCCATTCCTTTTCTTCTACACCAAGACTTTGAAGATAAGTATATCTAGGCACAGATTTTCATGGCATAAAAACATCACAAATAAAAATACTAGTGGTGATTAGTAAAAACCTCTCAAACTGCACAAAATCACATCAACTTGATCTCAAAAACATGGTAAAATAAAAGCAATTGTTCTTTTAAAACTCACCTGTAGGTGTTTTGCTGTTGATTTGCTTTGCAAAAATGGCAATTATCAGCTCCTGAACAAAAGAGCTCCTCCCACAATGCCTGAAAATATTAATTTAGGTACACTGAAAGGGGAAAAACGTCTGTGCGTGTACTATTCAGTTCATTAGTCAAGTAGAGCTAAAGGAGTTTAGTATTTGGTCCAATTCTCCATCTTTTATTCAAGTGAGGAGATGGATCATTATGGAGAAAATGTGCTCACACTGTGGATGTTTTTATATTTTGCATCTTCAGAGTCTGATAAGGGCACTATGCATTTAGGGTTTTATTTTTTAAAATAGTACCTTTGTGTACAGTTCGGAAAGATCTGTTTGGTTTCATTTTTGAGGTTGTAATGGCATTCACACGAAGCATGGGAAATATAAATAGCATATAATGATAGAAAGGACTCATCACAGGAAACCAAGATTTAACCTCAGTGGAAATTACATGGTGGGGGGTGGGGGGAAGGCAGTATTTTGTCTCAGACAGACCTAAATTGAGATTTACAACTGTGATACCTACTGTCTCGGGGCAAGTTTCTTAGCTCCCGCAAACCTTACTTGTTAAATGCTGGTAGGCCTTCACTGTTGGGCAGGAATTTCTGCGGAAACTATCTTAGGTTAGTTCACAGCTATAGTTCCTGAGCCCTCACCAAAGCCACAGAAAAAGTGTATTTTTCTCAGGTCTCCAAAATGGCTAAAATTGTTATTTCTATCCTGGAGATTAGAACAGAGCCAGACTCGAGAAAAAGTAACCTTTAACGGGCTGTGAAAGTAATTGCTGATGGGACAATGAGGACTAGGGGTAGAAATAGGGGAAAGGAAGGCAGCACATCTGATGACACCAGGGGTACACTGGGGCTGAGTGAGAGCTCTGATTTCGTTTAGTTTATATGATTGAGTACTTCACTCTCTCATTTTCTACTACCCTGGTGACGGGGAAGGTACACATTCTACAAGCACAAGGCCCTGTAGACACAAGTTTAAACCCAATAAATGGAATGGTCAGCTTTGCAGAACAAAATATGAAAGAGTGAGCCAAAAAAGCAACTAGTGGGGGAAAATCTGAAGGCTGTAGAGATGAGAAGAGAATAGGAACTTGCCACTTCATCATCAATGTTCATTCTGGTGTTCTTTAGTATGTGCTACACTCTATTCATGGCCTCTTTTTCATTCCCAATATTACTTGTGATTTCCCTTATTTAAAAAAAGTAATATTGCCAGAGGTTATCTGTCTTTTTCAAAAAACTAGTTTTGGCCTTTGTTGATTCTGTGATCTGTTGCTTTCTATTTTATTTTGACTTTTGTTCTTCTACTTTTTGGGTTTATTCTGTTATCTTTCTAACTTAAGTACATGCTTTGTTATTTTTAAATTATTTTGTAATTTTATAAATTTCTAAGTACCACTTCAGTTAGGTCATCCCGGTTTTGAGTGTAGTGTCTTGATTGTGTAATACAGCTCCAAATGCTTTATTTCCATAATTTCTTTGAAGTTTGTTACTAAATTTGATTATTTCTTTGCATTACTGATTTCTAACTTAATTGCATAGTGGACAGAAAAGGTAGTATGTTTGATACAGACCATCTGGTATGTTGAAACTTGCCTTTATAACTAAGTGCATGGTCAATTTTGAAATGCCTCATTTTATGCATGAAAAGAATGAGTCTTTAATTGTTGTCACTAGCTAAAACTACCTGTCTGAATTTTCTATATTCTTAAATTTTGCTCCCCATGAGTTAATGGCAGAAATGTGAATTCATTGATTTTCTTTGGAATGTTATCAATTTGTTTTGTAGTTTGAGGCTGTGTCGTGTACATAGTTTAGGATTATTTTTATGGTTAGTGAATTATTTTTCTGGCCACATAGTAAGCTTTTTATTCTTAATGCTTTTTGCTTTAAAGTTTCTGCTTTCCGAAATATAAGACTCTCTGCCAGCTTTTTTTTTTTAAAGTATTTGGTGTATTTTATTCTATCTTCGTATTTTTCAACCTGGGTTCTTGAATGTTAGCTGTTTCGCTCGCGCTCTGTCTGATTTACCAACATACTTGTATTAGTCCATTCTCATACTGCTAATAAAGACATACCCAAGACTGGGTAATTTATGAAGGATAGAGGTTTGTCTTACAGTTTAGCATGGCTGGGGGAGGCCTCAGGAAACTTACAATCATGGCAGAAGGAGAAGCAAACACAGCCTTCTTCACATGGTGGCCACAAGAAGTGCCAAGCAAAAGTGGGGAAAAGCCCCTTATATAAACCATCAGCTCTCATGAGAACTCACTATCATGAGAATAGCAGCATGGGGGGGTAACTGCCCCCATGATTCAATTATCTCCCAGCCGGTCCCTCCCATGACATGGGGATTAAAGAAACTATAAGAGATTTGGGTCAGGACCCCACCAAAACCATATCAATACTTGAGTGTCATTCTGTTACACCTTATGACTGTTTTGTAGAACATAAAGTCTAGGTATCCTGTCAGAATATCACGTCTTACGTATAACTTATTTAAAAGCTTACTGCCTCACCAAAAAGCCATGATTTATTTACATACAGTATAAAAGTAGGGTAAGAAACTCACATACATTAAAGCATGGACATTAACGCTTCTGTATAGCTACTATCAAAACACCAAAGGGCATGCAAGGAATCCCCATTTGCCTTCGTCCCAAGATCATATTTCCTTTCATTGTGTCTCTTGTGTGGTTCTTGGTGAATCGGATCATATTCTGTGTATTCTTAAAAGTTAACTTGACAATCTTCAAAAAGAAATTGAGTTTCCCTGTGAACATGATGGGTTTCCTTTGTAATTGAGTATTAACAAAGTGAAGGTACTACTTGTATTTTCACTTCATTTTACATCTTGAAGCCTGTTTCAGATTTGATGTCCACTCATTCTCACCTGGCAACTTGTATCTTTGCTTTTAAGAAGCACAGCAGAGGTTGCAGGACATTTAGACTGTGACCCGCTAGGCCATCGTGTTGTCTTGAACAAGTCCAATCATCCTTCTGAGCCTCAGTTTTCTCATATCAAAAGTGGGGAGCTGGACCAGATAACCTCAAGTTCTGTCAAGCTCCAAATGGTATGTTCTATGATTTTTTCCACATTTAAAATATTCCAGTCCTTGCATCTGTGTCCACCATGTTAAGTTCACAATTTGATGCAATGGTGTTTATTTATATTTGTAATCAAAGGTCAAATTGTTTCCAAATTCCATCCCTAGCCCTCATTTTTTTTCACTCCTAAATTGCAAGGAAAGTAGTAGCACTTTCTAGAACAATCAGACAATGTTATTCACCATTTCTCAAACTTGTTTTAGATACAGGGCCTTGGTCTGTTGTCTAGGCTGGAGTGCAGTAGCATGATCATAGCTGACTGCAGCCCCAAGCTCCTGGGCTCAAGGGTTCAAGCAATCCTCCCACCTCAGCCTCCCAAGGAGCTGGGACTATAGGCACATGCCACTGCACCAGGCTAATTAAAAAGTTTTTTTTCATGGATGATGTCTTGCTTTGTTTCCCAGGCTGATCTCAAATTCCTGGCTTCAAACGACTCTTTCACCTCGGCCTCCCAAAGTGCTGGGATTACAGGCATGATCTACCACACTCACCTCAAACTTTTCAAAATGTAAGAAATTGTTAGGGACATGAAAGAATATAAAACCTGGAGTAACTGATTTACAGTGATTGCATGTATTGTTAGTTGGGATTGATTCATTCAAATCACATGTTCCCACATTCTCACTTTTCCAGTCTCTTCAGTCTGAGGCATGTTGAATGCCTTGTTACTTTTATGGTTTCTGTAAAGTCACAACGCTCAGCCCACAGTTGTTAAAAGAGGTAGGAGCTGCCTCCAGGAAATTCAAAGCCACCTTTCTCTGACAGCTTCTTTTTGGGGTTTACCTTGCCATTAGCAGTGGCTTGTCACTTACTGGGTGACTTCAGGTGGGAAGGAGTGAATGGGCATGGTGCCCACACATCCTGTTTATAATGAGTTGGCAGTTTTATTAAATTCAACTCTAATAGTTAAAGAAATTTTCTAGCCATGATTTAATGACTTTTTTTTTTCTTATTGATTCCCTTTATAGCCACAATGAAGTCACTGGTACCTGTTTTTTAAACAGTTAATTTTTTTGACATAAATTTAAAGAATTACAGAAACCATAGTTTCCATACGTCCTTCCATTATGTTCTTATCTTCTATTACTGTATACAGTGTTGTGTTAACATCTTACCTAGCCACAATACATTGATCAAAACAAAGAAGTGTGTCTTGTTATAACACTATTAGCTTTTTAAAGTTACTAAACTAATATCACTTAGATTTTCACCAGGTTTTCAACTGTCATTTTTTCTGTTCTAGGATCCAACCCAAGATCTCACATTAGGTTCGGTTATCATGACTCCTTAGTCCTCTGGGACAGGTCCTCCTCCTTTCCTTGTCTTTCATAACCTTGACACTCACCTAGGGTTCTGCTCAGTTATTTTGTAGAATGTTCCTCAGTTTGTTTATCGTTTTCTCATGATTATGCTGAATTTATGCACAAATGGGAAGGATACTAGAAAAGTTATGGGCCCTTTTTAAAACATCCTATCGGGGGTACGTGTCAAGTATCTATATTACTCACAGTGTTAATCATACCTTGGCTTAGATGATGTCTGCCAAGTTGCTCCACTCTGTTAACTATTTTTCCATTTGTAATTGCTGCATATTTGAAGGGAGATACTTTGAGACTATGCAAATGCCCCATTTGGACTTTAACTTTTACATCAGGCTACCCAAGACCTAATCTTCTATGGGTATAAAACTGAAGTTCTTAGGTTACCTAAACTAACAAGCACTCGCCCACTTTACCCAAAATAAATGCCTTCCACAGGCTCAGCTTAGAGGCTTACCAGAAAGATTGCGGTTTCCTTTCCATTTCAGACCCATATTACTTCTTACTGTCTTACAAACTCAGCTAATACAGTTAATAGAATGCTTGTTATTTTTTATCCAGCATTTCCCCTGCATTTTGTAATGGGGATTATTTTTTTCAGATTAACTCTAACAACTTGCTGAAAATGATTATTGCTTTACCCACCTGCGTACATTGCCGCCAACATACTTTTCTCAAGGCCATCATTGTGATACTTGTTTTCTAAACTTCTCTTGATTTGTGAACTCTTTCGTGTGAAAACACAATTGTGTAAAAATTTCTCATACCTTTAGTCAATCATTGTCCTTTCTGTTTTAAGAATAAATTACATAAAATTGAGACAATCACAGGAAAGTCCTGGGCATATGTTCTCTACATCTATAGCACATTAATCACATAGCTTCTCCCTTTCCGTTCAGGGCACATGATTTCCTTCAACACAGCTACATCTGTGGATGTTGAGATCTATTTTATTATTGATGATGATGATGATGATATTAGGAAATGACTTTTGTTTCCAAATGATGAATAGAGAACAGATATACAGGTGCACTTAAAACAGTTCTTCTGAACATTTCTCAAAAAATTGTTCTGTCATCTCTTATTGCTATTTTATTACATTGCCCATGTTTAACTTGTACACTGGTACCCTGTCAGCATGCTTTTTTCCATAGAGCTATTTTTTTTGACTGGTACCATCTGTCATTATAACTCATCTTCCATGCTGAATAGCTTTGCATGTGATGATTACTGGTTTCCTTGTCACTTGGACCTCACAGTTCTCCATGAAAGAGTAAGATCTTGCCATGGCCGTACTGATACCTGACTCATCTGAATTGCCTGCTGAGATTAAAGCTTGAAATGGAGAGTTGATCAAGTATTCTGTTTAGGCTGGGGTGGGGGTCGGGGCTATGCGTGTGTGTGTGTGTGTGCACTCACACATGTGCTCATTTGGAGAGGGCAGGCTAATTCCCATTGCTCAATAAAGCGAGGAACAGATGGCGCTGTCAGTTCTAGGCACAGCACAATCACACACCATATGAGCATTCCCAAACAGTGCTGCATATGCAAACCCAAGCTGCCAACAATCCCCCTGATATTTAAATCCCCAGAGCTCCAAGAGAACATATTTGCGCATTCCTTTGAACAGCAAAAATTGCTTGACTTTCTGCCTCCCCTCCAAATTCCTTCCCACTCCCTGCTCCCTGGCGTAAGTTAGAGATGAGCTTCAATGTTTAATTTTCTGAAATCAAGTCTTTTTTTAGTCATTTGTTCCCTAAAGCCAAGGGATACTAACACATTGTGGTACTGGAAATAAATGAGTGGGACTCTTCACAATAAATGTGAAAATTATCTGTTCTGTGAACAAGTATATGAAAAACTGTCTATGGGTAAATGGAAAAAGCCTAGATGTGGAATAGTGATGACATATACAGTCCTTACCTTCAAGCCACTAATAAATCAGAAGAGATAAGACAATGTGACCAAAATACAAGTTGGGACATTAATAGCATAAAGTGAAAAAACGTTTTAATAAGGGACATCACTTGTAGCTGACAGGATAAGGAAAGCTGTAGGGACAGTAGTGGCATTTGAGTTTGACTTTGAGAAAGTCTGCTTTAAGTTGAGAGGCCAGGGGGCTGTGGCTTACTAGTTATTAAGTAAAATGCATATATGTAGTACTAGAGTAATTCCTATTTCCATCACGAGTCTTTTCACCCATAGAAAATTAAAATGAGAAAAAATTAATCAGTGTTGAGAGTTGGGCATTTTCCGCTCATTGAAGAGCTCCTTTGCAACAGTTTTCCCTGTGTTTGAAAACTTTTGGTCCAACTAGAACTCACACACTTCTGCTTAAGTGGAAGCTGGGACTGCCACTTTGAAAAACTAAAGCTAAACATAGGAAATACTGTGATCCAACTAGTCCACTTCTATATATATTTACCAAAAGCTAAGTTCTAGGATATTTCTAGCAGTCCTTTGTAGTCCCAAACTTAGAAGCTACTCAAATGTCCATGACATTCAAATTGATAAATACATCATCTGAGGTGTTGGTGATATACTATTTCTTCCTCTTGGTTCGGTTACATGACTGTGCTCAGTCTATGAAAAATAATCTAATGGTACTTCTATGATATGTGCACTTCTGTAGGCATACTATATTTTAATAAAAATTTAAAAATATTTTCTCAAGTTATGATAGCCTAGATTTCTTGAGTGTAAAATATAGAAGAATGAATTTAATTGGTCTTGCTTTTGATCTTTGAAACAGTTCTTACCATGATTATGAAAACTTGACTTAGTCTGTAAACCTTTAATGGCTCTTCTGTACAGATCACACGTATTTTTCTACAACAGGGAAGTCTGAACTAGATCAGGATAGATTTTCTTTGGGCTCTTTTCCTTAAATATTGTTCAATAAAGTTCTGTCTTTACATTGCTTCTCTTTGCATGGTATCTCACCTTTATATG
This sequence comes from Theropithecus gelada, assembly GCF_003255815.1. NCBI lineage: Eukaryota > Metazoa > Chordata > Mammalia > Primates > Cercopithecidae > Theropithecus > Theropithecus gelada. Next base: position 70,342,580 of record NC_037685.1, read on the forward strand.
CTTTCTCATTTACCCTATGGCTTCAGTTTCCACCACTAAAGGATGATACGTTTCTAGCACTTTTCCCTCCCTAGCTCCAGAGACCCTGATGGCATTTCCACTTGTGTATCACAGGCCTTTAACATGAAAAAAATGGAGCTTGTTATCACCCCACTGTAACTTCCCTTTCCTGCCTGTAATGCCCGTCACAGTGAATGGTCCCACTGCCTACCTCGTGATCCAGTCAGTCATCTAAGACCTCCACTCTTTTTTCTTCACTGCCTAGATCTAATTAGTCCACAAATTCCGTCAGTTCTACGTCCTACAGCACTCTTAAGCCTTTGTTCTCTTTCAGTTGGAAGCCCACTTAAAACAAAACTTGTGAAGCAAATGAATCTCCAGTCGCCAAACTCCTGAGTCTGAACCAGCCTCTTCCCACACGTCCACTCCTTCCACCAGTCTTTGTTTGTAAATGATACATCTATTCTTCCAGTTTCTTGAATAAAAATCTGAGTCAGCTTGACTCTTTTCTCTCACATACCCTAATGGATAGCTCTAGCTTCAGAATAGGTCCAGAATCTGGCCATTTCTTATCACCTCTCCCATCCCGACCTCCCTGACCCATGCCAATCTCACATCTTTTTATGTTCCAGCCACACTGTCTAGTTCTCTGCCAGTACTTCATACCACTGTGTGTTTGCACACTTTCCTCTCATTGCTAGGGATGCCTATTCCCCTCTCACCAACCTAGCTAACTTTTCCTCATTTCAGGTGAGCACATACCATTTTCTTCAGAAAATCTTCCCTGGATCCTTTGGACTGAGCTAGTACTCTATTGATCTTTATATTCTGAGTGCCCAGTGTGTATTGCCTGGTATGTAGTTGATGCTCAAATTCAGAGAGACTGCTGATGAACTAACCCTACTGAACTGTAATAAAGCCTTAACACATTTCCTCTTACAAACTTAATTATAATAATCACACCTTATTGCAATTTTTGATTTGTCTATCTTCCTCACTGAGTTATGAGCTACTCAATGTTAGGAAATGTGTGTCTTAATCATTTTTGCAGTTTTGTATGCCCATAGTAGTGCTTAAAAAAAATTGCTAAATGAAGATAAACATAAATACCTGGGAGGGCACTTACAAATATATATTTCTTGTTAACTGCTATGGATTAATTTGCGTGTCCCATAATTCATATATTGAAGTCTTAACCCCCAATTTGATAGTATTCTGAGATGGGGCCATTGGAGAGGTAACTGGGATTAGATGAAATCATGAGAATCAATTAACTCATGAATCCCATCTGAATGGCTATTGAGAGCTGTAGTTGAGACTCTCCCTGAAAACATATTTTCCCTACAAATTATTGCTTTGTCTTGACTGGACACTTCAACTGATTGGCAGGTGGCACCACAATAAGGCCAAGATCAAACAGCCTGTCATATTACAAAGTCACAAATCCCATCCTTAGCCACAACTAGTCATCTCAGAAAAGTGAAACAGAAGAACCCCACCACTGGAAAATCCACCCAAAGTTCATTTCCTCTTGAGCAGGGGTATATAAATGCCATGCTTATAAATTAAAAGAAAATATACTTTTGATTGCTTTCTTGTAACCAACTATTAACATTGATAGCTAATTGTTTCCCTTTTTATTGACTCTCAGGATTATAAATGGCTCATTTATCTTACCCCAGGTATTTAATTTTTACGATAGTTTTCAGAATCCAAAACTATTTACTTTGTGTAATTTCAGGAAAAAAATTAGGGAATTCCTGTTAAGAATATTTATTTCCTACACTTTCCAATTTCTCTCCTGAGAGAATTGACCTGGGTAAGTTGATCGTGATGGAAAAACAGCTGGCATACTTACTCGTATTTAGAGCTTGTGGTTTAATATCTTTAAGTCTAGCATATGTCTGTGGCAGAGCACACTGGGCAGCTGCATTCACAACACATGTTTTCTTGGACTGTTGCCAATGGCGAGATTGCAGACAATTTTAAGTTTGAAATCAGAAAGGCCTCACTCAGATTGCAACCTCCTGATTGTCTGATTTTTTTTAAATTTGGAGAGTCAACTTAAAATTTAGAAATGAGGACACTCAGAGGACTAATTTAAAACAAACCAAGTAGGAAGTGATTGTCTAACACTTCCCCATAGAGTTGCTTCCAAGGAATCCCACTCCATTCAGTGTGTCTTGCGTTCTTAGTTTCTGCACTGTTTATTCCTAAATAATCAGAAAGAGGGACAGAATGTTAGTGGCTGTGTCCCATGCTGTCAAAACATAGCTGTGGTGTGATTACAGCATGGTGAATGTTCTCCTTAATGAAAATAGAAACGACAACAAACCCAGAAAAATTCTAATTTGGATTGTACGACTTCATAATGAAACACATCAACTCACACCAGGGGGTGCAGGCTCACAAAACAGTGCTCTACTCTTAAGTAATCACTCTTTCTTGCTTCCTGTGTCCCTCTACCGTTTTCCTGGGCAACTACAACTACTGCATTTAGAAGCCCTTTGTTATTAAGAGAAGGGGGAAGACATTTTTCTAGGGGTTTTAGGCAAGGTAGCAAGCTATCCCATTACCAAAATGATAAAATATTGACCGCATAGAACTGAAAATATCACCAAGTTTTCTCCAGGAGAACTTCCCTCTTTCTCCTCAGCAAGAAAGCAAGCCACAAGGTCAACGTGTTGTCCCAGCAGCTATACATCATAAAGCTGATCCCACAGATGTTGACTGTGGCATCTCTCCCCAGCTCTTCTGTGACGGTGTCACACGAAGTGTTAGGTTCCAGCTCATGCTGAGTTCCGAGGGGAAGTTGGGTAGATGGGTGGCAGATAGATGAAGGAACACTGGTGGTGGAGGGGGCATAGGCAGGTGAAATATGGTTTTATTCTGCACCTCTTACACTGTCCACCTTTGTTTTGGCTGCCTGCTCCGGCTCTGCAGCTCCTGCCGCTCCCATACTTACGGCTGCACTCCCTGGCACGCAGCTAGTTCCTGGTTCCTCACTGTCCGTCTGCAAGAGCTGTATCTACAGCGTCAGCAGGGCAGTTATACCATTTGCAGACAATAGTGGCTTTGAGCCAAGTATGAGCTTCTACAAACAGGTTATATAACAAGTGGAGTTGTGCGCCTGCACTCTAAACTCACTGAGTCACGCTGGCCTGGATGTCCGCCTCAGCCTATTCTTGACCAAAGCACATCCATGTACCTAACAGAAGGAAACATCCTTGGTGCTGGAAAGTCTGGAGAAACTGCTGGCTAAGTTGTGCTTGACAAGGAGTCGCCAGTGCACCAAGCATTCTAGAAAGGGGGGAGCCAATAGAATCACAAACTCCTTAGGATAAATTCGTGGCACAATCCAGGCAGGTGGTGCTTCTCTTACATATACTACCACATTCTGCCACATCCTTCAGGCAAACTCTCAGCAGCTCTGCTGTCACAGCATTCTAAGGACCAGCCAAGCAGGGAGGTGAAGCTGGCTGCCTCCGGGAGGCTTTTTTTCCCCTGAGCAAGAGCAGGGAAATCTGCAGCTGAGGCTCAACTCTCAGCAGACCTAGGGCTTTTACATGACCCTTCCCCGCACCCCGCACCCCGCACCCTTTGCACGGCATCTGATGCTTAAGACATTAGCCTAAAAACCTGTCAGTGAAGACTATGTATCTAGTCTTCAAGATCCTCAAGACGGCTGTCTCCATTTTAATCTGAAGCTAGTGTCTATTAATAGTTATGATTTGTTTTTGAATTTGTGGATATACAGAATGTTTTCCAGTTAAAATCCACTGCTGATCAAAATACCGTTCTATTTAAAAAGTAGAAGAATGTGCATACATCCAAAATTCAAACAAAACTCTATTACAAAAGAAAATGGCTATTTTCTTAAACAGTCAGCACAGGTCCACAGTCCTGGTGGCGAGTGTTGGTCATTAGAGTTTCAAGATAAGCAGAACTTGATGCTGCATTTCATTTCCATCTCCTCTAGGTCTTGTCTAATTTTCTTCAAAAAGAGGTCTTTCAAATGCACTCAAACTCATATGCCTGAGTAAAATGTAATAGAAACAGGCTAAGCACTTAGGCGCTCTGTAATTCTACTCCTCCAATGTCTTCAATGAGAGGACATTTGATTAGTTATCAGGAGACACAACCAGAACTCCAAGGAAAGTCAGGTTCAAGTTGCCCTGATGTAATTACTGTTGCATATAATTAAATCATGTACAAAGACATTACATATTTCAGCAAAGTCCGTTTTAAGTTGTTTTACCTCGTGAAAGACACTAATGCGAAATGATTTTCTCAGGTAAATGAGATTTAGCTATGTTGGTGGATCGACCAGACACAGCAGCTGCAGGTTTAATTAAACGTTTGCCTAACCATATAAAAAGACAGTGATATATCTTCATAGCATCTGGCAGCTTCACTATCCTCCAGTCATTCTTTAATTAGCATGCTGGTGAATTTAATAGAAAATGGCTTTAACTCAGAAGCAGATGGTTCTTCTGAGTGACAAGGGGAATGACAATTTGTCATGTTTGCTTCCTATGCAGCTTTCTAGTTTGGAATCTCCTTCAGAGCACAGTTCTGATGAAATCAGGGGTCCTGTTTAATATCTTCAAAAAGCAACCAATTCTGAATCTGGTTCTCTTGAAAAAGTCTGATTCATGAGCTTCAAGAGCTGTTTTCCTTTTCTCTCCCTGTTCATTTCTCATATTTTGTGATATTAGCCTGTTAAGTTAAAAATGGGTTTATGTAAATGTGTATAGTATCTCTGAGGCAGATAAAAATATATCCATTGGACACAATCCAGTCTCTGAAATGATTATTATCAGAATTTTAAAGTTGAGAAAACTTGAACCCTGTCTTCCTCTTAGTTTAGCGTAACTGCTGATAACTCTCTTGAGAGAAGAGAGGGAAAAAATCTTTGCTTTTCATAGTAGTTTTAGAAAGAAACGGGTAAGAGAAAATTCCAAGGAATAGAAAAAATGAGAATGTCCGTAATTGTTGGTGAGCTTTGGTTCTTCTGGGCCAATTTTTAGGGCCTTCTTTCATGAGTAAAACTCTTCTGGCTGGCATCTGCTTATTGCCCACCCTCTATGTGCTGTGGCTCTGTTGCATGTAGGAAATTATAAATAATTTAGTTCACCTTACATGGTTAAGATGGACTGGTGAAAAATGGACAATTTGTCTATTTGGAATAAGTTATTTCTCTGTGTATGCACTTATTTTCATATTTTCAAATTCAGACAAACCAGTCCAAACCAATCATGAACAATCTGCATGTGCTAAGAGCTTCCGGCTGTGGTGATAGACACTTTATTTAAATTATCTCATTTGATTCTCACAATAACTCTGTAAGGTAGGTTGTTGCTAAACCGTTAGCACAAATGAAGACATAGGCTAAAGAGGTTATGTAAGTGGGAGGGCCCAGTTTGGGATGCAGTTTTCAAATAGCAATATTCTCTACTTGGTGCTACGTTGTTTCAAGGCCCAGAGGCTATTTATTGCCCATTCACAGAACAAACATGTACCACATCTAACCATGTGCCAGACAGGTGATGGGGATCCAAAGACGTGTAGATCCTCACAATTGCCCTTGAGGGGACCCCTCAGTCAAGGGGGTGGAGATGTATAGTCATAATCATAATATAGAATGGGGAGAACTATGTATGACAAAGATGCCTTCTCAACTACGGTGTGATTCCAGAGGAGGGAGCAGGCAATTTTGCCACATATCACAAACAAATTGACATCGAATTGCAGAAGGTGCAGGGATTCTCCTGCGGGGGGGAAGGCTGGGTGTGGGGGCTTATTCCAAGCAGAGAGAACAGAGTTAATAAAGGCTTAGAGGTCTGGAAGAGCTTGAAATATTCCAAGCACAGACGGATGTTTCCACGAATGGAGCCTAAGAAGCATGAGCTTAACAGAGGGTACCTGGCTCTTTGCAGCAATGTTGGTAAACTTAAATGTCTACTGATGCCAGATGAATAATGACAGAAGTGAACCATGTTTAGTGATAGGGTGTAGTGGGGACTTTGGCAAACAGTTTTTATGCTTCATTTTCTCAGAGATTTTGATTTTTAAAAAATGTTATGTTCTTATTGATCCAGAAGTCCACCTTTTAGGGAATTTATGTTGAAATTACACCTTCCTTATGCAAAATGACATTTGTATTCATCGCATTCATCCATTATAACGTTTGACAGAAAATATTGGAGAAAAAACTAGGAACTTTTTCAAAAAACACTGGCTCAATAAACTTGTTTCAAAATAAATACAACTTACTCAAACCTAAATAAAATTGAACATGTTGGAAAGGTGTATTCATCTCAGAAGCTGCCAGTTTGCAACTGTTGGGTGTGGGGGAACTGCTAGCTCGCTACTTGCTGATTACTTCAACCTCTATTTGCTTGCATTAAACACATTTTCTGCTGGCAAGTTTGGGAAAATGGAATATCATTTAGGGGCGAGCAGTACACAGAGGATATTAAAGTTCCTGGTACAGTTAGTTTTCTTGGGAGTTAGCACTTTGGAGGAAGATTTAACTTGAAATGCATTCACTTTGCACCTTTTGAGCAGTTATTTACACTTGCTTGTGTCAAAATGAAAGTGTTGAGCAACAGGAAAAGCCACAGACTTGACTTTATTCAACTAACACAAAGAAAACTTTGGAGCACCTGGGGGATAGGGAGTAAGAAGAGGGGAGAGAAAGTGAGGACTACCCTGGTTAATAAAAAATGTCAGCTCAGGAGTCCATGTGCCCTAACAAAGCATCTCTTCTCCCCTAGGTTTTTTACAATTACATTGTAAAATCTGGATTCTCATCAGGACACATTTTATCAAAGAAATGTATGTGGAAGAAATTCTATAATTTCTTCTGTAATTAAAATATAAAGAACCAGTTAAAGCAGTGCATTCTTTTTCTTTTAGGAATTTAGGAAACTGAATTTCCCTGTATACATTATTGCTAATCAAATTTTGCTTAATAAAGCTTAATAAAAATGTATATATAAAAATGAGTATGTACACCCTGCATTCCATAAAGGAATTGGGTCGTCTTATCAGAAATAATAGATTATATTTATCATCAGAACCCAGTCTGTTTCTAAGTGTGATTTAGCCTGGTCCATAGGAAGAAATTTATTTTTTCATTATAAAAACCTTTTCAAAAGACATTTCATTGTAAGAGATATACAATTGATATTTAAACATATGAAACGATCCTCTATTTCACTCATAAGAAATGCAAATTAAATGTACATTAATATACCATTTATTACCTACCAGTTTGGCAAAAATTTCAACACTGTGGATATACTATCAACAGGGCTTTGGGAAAGCAGGCACTCTCATACATGATTGTTGGGAATGCCAAATGGTATAGCCTTTGTATTAGTCAGGGCTCTTCAGAGAAATAGAACCAATAGGGTGTGTGTGTAGAGAGAAAGAGATTTATTTGAAGGAATTGGCTCACACTATACTAGAGGCTGGCAAGTCCAAAATCTGCAGGGTGGACCAGCAGGCTGAAAACCCAGGAAAAGCTGATGCTGCAGCTCAAGTTCACAGCCTGTTAGCCTGGAGAATTCTCTCTCCACTCCTGCTCAGGGCAGGCTAGTCTTAATGCATTTAAGTGAGCCAGGGATTCATGAGACCATATTCAGAATTGCTTAATCAAGATCTCAAGCACTTTGAGTTCTCCTGTTATTCTACTCTCATTCAAAATGTGGATGACCTTTTTCTCCCCTAAGTTTCAATGATTTAAAAAAGGTCCAACACAGATTCTATGTACCTTTTGGCTTTTTTTCTTTTGCTGCCCCAAAAGGATACAAGGTGTCAAAAATGTGAAATTATCAGATATAGTGTCATATTTTGCAGTCATGATTTGCCTCTGTATCAAATCTCTTCCCTCTAATTACAACATATCCAAAGCTTTCTTAGGTCAGTTACCAAAAAGAGAACTCGGGGAGGAGCTCCAGTATCACTGGCTGTTTTAGGGGGGTAGAGTGGGAAGAGATTAGAAGTGGAAAGGCTCTTAGAAGGCTAAATATAGCAAATGATTCCCAGGGCCTGAACTAAGGCAATGGCAGCAGCAAGAAAATAGGGAAAGTAGAATAGACGGTTCTTGGAGATGCCCAGGTCTCTTGCTCAAGCAGCTGGATGGTTGCGTTATCCTCCAGTATCTCCTTCACAGAAAGTGACCATCTTGGCTTCTGTATAAAATACTAATACCGAAAAGAACCACACAACAATAAAGTTCACATTCTCAAAGAAAAAAAAATGCACTGCTTTGACTAACTGGTTCCTTAGATTTTAATTACAGAAGAAAGAAATTATAGAATTTTTCTTCCATACTAGGGTGAAACATAAAACTCAGTTTTTGTGGCATGAGTTGGAGGCTCGGTGGAATTTAGGTCCAGCAGGATCAATTTTGACATCCAAACACTTAGGACTCACTGTTGCAAAGCACCAGATGAAAATGAGGTCTCTATAGCATCATGGCACCACTCTACAGTCATTTCGATGTGGAAAATTAATGATTTCTTTTCCATGGGAAATCTGATGCTTGGAGAGCGGAGCAGTGTTAATATTATCAGGGAAAAATTTATAAGCTCTGTATCATTGCTTGTCTGTCCTGTGAAGAGTGGTGGACACATCCCACCAGGGGAATGTGTGATAATGTGCAGATTCACATGAATGCACACTTACACCCTTTGGTTTGAAGATTCAAGTTGCAGCATAATTCAAGCCAATCAGGAAAAAAGCTAAAAGATAGGGGCAGGGGATGGAGACAATTCACTACATAATATGTACTCATATGTCCAAGGTATATTGTTATGGTAGATTTTATTCAGATTATTCACTGCCTCTTCTCAAAGTGAAAGTTTTCCTAGGGGCCCTTTCTCTGTTGTGTTGTTTCCTGCAGGAGGATGACACATTCCTGTCCTGTTCAGGTGGAGCTGTGTAACTTATTTAAATCAATAAAATTTCAGTGAAGTCATGTATGTTGTTTCTGAGCAGAAATTTTAAGAGCTAGTGAATAGCTCCCTATCTCTCTTTGTCGTCTGCTTGGAGACCAGTAAATCCAGAATAGGGACTTTCCCATCAAAATATGGAGCAGAGTTTCAGCTGACCCACAATGGCTTATTTACATGAGTGAGAAATATGGGGATCTCTTGTTACTGCAGCATAACTTAGCCTAAGCTGACAAAATTTATGGCTTACTCCATCAATTATGCTATGTAGTTAACATAGTCTTGCTACAAAATCCCAGTTAGCATTTAAAAAATAAGCATTTATATCTCTCTTGCTTGCAGGTTGGCTGAGGTCCAACTTGTCTAGATTGGGTTTGGCTGACCTTGGCTTCAGGCTTAGGCTGAGTTCAGATGCATTCCACGTTTTACTCATTCTGAGATTAGGTTACCCTGGACATATTCTTCTCATGACAAAAGGAAAGAGCACAAAAGGACAACCCCAAGCCTATAGATGTGTTTTAAATGGACTGCTTTCATCCCATTCAGAACATTCAATTGGCCAAAGCAAGCTCCCTGGCTAAATCCAGTATCAGCTAGGCAAGGAAATAGACCCTGCCTCTTGTAGGGCAAACTGCAAAGTCTTATGACTAAGGTGGTAGATAGAGAAGGAAAGCGTAGACAACAATGCAATCCGCCACTAGCTGGATAATTATTTATCAGCAGGTTCAGTGGGAGTCCCTTGAATTCTGTGTGCTCCTGGCATGAGCCGCACCATCACCTCTCTCCCTGTGAGACATTTACAGCCAGAGAGGATCCAAATTCTGTGAGGCTGAGTTTTATACATTTTGGAGTGCTCTTTTCAAGTAAAAGATCACAAAATACCAGGCAAATTTATTGCTAGCTTCTCCTGGGGTCCTCATAAGGGCCCATGCAAATGAGGGTCTTTGAAACTGAAGCTTCCTTAGCTTCTCATTAAATCAGCCCCTGCTCACAGGTTCACCATAATCTTTCTTGTGAACAGTCGCTAAAATCTCACTTTTGTGTTGACCGATTTATGTCAGTCCTCAAGAAGGTGAGGATTTCCGGATCATCCCACAATGCGTATGGCTATACACATGGTCCAAATGTTACTTTCTCAAAGAGAACTTCAATGAGCTTATGAAAAATTGCTTCTATCCCATAGATTCTCCATCCCTGTCCTGCTGTCCTGCTGTCCTGCTGTCCTTTTCTTGAAAGAATTTATCACTATCTATTACGTATTTTATGTATTTCTGTATTTTCTGCCACTAAAATATAAGCTCCATGAGGGTGGGATATTTCATCAGCTTTGAACATTAATTTTTTAGTGTTTAGAAAAGTGCATGGGACATAGTGTGTTCTTAAATGTATTGAATACATAGGAAAGAGTCATTTTATTCCAATGTGTGTTGAGAAAACAGAATGGAATTAATATTAAACATATTACCAAGACAGAGCTGGAAAGCACCTTAGAGATCATAGTCAAGATTTCTTACTTTGCAAGGTTTACCAATTTATGAAGTACCTAATTTCTGGGATTTTGCAGGCATGGGCATTTAAATGTAAACCTGTTACATCAGTCTTTTTTTATTTTAAGTTCCAGGGTACAAGTGCAGGATGTGCAGGTTTGTTATATGGGTAAACGTGTACCATGGTGGTTTGCTGAACCTGTCAGCCTAGGTATTAAGCCCAGCATCCATTAGCTCTTTTCCCTAATGCCCTCCTGTACCCCACCCTCCCCCAGTAGGCCCCAGTGTGTGTTGTTCCCCTCCCTGTGCTCATGTGTTCTCGTTCAACTCCCACTTATAAGTGAGAACATGTGGTGTCTGGTTTTCTGTTCCTGCATTAGTTTACTGAGGATAATGGCTTCCAGCTTCATCCATGTGCCTGCAAAGGACATAATCTCATTTCTTTTTTGGCTGCATTAGTATTCATGGTGTACAAGTACCACATTTTCTTTATCCAGTCTATAATTGATGGGCATTTGGGTTGATTCCATGTCTTTGCTCTTGTGAATAGTGCTGCAATGAATGCTTCAATGAACACTTCAATGAACATACTCATGTATGTATCTTTATAATAAAATGATTTGTGTTCCTTTGGGTATATACCCAGTAATGGGTTTCCTGGGTCAAATGGTATTTCCGGTTCTAAATTTTTGAGGAATCGCCACACTGTCTTCCCTAATGGTTGAACTAATTTACATTCCCACCAACAGTGTAAAAGCATTCCTGTTTCTCCATGATCTCACCAGCATCTGTTTCTTCTTGACTTTTTAAAAATCACCATTCTGACTGGGGTGAGATGGTATCTCATTGTGGTTTTGATTTGCATTTCTCTAATGATCAGTGATGTTGAGCTTTTTATCATATATTTCTTGGCCACATGAATGTCGTCTTTTGAGAAGTGTCTGTTCCTATCCTTTGCCCACTTTTTAATGGGATTTTTTTCCCCAGTAAATTTAAGTTCCTTGTAGACTCTGGATATTAGACCTTTTGTCAGATGGATAGATTACAAATGTTTTCTCACGTTCTGCAGGTTGTCTATTCACTCTAATAGCTTCTTTTGCTGTGCAGGAACTCTTTAACTGGATCCCATTTGTTAATTTTTGCTTTTGTTTCAATTGCTTCTGGTGATTTCATCATAAAATCTTTGCCCACGCCCATGTCCTGAAAGGTATTGCCTAGATTTTCTTCTAGAGTTTTTATAGTTTTTGGTTTTACACTTAAATCTTTAAGCCATCTTGATTCAATTTTTGTATAAAGTGTAAGGAAGGAATCCAGTTTCAATTTTCGGCATATGGCTAGCCAGTTCTCCCAGCACCGTTTATTGAATAGGGGATCTTTTCCCCATTGCTTGTTTTTGTCAAGTTTGTCAAAGATCAGATAGTTGTAGGCATGTGGTCTTATTTCTGGGTTCTCTATTCTGTTCCATGGGTCTATGTATCTGTTTTTGTACCAGTACCATGCTGTTTTGGTTACTGTAGCCTTGTGGTATTGTTTGACATTGGGTGGTGTAATGCCTCCAGGTTTGTTTTTTTGCTTAGGATTGTCCTGGCTATATGAGCTTTTTTGATTCCATATGAACTTTTAAGTAGTTTTTTTTAATTCTGTGAAGAATGTCGATGATAGCTTAATGGGAATAGCATTGAATTTATGAATTGCTTTGGGCAATATGGCCATTTTCACAATATTGATTCTTCCTATCCATGAGCATGGAATGTTTTCCCTTCTGCTCGTGTCCTGATTTCCTTGAGCAGTGGTTTGTAGTTCTCCTTGAAGAGATCCTTCACTTCCCTTATTAACTGTATTCCTCGATATATTATTCTTTGTGGCAATTGTAAATGGAAGTTCATACATGATTTGGCTCTCTGTCTGTTGTTGGTATATAGGGATGCTTTTGATTTGTGCACATCGATTTTGTATTCTGAGACTTTGCTGAAGTTGTCAGTTTAAGAAGCTTTTGGGCTGAGTCAATGGGGTTTTCTAGATACAGTATCATGTCATCTACAAACAAAGACAATTTGACTTCCTCTCTTTCTATTTGAATACCCTTTATTTATCTTGCCTGATTGCCCTGGCCAAAACTTCCAATACTATGTTAAATAAGAGTGGTGAGAGAGGGCTTCCTGGTTTGAGCCAGTTTTCAAAAGGAATGCTTCCAGTTTTTGCCCATTTAGTATAATATTGGCTGTGGGTTTGTCATAAATGGCTCTTATTATTTTGAGGTATGTTCCTTCAATACCTAGTTTGAGAGTTTTTAACATTAAGGTTGTTGAATTTTATTGAAGGCCTTTTCTACATCTTTTGAGATAATCATGTAGTTTTTGTCTTTAGTTCTGTTTGTGATGAATTACATTTGATTCATGTATGTTGAACCAGCCTTGTATACTGGGGATGAAACCAACTTGATCGTGGTGGATAAGCTTTCTGATGTGCTACTGGATTCAGTTTGCCAATATTTTAGTGAGGATGTTTGCATCGATGTTCATCAGGGATATTAGCCTGACATTTTGGTTTTTTCTATCTCCACCAGATTTTGGTATTAAGATAATGCTGGCCTCATAAAATGAGTCGGGTAGTTTTCAATCGTTTGGAATAGTTTCAGAAGACATGGTACCAGCTCCTCTTTGTGCCTCTGGTAGAAAACAGCTTTTTTTTTTTTGGAGGGGGGTGGGGGTGTTGGTAGGCTATTACTGCCTCAATTTTGGAACTTGTTATTGGTCTATTAAGGGATTTGACTTCGTGGTTCAGTCTTGGGAGGGTGTATGTGTCCAGGAATTTATCCATTTCCTCTAGATTTTCCAGTTTATTTGCATAGAGGTGTTTATAGTATTTTCTGATGGTTGTTCATATTTCTATGGAGTCAGTGTTGGTGTCCCCCTTATAATTTGATTGTGCTTATTTGAATTTTCTTAGTCTCACTAGTGGTCTATTTAATTTTTTTTTCTTTCAAAAAACAGCTTCTGGATTCGTTAACTTTTTTGAAGGGCTTTCATGTCTCTCTCTCCTTCGGTTCTGCTCTGAGCTTGGTTATTTCTTGTCTTTTGCTAGCTCTAGGGTTTGTTTGCTCTTGGTTCTCTAGTTAATTGTGATGTTAGGGTGTTGATTTGAGATCTTTTGAGGTTTTTGATGTGGGCATTTAGTGATATAAATTTCCCTCTTACCACTGCTTTAGCACCATCCCAGAGATTCTGGTACATTCTTTGTTCTCATTGATTTCAAAGAACTTCTTGATTTCCACCTTTTATCTCATTATTCACCCAGATGTCATTCAGGGGCAGGTTGTTCAATTTCCATGTAGTCGTGTGGTTTTTAGTGGGCTTCGTAATCTTGAATTTTAATTTGATTTTGCTGTAAGCTGAGAGACTGTTATGATTTCACTTCTTTTGCATTTGCCGAGGAGCATTTTACTTCCAATTATGTGATCAACCTTAGAGTAAGTGCCATGTGGCACCAAGAAAAATTTATATTCTGTTTTAGGGTGGTGAGTTCTGTAGATATCTGTCAGGTCCACTTGGTCCATAGCTAAGTTCAAGTCTTGAATATCTTTAATTTTCTGTTCAATGATCTAATACTGACAGTGGGGTATTAAAATCTCCCACTATTATTGTGTAGGGACCTAAGTTTCTTTGTAGGTCTTTAAGAACTTGTTTTATGAATCTGGGTGCTCCTGTATTGGGTGCATATATATCTAGAATAGTTACTCTTGTTGAATTGAAGCCTTTTCCATTATGTAAGGACCTTTTTTTGTCTTTTTTGACCTTTGTTGGTTGAAAGTCTATTTGTCAGAAACTATGATTGTAACACTTGCTTTTTTCTGCTTTCTATTTGCTTGGCAAATTTGCTTTCATTCCTTTATTTGGAACCTATGTGTGTCTCGGCAAGTGAGATGTGTGTCTCGAACACAGCACAAGGATGGGTCTTTTCTTTTTATCCAGCTTGCCATTCTGTGTATATTAATTGGGGGCATTTAGCCCACTTACGTTTAAGGTTAATATATCATGATGCTAGCTGGCTAATTTTGCAGACTTGCTAGTGTAGTTGCTTCATAGTGTCATTGGTCGGTGTACTTCAGTATGTTTTTGTGGTGGCTGGTAACGGTTTTTCCTTTCCATGTTTAATACTTCCTTGAGGAGCTTTTGCAAAGCAGGTCTGGTGGTGACAAAATCCCTCAGGATTTGCTTGTCTGAAAAGGATTTTATTTCTCCTTTGCTTATGAAGCTTAGTTTGGCTGGATATGAAATTCTTGGTTGGAAATTCTTTTCTTTGAAAAATGAATATTGACCTCCAATCTCTTCTGGCTTGTAGGGTTTCTGCTGAGAGGTCTACTATTAGTCTAATGGGCTTCCCTTCGTAGGTGACCTGGCCTTTCTTTCTGACTGCCCTTAGTATTTCTTCCTTCATTTCGACCTTGGAGAATCTGATTATGTGTCTTGGGGGGTAGATCTTCTCATGGATATCTTACTGGGCTCTCTGGACTTCTGAATCTGAATATTGACCTGTCTTGCTGTGTTGGGGAAGTTCTCCTGGATGATATCCTGAAGAGTGTTTTCCCAACTTGGTTCAATTCTCCCTGTCTTTCAGGTACTCCAATCAGTCATAGGTTCTGTCTTTTTACGTAGTCCCATAGTTCTCAGAGGTTTGGTTTATTCCTTTTCATTCTTTTTTTCTCTGATCTTGTCTGCCTCCCCTATTTCAGCAAGATAGTCTTCAAGCTCTGATGTTCTCTCTTCTGCTTGATCAATTCAGCTATTAATACTTGTGTTTGCATCATGAAGTTCTTGTGCTGTGTTTTTCAGCTCCATCAGGTCATTTATGTTCCTCTCTAAACTGTTTTTATTCTAGTTAACAGCTCTTGTAATCTTTTATGGTTCTTAGCTTCTTTGCGTTGGGTTAGAACATAATCCTTTAGCTCAGTGAAATTTGTTATTATCCACTTTCTGAAACCTACTTCTGTCAGTTCATCTCAGCTGCAGCCCCATTCTGTGCGCTTGCTGCAGAACTGTTGCAATCATTTGGAGAAGAGGAGGCATTCTGGCTTCTGGAATATTCAGTATTTTTGTGCTGGGTTTTCCTCATCTTCGTGGGTTCATCTACCTTTGATCTTTGAAGCTGTTGACCTTTGGATGGGGGTTTTGTGGGGTCTTTTGTTGTTGATGTTGCTGTTTTTCTCCTAAAACAGGCCCCTCTTCTGCAGGCCTGCTGGAGTTTGCTGGGGGTCCACTTCAGACCCTGTTCACCTGGGTATTACCAGTGGAGACCCCTGTACACCAGAGATTGCTGCCTGCTCCTTCCTGCAGAAGCTCCATCCCAGAGGGGCACTGACCTGATGCAGCTGGAGCTCTCCTGTATGGGGTGTCTGGCAACCTCTGTTGGGAGGTCTCACCCAGTCAGGAGGCATCAGATCAGGGACCCGCTTAAGGAGGCAGTCTGACTGTCCCTTAGTGGAGCTGGTGCACTGTGCTGGGAAAATCTCCCTCGTCCAGATCGGCCGGACTCCTCAGAGCCAGAAGGCAGGAAAGATTAAGTCCTCTGAACCTGAGACGGTGGCTGCCCCTCCCCCGAGGTACTCTGCCCCAGGGATTATCTATAAGCTCCTGGCTGGAGTGCACCCAAAAAAAAAAAAAAAAAAAAAAGCAATCTGGCTACAATTTGCAACAACCACTGTTCTGAGCTGTGAGGAGTACCACTCAGTCCAAACCTCCCTGTCTGCCTAGCACTGGCAGGGGAAAACCACCAACTTAGACCTACAGTAATGGCGGTTGCCCGTCCTGCTGGGAACTCAGTCTTAGGCAGACTTCACGTTTCTGTGCTGGCCAGCAGGGATTTCAAACCAGTGGGTCTTAGCTTGCGAGGTTCTGTGGGAGTGGGACCCTGTGAGCGAGACCATTTGGCTCCCTGGCTTCTGCCCGCTTTCCATGGGAGTGGGTGGTTCTCCTGCCTCACTGGAGTGCCAGGCGCTGCCAGAGTATATAAAAACTCCTGCAGCTCAGTGCCTGCTGGAAAAGCCGCTGACGGGAGCAGATGTCATGGGTCTGCCCAGTTTTGTGCTTGAGACCCAAGGCCCTGGTGTGGTGTAGGATCACAAGGGAATCTCCTGATCTGTGGATTGCAAAAATCCGTGGGAAAAATGTGTAGTACCCCAGGTGTGGGTAGCACAGTCCCTCACCACCTCCCTTGGTTGGGTGAGGGAGGTCCCTTTACCACACGCAGCTCCCGAGTGAACTGTCACGCCCCGCCCCCTGCTTTTTCTTGCTCTCCGTGAGTCATGCCAACTGCCTAGTCAGTCCCAGTGAGATGAACTGGCTAGCTCAGTTGGAAATGCAGAAATCGCTCTCTTGCGTTTGTATTGCTGGTAGCTGCTGACCGGAGGAGCTGTTTGTATTCGGCCGTCTTGGCCCAGCCCTGATTTTTTCTTTTAAAAAAAAAAAAAAAAAAAAGTTTCACTCTTGTCGCCCAGGCTGGAGTGCATTGGAGCTATCTCAGCTCACTGCAACCTCCGCCTCCCAGGTTCGAGAAATTCTCCTGCCCCAACCTCCCAAGTAGCTGGGATTACAGACGCCCACCACCATGCCTGGCTACTTTTTGTATTTTTTTAAAATTAGAGATAGGGTTTTACCGTGTTGGCCAGGCTAGTCTCGAGCTCCTGACCTCAGGTGATCCACCTGCCTCGGCCTCCCAAAGTACTGGGATTACAGGTGGGAGCCACCATGCCAGGCCTATTACATTAGTCTTTTAAATGTAGCCTATGGAATTTAAACAGAGTACCATAGTATTATGAGCCATTAAAAAATAAACTTTATCAGTAAAAAGTTTTCTATAATTCCTCTTTTTCCTCTTTACATGTCATTTCCTTCCTTTTCAGAGAGGTATCATAATTTCTTATTTTTATACTCGAAGGGGTTTTATTGATCCCCATATCATAAGTGTATGCATTTAAATTTTAATTTAAAAAATTTCTGTGACATTAAGGCTCATGATTTTTTTCCTTCTGGTCTAAGTTGTTATAATTATTAAAATTAGTCAAAATGTCATAAAGGTATTACATATACAGGTTGAGCATTTCTAATCCAAAAATTAAAAAATCTGAAATGCTTCCAAATCTGAAATGTTCACGACATGAGAGCGGACATGATATTCAAAGGAAATGTTCATTGGAGCATTTCAGATTTCAGATTTTCAGATTGGGAATGTTTCGCCAGTGTGTATAACGTAAATATTCTAAAATCCTTAAAACGTGAAACACTTCCAGTCCAAACCATCTCAGATAAGAAATATGTAGCCCATTTTTTAAAAGAAATTTATTAAACAGAAAACAAATTTATTAGAATCATCTCTTAAGATGGCTATCCAAAACCGTTATGTATATTCATGTGTATGCCTGTGTGTTAACTACAATGAGATGGTATTCAGCATTGATTTTACTTCCGTTGAGCATTTTGTAAGCAAAATTTCAAAGAAAATCCATTCACTATAATAGATGGAATAAAAAGTTTTATTATAGGAATGTCATTTGATTCTTTGAATTACTTTTCAGTTATATGCCAAAAATCATAGTGATCTATGATCAAAATTATTTTTTATCCTGTCATCTGACAACTTGATTTCATTCTCTTTTAGTTTAGCTGAAAGCAACAAATGGGAGACCACCAGACTTGTAAAAGTACTTGTTTCTTTCTCAATACCAAGCTAATACACTGACTTTTCCCTTCGTCTGTTGCCCAGGTACTTCTACACTGCCCCTGTAAAAATATGCTGTGACAGAATTTGATAGGGTGACAGCAGGGTAGGTTATATTCTCATAGAACCCCCAGCTCAGAAGGGCCCTGCCCTTGGTTTAATGCACTGCTCACACTGTCTTGAAATTCTTAATTTCAAGTGGCTTCACATTTTCATTCTGTATTAGTTCCTGCAAACTATGTCACTGGTTCTGAGAGGTCTACTTTTCTTTCATAATGTAGGAGAAGAACTATGGTAAATGAGGTGGTGGGAAAGCAGAAGTGGTTTGGAACAGGCACATTGCCGGGATAAACAGTTTTTACAAAAGAATGCATGAGAAATTTGAGGATCTGGAAATGGAGCTCTTTTAAAACTCCTTAGAAAACCCTCTCATAACCTCCAAGGGTGTTTGGGTACTTCATTTTGAAGACCACTGCTTTTCTTCCAGTAGGCGTGTTGTATGACTGCTAGGCCTGCTGGATTTTTACACTTCACTGAGAAAAGAGACTACGTTTTTTTAAATCAATATCACACAATTTGAACATGACTTGATTTTTATGGATATTATCAATACAAATTATTACTAATATACTTTATGCTGTGCAACAGAACGCCTAGCATATATTTTGATAAGAATATTTGTGGTAACTACTTCTGAAGGTGAAATGTAGAGTCTTGATTAGAGAATTCAAAGGTCTGTGCCAGCATAAAAAGGAAATGACATCATGTCCTTTGCAGGGACATCGATGGAGCTGGAAGCCATCATCCTCAGCAAATTAATGCAGGAACAGAAAGCCAAATACTGCATGCTCTCACTTATAAGTGGGAGTTGAGTGGTAAGAGCACGTATGGAGAACAACACACACTAGGGCTTGTCAGAGGATTGGGGTGGGAGGAGGGAGAGCATTGGGAAGAATATCTAATGGATGCTGGGCTCAATACCTAGGTGATGGTATGATTTATGCAGCAACCCTTGGCACATGTTTACCTATGTAACAAACCTGCACATCCTGCACATGTACCCCTGAACTTAAAAGTTGGGAAATAAAACTCAAGTTAAAATGACAACAAAAAGAGAATTCAAAATTCTGATTAACTTCCCCTATGGTATAAATGAGAATGAATTTGTACCCAGTTATTACTCTTTTTGTACTGAAATATTTTGAATTACCACACAGAACAACCAACAGATGCCTACTCTATCAAAGCTTTCTGATTCCAAATTTTTAATGCTATTCTTTACATGCGGTACTAGTGATTCAGACAGAATACCCCTCCCCAAGAGAGCATAAGGGGAAGAGGGACTGTGTGGCAGTCACAGAGCTGGACTGAGTAGACAGATGAAGGTCTCCCAGCTCTGACAATCTTCTTGATTCACAGCATCCTGGTTTTAGTTTCAGACTTTGTGTGTTTATGTAATTTTGAAAATGATTAATTCTTCTCTAGATAAAGACACCATGTAATGAAGTATTTTCTTTCTTGCAGTATATCCAAGAACAAATGCTTAACATAGACAAAATGAAGTGAAAATACCCTAGGTAATAGAAGGGATACAAAAGTACTTACCTCTAGTAATGGTGAGGAAAAGTGAAGCAATTGGGTTATGCCAATACTGGGAGATGGAAAGATACTAAAAATGGCAGCTATTGAAACTTACGTAGAAAATGAAATTAACACCATCTTTTTTTCATGCACTTAGTGCTTATGAAAGATTACTGTACTTGAGATGACTTGGGTTCCTAATCTCAGATCTCCAATTTTATGAATCACAGAACTCCTGTAAGACATAACTTTTGCTTCTGTAATATGGTTCTGTATACTATCCACCTGGTGTCACTTATAGTAATGTTGTAAAACTCACGGGAGAAAAATTAACTTCCTCAACTCATCTCACTATTTTACTCCTAAAATGTAACTGGTATGAATCAGCTAATACAATGAGCCAATACAATCAGTCATTTTCCTCTCTAGCGCATGTTAAGAATCCAGGAGGCTTTCAAATTTCTGTTTAGAATTCTATTTTGATTTATCTATAGTGTCTTTGAGTATACTTCTTTGCATGGCATTTTTAGTGGTGGTTCTTGGTATTATACCTTCTTCCATCTTCCTGAACTATCTTTTTTAGGAGCAACCCCCAAATATACACCATAAAATGCTGCTGTCTCTGCTTGACTTACTCATTTTGGGAGTGGTGTTATCATGTTTCATGGTTCTGTGTCTCTGTAACCCATCTTTTATACTCTGGAACTTCAGTAGTTGAGAATGGAATTTGTGATTTGATTTTTGACTCTAGTTATAGGGGCAATTGTTAATAACTGACATACTCTAATCTGGAATAGAAATCCCATGGGAGATTAATAAACATTTAAAAGTTTCTTAATGAAAGGCTTACATTAGAGGCAGCTACAAGAACTTCAACTGTCTTTACCTCCAATGAACATCAAAGACTCTTGAATTAATGTTAGCATAATGGATGTTAGAAAAGCTTTTTCATTGATGAAATAAGTGGCATTTAAGGTATGTGGATTGGCCAAAAATGTCAGGCAAGCACTATGAGAATTCAGCAAACTCAGTAGCCCAGATCTTTCAGAGAGGCAGCCTTGGATTAGGATTCTAATCCGTCTCATCTGTGACCTCTCACCCAGGAATTTTCACATAGGAATATCCTGTTAGATTTTTGCTGAATGCATCTTCCAGACAAAGTATTTATTGGGGTGCCTAAAAAGAGAGCTGGCACTTCACTGAGCTTACAAAATTGTGATTGCTTTTTGTGCCTGCTGGCTAAGAAAAGTTAGTTTGCATGTTAGAACTACATCTGAGATTCTCTGTCAGTGTATCATCACCTGGTGCTGATACTGTGGGGAAGAAGAACTACAGACCCTTCCTCCCTCTAACTAGTAGGAAATGAGATATTTTGCAAATGGAATATAATAACTGTCAACTACCAACTTGAGCCATTTGCAACTTCATGGCGTATAGTATTACCTACATCTTCCTTCCATGCTACACTGGGGAAGTTCAGGCTCACTCCATACTACACTGAAGGTCAGGTTCAGATTCTACTTTCACTGCAAAAATTCTCCGATTTGTGTCTAAAGTGCAGCCGGAAGCCCTGCGGCAGCTAATGTTTTTTTCTTGAATAACCCCAAGTGGAAGCTCCTTGGAAGGAGTAATTCAGGAACTTGAACTCATTTATGCCCATTATCATGTGGGGTACCTTCCACCAACACCCTAAAAACACCTAGACTTTCTGTAGGGTGTGATGAGAGAACAGCTGCGTGGTGGAAGGGGAGACATCTATGAAAACAAATAGCTGTTTAAGAGTTATCCCCAACAATTTCAGCATGATTGCGTCTAAGTGTGCCTAGAAAATCAGGTAGAAATGATGTTTTTGCAAAATTTCCAGGAAATATGTGACATAATTAAGGAGGCTTTCTCTGTTTTCTTGTCAAGACATTATTCTTCAAAGCTTATCACAGAGCCTACTTGGAGATCTAATCTAGTAAACTAAGCAAGGAATACTCTTCTTCTAAACACTAACCAGAGCAGAGAACATTGAGCTGGAGGTATTTTGAGCTGTTGGAAGCCCTTTTTTAAAATGAAATGTTAGCAGGGACTTTAATATAAAAAACGAATGTCAGCAACGATCAGGTTCCTCCGTCCATGTAATTATTCCTCATTTGCTTCCAGAGCCTCTAAGCTCTTCCAAGAAGCCACTGCTTAAAAGTCAGAGGCATTCTCATGTTGGCCCTCTTTCTGCCATAGATCAACATTTGCAAGGCTCTTTGAATTCTAACTCCCATTTTTGGAGTTTGTGTCAAATGATAGTTCTGTGGGAGTTCTGTTGTTTTTGTGTCTGGCTGCCAGTGAACCAGTGTGGGTCAGGCCAGTTAGAGAGACACAGAAGGCTTTCAGATTCTCCAAATTCTGCAGCCCAGTAGTGCCATATTGGCAACTGAAGGGAATGCAAGGGTATCAAGTAGACAGACATGTTACAAGTTTTGGCAATGGCAAACAAAATAAATAGCTAAACTGTTTTGGAGCCGTACCACGTCCTCTAGCAAGCCCTAAGAAATAGCATATGGTCCATGGATAAGGCCTCCTTGCAGCAGAAAATGGCAGTGATGGAGAATAGCTGCTCTGAGTTCAAGTTCATAGAGGTTTTCTCACTTTTGCCTTGGCCAGGGTTGGCCTGAAGCATGAATAGCTTACCTTCCTATGTGATTTGGGTAGTGTATCAGGAAGTCTTATCTGCTTGCGTATATTCACCCAACCAAGTGCCTGGAAGTCCACCACCTGAGATGAGTTTATCTCAGATTAAATATGAAGTATGCAGTACAGTGTTTAGTATCTAGCAGGCACTCAGTGCTTCACTGCAATTGTTGTTATAAACATGATAATCTCTGGTGGTAGATCCTAACTGAGAATATTTGGAGGAGCATGGGAGGACTTTTTGGTTATCACAATGTAGAAGTATGTGGTAGGGGGAATGAGGAGAAGAGAGGTAGGCAGGGTTACTAAATATCATGCAGAAGGAAGGATTGTCTTATATAAGGATGAATTTTTCTGCTCCACACTCCAGACTTTTATGATGTATATTACATGAAGAAAAATCTGATTTATAACTATAATCTTAGTATACATTTATCTGATTTGTCTTCTTGACAACCTAAGAAACCTATATACTATGCAAAACCCATGTGTCTGTGTGGGTAGGGAAAATGTCAAAACTCAGCCTGGCCTAGTTTATGAACACAAACATATTAGGGGCAGGTGGGGAGCAGGTGAAAACTGAATTAAGTCAGCGCATCTTTTGAAAAATCAGATTTTCTGTGTTTTTCTGAACCCCCCGTCCTTCACACATGTTTGTGTGTAGATATAACTTCAGGATATTGAAAAATAGAAACATAGAAGCTGGATGATCTTTAAAAGAAGGCAGTGTAAACTTGGGAGACTTTAAGTTGAATCTGACTTCTACATAAGGGAAAAGGTGGCAGGTGGCCCACTCGATGAAATGGGCATTCCAGGATATAGAAGCCAGATGGAAGTTTATCCTGCTCTGTTGCTGAACTCATTATAGCAGCTACAATGGCATTCATTGAGCCCATCCCCAACGATAGCATGGATTTGCTCTGTCTAGTGGGCCGTGATGAAGCCCACGTGCTCCACAGACAATGCTTTCCTTCCTCTGTGTGACATTTCCTGAGGAGCACAGATAATGCTCCCTTTGTCCTTCTCCAGGTTTTTTATTAGCACCTGCCCAGGTCTGTGCCTCTCACTGCACCTGTGAGTTAGTGATCTCAGTGTAAGTCATGTCCCCTGAGATTGTGATGACAGGAGAGTTCAGGTGAACCACAGCCTTTCCCTGGAGCTCTGACAATAACAGATCTTGAGAATTGACCTGTACTACTCCTCCTCTCAAAGGCCCCTTGTGATCGCTTAAAAATAAGTATGTGGGGGAAAAAGATCCTAATAAGATATGGTATAACTGCGAAATGACATTAGCAGCCTTCTATAATGAGCATGCTGTAATCAGCCATAAGCAGAGGAACTGGTGTGTTATCAGGAATTAGAAGATATCTAAAATACGCTCCTGGGTCAAAGGCACACAAGTTTGTGGGGAATCAAGCGTTTTCAAAACTGGTACAAGTAAAGGTCTTTTTCAGTGTGACATTTTCTGAGCTTAGATCCTGAATGTTCTATCAGTAGAATAGTGTTATAATTGCCTAATAATTTCTGTAAAATAAGTGTATACTCTGATTATAATTGCTACAACGTGAGGGCTGAATTCTGCACTGATAACACTCTAAAAATGAACTGTTATAGCCTCACTTAAAAGGGTAAATGACACACCAATTCTCATTGTGGAGACTAAAAACAAAACTTCCTCTGCAATCCAGGTCCCTCTCTGGTGATGTGGTTCTTAGGACTCCTGAACACACCTCTCAGAAGCAATACCTACTTCCTCCATCACTTCCTTACTCTTAACCTTGCTCCTACTCACTTCCTCCCTTGCACATATGGGATGCCATCCTGATGAAAGGGAAAAGTGGAGCATTGACTTATCCAGTGACTATTCCAGGTGTGGACTCTGGTTGAGGGAAGAAAAGAGGTGGATTATATTTCTAAGGACAAGGTCTTGGAGGAGAAGAGGTCTCCCAGAGGTGAGCGTCTCTTGAAGGCCCCTCCACCACTGCAACTCAGTCCTGAGCATGGTTTTAGCCCCATGGCCACCGATGGCAAGACTGTTGAAAGGGTAGGATGGTTGTTCCATAGCAGGGAGGATAACGGTATAATAACGAATCCAATAGTTAAATAAGATGCATTCCTGACTCCTTTCTGTTTCTTTAAATAAGCATTTAAAGTGCTAAGCACTGTACCAGATTCTAGAGATGCAAGATGAGAAAGTCACATTCCTAGCTAAGGGGAAATTTCTTCCTGTCAGAAATCACAAGCATGTGAAAAATAACAGTACTGTAGTGAGATTTTAGGTTCATACACAGCGAGAAGGTCATTTTTATCCATAATCATTGGTATCAGGAAAAGACCATATGAAGAGAACTTAGAAGGTGACCAACATTTGGGGGTAAATAGGAAGAAAGGTTGGATTAAAATTTTATTCTGAAAAATACCCACAAAAATGAAAAATCTGTATTTCCTACATTTAACAAAAATTCAGTAAAAATTGCGTTTATATGCTAATTCAAATAATGGACAGAGATAAAACAAGGGTTGATCTTGGAGGTGGTTTGAATATTTTCCTTCAGATTGTTTGACCCTGCGTATTGTCTTTTCACTGCATGTTTGACTTTCTCATCTCATGATGCAAAATGGCTCAATTTGCAGAAATAGCAGAGGGCTTAATGTTTTCAAAATCTTTTCTTAATTTTGTGGGGCTGAAGGCATTTTCTTTTGGAATCTCACTGATTTGGTTATACAGAGAATAAACTGCAACATATCTAGAAGTCTAGCCGTGCATATATAGCCTTTTAATCAATCCACATTTGTTCAGCTCGGTACTTTACTACCTCCTCTGCCTCATCTTAAGTTCTGGGAATCTCAGAGGCCCTATAAGAGCAAATCAGACAATTCTAGTCTCCTACAGCACTTGAGCTTTCTGCTAAGTTCTTTCCACTACTACTTTTTGCCTTTCCTTCTTCCAAAAATGTGTTGATATTTCTCACCCACTATGTCTCTGGTTATTTTGGTTTGTACTTAAATGTTTTTCTCTACACTTATTTAAGTGAAATCTTGTGAAAGAAGGTAAACAATTACATGGGCTGGTTTACCATGTTTAATCAGGAGCCTCTGCAGATTTGGATGTTGACAAGATCACACTTGTAGCAGCAACATGGAACAGAAATAGAGAAGGCAGAACCAAGGCAGAGGGTGCATTTAGGAGGCTCCCACTGCTCCCGTTCACAGTGAGCTGCTGGAGCACACAGGCTGCATTGATTGCTTCTGCAGTTTCCCGTCTGGTCATTTTTTCAACTCATTTCAGTTTGGCTTCTATCCCCATCAGTCCAGTGGAATCTGCCATGGTCAAGTTTACCAGTAACTTCCTGGTTGCTCAATAGAGTAGACAACTATTAGTCATTATCTCAATTGGCTCACTGTCCACCTTTCCTTTGGATTCTCTCTCCTTTGGGTTTTTGTTTTCTCTCCACTTTAATTTTTGTTGTCGTTGAATCTTTCACACCCTTGCTCCCTGTATCCTTTTTTAATCGTTAAATGTTGAAGTGATCTAATGTTCTACCATTTGCCACCTTATATTATTATACTCTCCACTCTCCTTTGATTTAATTTCAGCCCATTTTCCTTTCCTAGGGTAGAGATTGTTTTTGTATCCACACACACACACCTCTACTAAGACACCATTTTGATTTTCCACAGGCACATCAAACTCGGTACGTTCAAAACTAAAAACTAAGCTTATTTCCTCACCCGATTTGCTTCTCCTCCTTTATTCCCCATTATCATAAGTGATCTCCCCATCTCCCATGCTTTCTATTCTCTCATCCATCACAGATGATCATTCATTAAATTTTGTTGCTTTTTCCTCCCTAAAGCTCAAATATTTTTCACTCTTTAATTCTAAAGCCAAGGGCTTAGTTCAGGTCCATATAATATCCCTACCTAATTCATGTGACAGACCTGAGTTATTTAACTGCCTTCATTCTACCTCCACTCTAATAATTTCCCTATAGTTCATAATGCCACAAGTTTCATGAAACATGTCTAATCACATCACTCTTGTTTTGTCTTATCCAAGACAACTTGTTACACACACACAAAGATCCCAAAGCTTAGTTGCTTAACACAATAAGAAGCATTTATTAATCTCATTGTTTTTATGTGTCAGGACTTTGGGCATTGCTTTGCTGGGTTTTTCTGGCTAAAGGTCTTTTACAAGATTGCAATGAAGCTGTCATGTGGGGCTGCAGTCATCTAATGGCTTGAATGGAGCTGGAAAATCCACCGCCAAGGTGGCTCCCTCCTGTAGCTGGTGACTTGATGCTGGCTATTGAAGGAGACCTTTGTTCCTCACGACATGGTCCTCTTAGGCTGCTTGAGTGTTCTCACAGCATGGTGCTGGCTTTCTCTGCAGTGAGTAATCCAGGAGAGAAAGCGGTGCTGAAGCCAACGTTTTTATGATCTAGCCTCAGAAGTCACATAGCATCACTTTGTGCCACATTCTTTCATTAGAAGTGAGTCATTGTTTGGTTCACAGTCAAGGGTTGGGGAATTAGGAACCCACCTTTTGGAGGACTGAAAACATTCACAGACTTATTTTAAGACCATCCCAGATTCCGAAAATCTTTCAATGTCTTTTACAATATCCCTACTACTTTATTTCCTTATCCTTCAGCTCTGCAAAACTACCCATAGTTGTATAAACTTGCTGTGATTTTTTTTTTTCTGTGCCTATGCCTTGTACATTCCATTCCCTTTGCTTGGAATATCTTTACCAGACAAACCTCTACTTATCCTTCAAAATCCTAACATAAACATAAACCCGGGCATAAATATTTTCAAATATTTCCTGATTCTGTACCCCCACTGCTTGTCTTCTACCAATTAGACTTAATAGAGAGCACACCTTTTTTTTTTTTTTTCCATTTGTTTAAATATTTCTTTTTATCCAGATCTATAAGGTTGGGCTGGTATCTTTCAGCTGTATATCCTCATTGCTTAGCACAGTTTCTGCCATATTTGTGGATGCTGAGAATTTATAAAACAAAGGTGTGAGTTCATTAATATTAGTGCCTAGCCCCCACAAAAGCTCAACAAATGAATAAAATAAATACTGAGGACTTTAACCAAGTCAGCGACAGTAAGTATGAGAGAGGAGGAAGAATTTAAGAAAAATTCAGTGACTGGATCCAGGAAGAGAGAGAGAACAAAGAATCAGGATGATTCAGTGGTATCTAATTGAGCTATTAAGTTAATTAAAAAATAAGAGTCAATTACACAGGGGAGAGAGGATCATGAATTCAGTTCTGAAGATGCAGGTTTTAGAATTCCTGTGATTCTTCTATAGAATTGCCTCGGAGGCCTTGGAAAAAGGGTCTGAAAGTTAGGAGAAAGATTACACCAGAGATAAATGTGAGAAACGCTATCTATACCTCCCTCATTACTTTCATTGTCCTGTATATAAAGGACCATAAAAGGTGGGAAAAATATTGTCAAGGGGAGAAAGAGAATTAAATTACCTTCCTTAAGGTTGCAAAGGGAGAGCAAAAGCTGATATGGTTGACTATTGCCTTTCACCCCTGGGGTCGCTCATGCCAGATATTCTGGCCAACTCCAGGCACCCTCCTTCCCAGCACTGTTCATGAACTACTGTAGCAAAGTACCAGCCACTCCCTATTCTAATGTCCTGTGGATCAGAGATTGTTACAATTTTCAACTGCTATGTCCATGTGCTGCAGCTCAATTCAATTGTATTCATAATTCTACAGCACCACTTAGAATTGTTGTTGATAAACCAATCAGTATCCGTATGTTGGCTTGCCTAGATTCTAAATGCATCTTACGTTATTAATCTAAAAATTAAAATGCTAGTTTTTTGAACCTGAAAAATAAAACTATTCTCCAGAAGTAATTGAAGTTGCTTTGTCTATAAGCAATAACCTCTTCAATGAGCACAAATATAGGTATGAGAGAAGAATGGGTTTCTAAGTTATGCATTTTTGAAAATGAGTTTTTCAGCCATCATCTCATGAATAGAGTAATTTGCAAGCCAATTTTAGGAGAAAATAACTTAAGGCAATTCATTTTTTTCCACTCAATATTTTTTCCAAACCTTGTTTGTTTTTTAAACTTGGAATGCATTTGAGAAAGTTTTCAGATTCTATTTCCCTCTGAAGAGCCTCTCTGCAGAACCTCTAAGAGAGATCAGTCTTTGAATCATCTCAGCAGTTGTAAAAGGAATCAGCCATGTAAGCCAGAATGAGTCATATCAAAGCACCTTTGATCATTTTATTAGCTATTCGCTCTTTCAAGAGCTAGGACAAGAGGTTATAATAAATTGTCTTGCTTTCAATGCGTGCTTCTTCTGCCATTACTTCTCAGCTGCCAGTAGAGAGGGCTGAAAGCAGATGGCAATCAGGAGAAGTTTGTCTCCAGCTTCATGTGGAGCATTTCAACCACAGAGGGGCTTTAGGCAAGCGGGGGTGTTTGTGTCTGTCTCTGACCTCCTCATTCCATGCCTCATGGAAGAAGCAGCTCTACAGTGCATATCCCAGTGAGTTATGTGTGCTCATAAAAACATACTGCAATTCACAAAGCTATCAACTCCTAGTCATGAAACAAAAACACCTGTCAAAATAGTTTTATTTTAACTTGTTAATGATACCACAAATAGACAGAGGACAATGCCATCATTTCAGGGGACTGTTTTACACAGCAGGCCTCTTCCAGAGCATTCAGGATACTGCAGGCTGCTTCTGGTCACTAATTAGAGAAGCTGCTTTGTGGACACCGTAAATCAGTTGTCACCAGAATACTGTATGCGGGGAAGCTTTGCATCTATTAGCACAGAGGCCAAGCCCTGTGGCCATTACCACTGACCAGTAGTTCCTGGACATGACTCATTGCTCGGCAGATAACTTTATATCGTCCTCATAGTCCAAGATGATAGAATGGCTTATTAGGTACCATTTTGACTATTGCACTTACAGACACACCCTCCAGTGCTCAAGGTCCTGGGATAAGTATGGAGAGCAATTCACAAAAAAATAAAATCTATCATTGCACCAAATCCCTGAGCTCCTTTTGAGAAGTATGGAGTGAGATTGGAAATTTCCAGGCAAATTCTACCTCATTTAGCAGGCCTCACCCAACGTAGCAACAACCCAACAAAGAGTCCACTGAGCTCAATGTTGGGCCTCTTCTGCTGGGTAGAAACGTTCGGTCCTGTTTGTAGCCTCTTTTTTTTTTTTTTTTAAAAGACAGAATCTTGTTCTGTTGCCCAGGCTGGAGTGCAGTGGCATGATCTCCCCTCACTGAAACCTCTGCCTCCTGGGTTCAAGTGATTCTCCTGCCTTAGCCTCCCAAGTAGCTGGGACTAGAGGCATGTGCTATGGAAGCTAAGTTTTGTATTTTTTTTAAGTAAAGATTGGGGTTTTGCTATGTTGGCCAGGCTGGTCTTGAACTTCTGACCTCAAGTGATCCATTCACCTTGGTCTCCCAAAGTGCTAGGATTACAGCCATAAGCCACCATGCCTGGCCACAGCTTCTCTTTTTTAGGGACAATTTCTGAGCAGGAATGTCAGCAATGGACATGGCATTCGTCACTGTTATGGGCTGAATTGTGCCTGCCCAAAATTCACATGATGAAGCCCAGAATCTCAGTACCTTAGAATGTGACTGCATCTGGAGATATAATTTTCAAAAAGGTGATTAAGTTAAAGTGAGGTCATTAGAGTTCTAATCTGATATGACTCCAATGTTCTTATAAGAAGAGGGGATTAAGACACAGGATTTAAATATTTTCCATTCAAAGTTAGTGCATAGTAACAGCAATATGATTGCTTATAAGCGGTGTTCTTTTTTTGGGAAAGGTGTATTTAACATTCCGCATTAAGGATGTAATAGTCAAGGGCTCTTTTATCTCAGTCAAGAAGTCGTTTATCCCAGATACAATCTGGTCTGAGACAGAAACAAGAAAATAAGGAAAGAAGTTAACCTATAACAAAAGGTCAGTAACTAAGGCATCTTGCTCCATTACTACTTGGTCTTCAAAGTCAACCTCGCCTAGGGCCTAACAACTTTTAGAAGCCCCAATTAGACAGACAATCCACTTTCCTTCATATTTTCCCCCTTTTCTTCAAGATCTTTTGAAGAAACATTGCAGAAAAATCATTTTGTTAGAGACGTGGTTAAATCCTGCATCCCTAGGAAGGCTCCTTCCTATAAAGTCATGTCCAGTGGAGGAGGGAAATGTTTAATTTCTAAGATGGAAATGTGTAAGGTGGAATTATAAGGCAACAGGAGGAAAGTAACTTGGTCTGGTTCAGGTCACATGACCATATTTTCAACTCAATACAATTTTCTGAGCAATCATTCTAGTTTTAGTCATTGGTCATAGGCAAGCTGAAATACAAATCATGAGTAAATTTGATAACTAGGAAAATGACAATTGTGCTTATGATTATGTAAATAACTACTCGAAGAACAGGATGAAATACAGAACTTAGCCCCAAGGGTAACCAACTAAGCAGATCATTTAGAGGATCAGTTTTTCTTAAGTCTTTGTAACCCTTTAGACTTTTAAGTTTTTCTTCCTTAATCGAGTCTCCACTTCCCCAAAGGTGTTAATATAAGTACAATAAGTGCTGTGTGCTACTCCAGACTCCTTTTTCATCCAGTAAATAGTCCGAGGCAATTCTGTTATTTAGTGCCACCTGGGCAAAGGAATCCAAAGGTTTTTGTTGAGTTTCAGTGCTTTTTGCAGTGTCTTCAGCTATCTGACCAATAGTGGTTGATAGGTTTGGACTCAGATCTTTAATATAAACTCTAGCATTTGGGATTAGTCCCAAAATGCTTTGCTCTGAGATATCATCATATCCTGCTAACATAGTCCTGTTAGCACTGAATGGAGGGAGAAAGGGAGTTCATCTGTATTTCTATGGAAGGATATGGGAGTTACAAAATGACATAACAAACATATACCCTCTATTTACCAACTATTGAGGCAATGATGTGCCCAACATTGATTGGGTAAGCAAATCGGTCCCAGTGCCACATACAAACACCAAAACCTGGGAGAACACAAGTAATTCCTCTGGGGGTATGTTCATTAATGGCCTCATTAACAGGAAGGGTAGAGAGTATCAGATCAAATCAGAAATTTCATTTTTTGCATTATTTACCAGAACCCACTTGTACGATGTGAAATGAAAGAGAGTTTAGGGCCAGGTGTGGTGGCTTACACCTGTCATTCCAGCAATGTGGGAGGCCAAGGCGGGCAGATCATGAGGTCAGGAGATCGAGACTATCCTGGCTAACACGGTGAAACCCCATCTGTACTAAAAATACAAAAAAAAAATAAAAAAACCAAAAAAAACCGAGTGTGGTAGTGGGTACCTGGAGTCCCAGCTACTTGGGAGGCTGAGGCAGGGGAATCGATTGAACCCAGGAGGCGGAGGTTGCAGTGAGCCGAGATTTCATGCCACCACACTCCAGCCTGGGCCACAGAACGAGACTCCATTTCAACAAAAACAAAACACAAAACAAAACAAAAAAACATGTTGGCAGAGTAGGGATTCATTTTTCAGTAATGCATTTTTTGTTTGTAATGGCATTAGATGTATCTGAAATATGTAATGGCATTAAATGTATCTGGAAAATTAGTGACAAATTTTGCTAATGACACATATTGGTCATGAATAGATCCAGGAGTCATAGCAGATCCAACAGTTCAGTTTCCTCCAGTGGCAACAATTTGGGAAAGTTTAATCAAAGTGTTATGCCATTCCCTGCATCGAGACAAAGGAGTAACCACAAGGAAAAAAATTGTTTTCTATTTGAACTACCCCTGCTAAGTACTTAAAACAATAATTATCTCAACAGACTAGAATGGGCATCTTCCTATGTCACAAAAAATAATAATGAAATTTCTGAAGTAGGGATGATAATGCTTGATAGTAAATAAGTGTAAGTGTTCATTTAGATACAGGCCTGGTCTGGCATCTTTGGAGTGTTGTCAACCTCAGCTATCTTTTTTTTTTTTCTTAGCCTGGCATCAATGTTAGTCAAAGATCACCTTCCAGTCCATTCATGAGGCTCAACCTTCTTTAAATGAGAAATGTGGATCCATGAGTCTATGCTTTCAAACTTTGTAGCAAAGAGTTAGTAAAAAGTACCTGATAGAAACTTTTCCACTTCTATTGAAGAGAATTCTTTAGAAGATGTCACTTCCAGTAGACAAAATATTTTGGCCGAAGACCATGAGTTTTAAGGTTCTTTTTCTTCTGGGAGTTCACAATAAAAATAATCTTTTGCCGGACTGTATTTTTTTTACTTGTTTCATAAGGCCATTATGTAATATAATTTATCTCCTTTTAGCATTATGAATTCATAATTTCCCAGGGATAGTTTCATAAGTCTACCTGTTATCTCAATTGGAGAAAACCATTGTCTACTAAAAGGGATGGGTCTTAGGTTAAGCAAAACCAATGAATGAAATTTTAGCCACGGAATTTTAAAAGCCTTGATTAAGTTTGCCAATTGAATTTAGATTATTCTGCTTGTGCATTCTTCTAACCTGGATGACTGAGGGTGATTTGTACCATGGAAATGTTGAAGAATTGCCAAATATTATATATTGATTGGATAATGTGTTCGGTGAAATGAGTACCTCTGTTACTGTGAAGTTCTAAAGGGGCTCCCCAAGTCAGAGTAATTTTTTTTCCAGGAGAATTTTACTTAGCACTAAGGCTATTGCTCTTCTGCACAGAAATGCTTCTACCCAATGAGAAAATGTACAAACCATCACTAGAAGATATTTGTATTCTTGTAAATTGGTATAACTGAATAATGACCACACTTCAAAGGGGACTTCAGGTAAAGGAAAATGTCCTTGAGAACACTGCATAGATTTCCCTGGATTATATTTTGGGCGGATATGGCAGCAACTTCATGCCTTATAAGCCGTAGTCAGAGAAGGTTTCCAATAATACTGTTTTACCCAAGCAATCACTGTAAAAAGTTCCAGTGAGTTAAATCATGTACATATGTTAAAAATGATCACTGTAATAGGAATTATAGGTAAGTCATTTGGTGGCCCATAATATATTTCATCCATGGGGGTGTATGTTTTCCTTTTGTTTTCTAATGTTCCTATTCTATTTTTGGAGCTCTTTAAAAGTTAATATGGATTGCTTTTCTTGCCTGGATATATTGAGAGCAGCCCTCTTTGCTACCTTTTCTGAGCTAGCTGATGTCTTTTGTTTTCTGGTTTATCTGATTTGGAATTACCTGGGATTTTAATAATTGCTAGTGATTTTGGTAATAATATGGCTTCTAATAATTGCAAGATAAGTGTCCATTTTTAATGGACTGACCAGAAGAGGTTGGGAATCCTGTTTACACAACATTCCGAAGTCATGAGTTACTCCAAGGCATATCGACTGTCTGTATGAATTATTAGCAGTTATTCCTTTTACCAATTGACAAGCTCTAATTAATGCTATCAATCCTGCTTGTAGAACTGATTTTGGTTTTGGAAGATAAGCACTTTCTATTTCTTCAGCACCATAGGACACTACAGCATAATTTGCATGATATATTTCAGGCAGAAGAGTAATAGGATTTAGACTATGGCACTTAGAGACTGTAATA
The DNA here is from genome assembly GCF_003255815.1 of Theropithecus gelada. Taxonomy (NCBI): domain Eukaryota; kingdom Metazoa; phylum Chordata; class Mammalia; order Primates; family Cercopithecidae; genus Theropithecus; species Theropithecus gelada. Next base: position 70,376,628 of record NC_037685.1, read on the forward strand.
TGAGGTACAAATAGAAGTAGGACTTCAGAAGAGGCCAGCCTGCTAACTGAATAATACCAAGTATGGCGTAAATTTAGAAGTGCTTCCAAAAAATGTGGAACAAAGACAATGAGGGGAGATCCTATAATTATTTCTTCAGTTTCTTTTACCGGCAGGGTCACTCTTTTTTTTTTTTTGACAAAACTAAAGCTCTTCTTTTCAAATTTTATGGGGTTTGTTTAAAGGCAATTGTTGTAACAAATGAGTCTCTTATAGAGGTTTGCTTATCTTTTGAACAGAAAAGTAAATAATCCACATATTAAAGTGGATTTTTTAAGAAAAGTCAACATTCAAGAGATCTGCTTTTTTAATATTTATGAGAAATGAGTTGGACTCTCAGTGTATCCCTGAAGCATAACCATCCATGAATATTGTCTGTCTTCTGAAGTGAAGGTGAAGTGGAACTGGCTGTCCTTATAATCAGGAATGCTAAAGAAAGCATCACATAAATATATCACAGTGAGGAATTCACTGTCAGTTGGGACTACAGTCAACAATGTATGAGGTTTTGGCACTACTGGACGTCAATGAATGACTGTTATTAATTGCTTTTAGATCCTGTACAAATCTCCATCCTCTATAGTCTGGTTTTCTCCTGGAGAGAATTAGTGTTACACGGACTCATATAGGAAATAATCAAGCATCTTTTTATGAAATCTGGAATTACAGGCCTTATTCCTTCCAAGGCCTCAGAGTCTAGGGGGTGTGGCTTAAGGTTCAGAAGAGGCTTTGATGGGTCTATTTAAATTTTAAGTGAGGCAGCCAAGATAAATTTTCCAATATCTCTGGAGAACTATGACCATACTTGATCAAGCACTGCTTTTAGCAGTTTCTCTGTAATTCTTCATGACTCAAAAATTCAGTATCCTCCCTGGCAATGTGAAGGGCAATTTATAAATTAGAAGGGTCAAGTTTGAAATTTTCTGTATCTAATGTTTTAAAATTTTCTTTATATAATGTTTTAAAATATTCTGTGTCTTTTAGTTTGAAATATATGTCCCTTTTTGGGAAAATAAGATGTTGTATAATTCTAAAAAGTCCTCTCCCTGTGAGATGGGTGGTGGCTGATGGAACTAAGTGGAAAACATAAGCCCTTTGTAGGGGACCTAGTTGAAAAGCCACAGGCTGAGACTTATGTGCTGATACAGGAGTATTAGTGACGATCGTCTTTTGAATTGTTTAAGGAATGGAACCCAGTAATAAGGTGGGATTTATTACAAATAATATATCAACAAGTGCGTGTGTGTGTCCTCCCCTCAAAACAATTTCTATTTTCCGAGTGTTAGAAGGAAATCAAGTTCCTCAGAGAATCCCTATTTTTCTTTTTCCTTTTCCTTTGTCTGTTGCTGTTCCTTCCATCTTAATTTTCTACAATCTTTTTTTATTACTATTATATTTTTTAAGTTCTGGGATACATGTGCAGAATGTGCAGGTTTGTTACATAGGTATACATGTGCCATGGTGGTTTGCTGCCATCATCTACATTAGGTATTTCTCCTAATGCTATCCCACCCCTAGACCCCATCCCCCAACAGGCTCCAGTGTATGATGTTCCCCTCCCTGTGTCCATGTGTTCTCATTGTTCAACTCCCATTTATGAGAGCATGAGGTGTTTGGTTTTCTGTTTCTGTGTTTGCAGATAATGATGGTTTCCAGCTTCATCCATGTCCCTGCAAAGGACATGAACCTCATCCTTTGTTATGGCTGCATAATATTTCATGGTGTATATGCGCCACATTTTCTTTACCCAGTCTATCAATGATGGGCATTTGGGTTGGTTCCAAGTCTTTGCTATTGTGAATAGTGCTGCAATAAACACACGTGTGCCATGTGTCTTTATAGAATGATTAATAATCATTTGGGTATATACCCGGTAATGGGATTGCTGGGTCAAATGGTATTTCTAGTTTTAGATCCTTAAGGAATCGCCACACTGTCTTTCACAATGGTTAAATTAATTTACACTCCCACCAACAGTGTAAAAGCGTTCCTATTTCTGCACATCCTCTCCAGCGTCTGTTGTTTCCTGACTTTCTAATGATTACCATTCTAACTGGCGTGAGATGGTATCTCATTGTGGTTTTGATTTGCACCCAATACAGGAGCACCCAGATTCATCAAGCAAGTTGTTAGAGACCTACAAAGAGACTTAGACTCCCACACAATAATAGTGGGAGACTTTAACATCCCATTGTCAATATTAGATCAATGAGATAGAAAATTAAATTAACAAGGATGTTCAGGACTTGAACTCGGCTCTGGACCAAGCAGACTTAATAGACAGCTACAGAACTCTCCACCCCAGATCAACAGAATATACACTCTTCTCAGCATCACATCACACTTATTCTAAAATTGACCACATAATTGGAAGTAAAACGCTCCTCAGTAAATGCAAAAGAACGGAAATCATAACAGTCTCAGACCACAGTGCAATCAAATTAAAACTCAGGATTAAGAAACTCACTCAAAACCACACAACTACGTGGAAACTGAACAACCAGCTCTCCTGAATGACTAGTGAGTAAATAACAAAATTAAGGGAGAAATAAATAAGTTCTTTGAAACCAATGAGAACAAAGACACAATGTACCAGAATCTCTCCTGGGACACAGCTAAAGCAATGTTTAGAGGGAAATTTATAGCAGTAAATGCCTATAGGAGAAAGAGGGAAAGATCTAAAATTGACACACTAACATCACAATTTGAAAGAACTAGAGAAGCAAAAGCAAACAAATTCAAAATCTAGCAAGAGACAAGAAATAACTAAGATCTGAGCAGAACTGAAGGAGCTAGAGATGTGAAAAATCCTTCAAAAATCAATGAATCCAGGAGCTGGTTAAAGTATCATCAGAAATGTCACACTGTATAAACTCTTCCATTTCTTTTCTCTCTCAATAGAGACTGAAGTGCTTTCCATATCAGTACAGAAAAGCTGCCTTTTGCATGGCTGTATCATTTTCTACATACTGATGTACCATAATCTATTTAAGGAATTCCCAATCGATGGTCATTTAAGTTCCAGACTTCCACTATTGTTGAAAATGCCTCAATGAAAACTTTGTCCGTAATTACTTGGTGCATGTACAAACCAAAATTATTATTCTTGACAAAATAGTTTAAAATTCCCTTCTCATGATGAAAAGGGGCAGAACAGGGAAGGAGGCAGGTGCCAGAGAACATAAAGGCTCAGAAAGCTCAGCTTGAAATCTCAGTAAGCTGCAGCAGCAAAATCACAGCCGCATGTTTCCAGGGCCATTGGAGGAAAGCAAAACATTGCAGAGAAATACACTAATAAAGACTTAGGACTAGAGATCTGTGTTTTGGAAGAAGACATTCTAAAGCATATCAGACCTCACAGGACAAAGCCATGTGGATCACAAGGAAGACAAACTAAACCAATAAGAACCATTCCCTTAGCTTCCGTGGAAAAAGGTGATCAGCAGATCTTCAGAAAAATTTCAGACAGGGATAGGAAACTGTATTTTCTGTCTAGCTTTTATTGTCAAGTATTGAGATATAGCATTTATAACAAATATTTTTAGATGCTTTATAAAGTCTGGAGTTGTTCTACAGAAGCAAGAGCAAACAAATTCAAACGCTAGCAGAAGACAAATACTAAGATCAGAGCAGAACTGACGGAGATAGAGACAAAAAAAAAAAAAAAAACCCTTCAAAAACTCAACGAATCCAGGAGCTAGTTTTTTTGAAAAGATTAACAAAATAGACCACTAGCCACACTAATAAAGAAGAAAAGAGAAGAATCAAATAGACACAATAAAAAATGATAAAGGGGATATCACCACTGATACTACCATCAGAATATATAAACACCTCTATGCAAATAAACTAGAAAATCTAGAAGAAATGGATAAATTCCTGGACACATACACCCTCCCAAGACTAAACCAGGAAGAAGTTGAATTCCCGAATAGACCAATAACAAGTTCTGAAATTGAGGCAGTAATTAATAGCCTACCAACCAAAAAAAGTCCAGGATCAGACAGATTCACAGCCGATTCTACCAGAGGTACAAAGAGGAGCTGGCACCATTTCTTCTGAAGCTATTCCAAACAATAGAATAAGAGAGACTCCTCCGTAACTCATTTGATGAGGCCAGCATCGTCCTGATACCAAAATCTGGCAGAGACACAACAAAAAAAGAAAATTTCAGGCCAATATCCCTGATCATCGATGCGAAAATCTACAATTTTTTTAAAAAAGTGGTCTGATTTTTTGCAATAATTGCAAAGCAGAGGGTTAGGTTCGTTCTGAGGCTTATAGGGACATTTTAGAGACCCAGATTGGATACATAGTTGCTTCAACTGTAAACTCAGAAACGTATTAGCCCTACTCTTTTATTTGGACTCTTTCCTCTTTCTTCTTGAGTTAAGGTACAAGACAACTGATTACCAAGATTAAACAAATTGTGAGTTTGAGACGTAGCCCAACTAGAGCATTGTCTTATTTCTATTAATGCTAATTCCTCATCTAGCCCAATTATGAAATTGGAATTGAGGAGAGTATCATTTTAATGATTAGCACAACTCACTTCAGATAATCCTTAATATTGTTTAAATATTTTTTATATGTCTCAAAATACGACATCACTGACTCATTTGGATTTTCTTGACATTATGTTTTATTAACTGTTTTTGAAAGACTAAATAACATCAAGTAAAGATTTAGCAGTCTCGTGGGCATATTCACAATTAGTTTCTGAAAATTTCAGAAAGTTTCCAAAGGAGTTTCTCCAATTTTCCTTAGCTATCCAATCTTTAGCTTTATTTTCTGATACTAACGATGTGAATTAATTTAAATCAGAAAAACCAGGATCATGAGCCTGAATATTCAGTTCAAATTAGCTGGCAAAACTAATAGACTGCTTGTGAGGGTTGGGAATTCTTTAATTATTCCTTTTAGTTGTACCTAAACCAAAGCAGGTTATCCTTCAGCAGACACCGGCTGTTCACTAAATGGAGCCAAAACAGCAGGTGTCAGAAGGAGGAGGAAGAGAAGGTAGAAATGGGCAAGGGAGTCCAGACCATGAAGGATAAAGAGAAGGAGCTAAAGGAGGAGGAGAAATTTTAGCAGTCTTTTTAAAGACAGAACTTGTTTTAGATAATCTTTTGTTTCCTTCCTGAAGAGAAAGGACTTTATCAGAACCCCTTTTGGAAGTTTCCAAATACCATTGAAAACAATTTTCACAATTGTTCTATTTCAGAGCCAGCTTTCTCTAGTTGAGCATGCAAGTTAACTAATTTAGGCATTTTAAACGTAGTGCATTTCGGCCATTGTAATGTGAGGTCATCAGGAGTTATGTGTGACCAATTTTCTAAATATTTGCATGAAAATGCACTATACGTGTTAAACACAAATCTAGCTTATGTTTCTAATGGTGGGTCCTCATTAAGAAGGAAGAGTTCATTTTAGACGCACCGTTGCCCATAATTTAGTGCTTTCCTTCCTGAATGATCAAAATACTTGGAAAAGGTGTTTTGAGTCGTGTGCTGCTTGTGGGGATGGCTCCTCAAGGTGTCACCCTTGAGTCACTTCTTCCCTCTTAAGCATCTCGGTAATCCCAAGAAACTTTGGCACTTTCCCCGCTAGTTGATCAATCCTTTATGTGTGCCAGTCGAATTACGTGAGGCTACCTTTATTTTCTTAAGGGGTTTCGTGTGAGACCATTACTCATCATGAGTGATTAACTCTGATGCTCCAACGAGAACTAAACCACCTAAGGTACCATCTGGCAGTGAGGAATGGTGTCTCTTATCTTTGGGACTTATTTTGTCCTCACAGAGCCTGTTATACTTTTGGCCATTCACAAATAAAGTTTGGATTTGTCGATCGAACCAAGCTTCAGAACCTGGCCAGTTTAAAAGACTAAACTTTTCCCACAGACCACAGAGATTCACTTTCTTTCACCATATCTTTTCAAAGGGAAACTGTCTGGATACCAAATTTTGAATGACAGAAGGATTGTAAAAACTCTAAGGAATAATTCAAGACAAATCTTAACTTCACAGAAAGTGAAAGCTAGAAATCTGCTATTAGAATCTCTAGAGAATAACAAATGAATTTTCTACCTTGCAACAGACCTTCATTTCCAACCCCACTGAGTTAGGAAGGTACAGCTTGAATAAAGTCTGAATCCTCAGCCAAGCTGAGAATATTCCAATCCAAGAGGCACCTTACCAAGGATTCCTGTTAACTCTGGTGAAGGTGGAAGATATATCAGTTGTGCTGTTATCGAGGATCTGGCTGCTGGTGAAATGACTGGGAAAGTCCCCTTCATAATCTCTCATTTGTCAACCTTAAATTAGGATTCAGGGAATATGATTAAATATTGAGTTTATTCAAGCACAAAGTTTGAGGAAAACGGCTGATAAGGACACATACTCTGAAAAGATGGGGTCAATGCACTGAAGAGACGCTTTGAGGGCTGTTAATATAGACAAAAGTTGGGGAAACTGAATAGGTTCTCAACATTTTCTGTGCAAGGTTTAGTGCATAGTTATAGCAATTTGATTGGTCATAGGCAGTGTTTCCTTTTGGGAAGGGAATATAAACATTCCACATTAAGGATGTAATAATGGTCAAGGGGTTTTTTACCTTAGTCAAGAAATCTGTCTCAGGTGCCATCTGGTCTGAACTGGGACAACAAATAATAAGGAAGGTCAAAAGGTCGAGGTCATGCTTCGTGACTTGGTCTCCAAAGTCAACCTTGCTCAGGGCCTAACAACTTTTAGAAACCCCAAACAGACAGATTATCCATTTTCTTTCACAATAGAGAGAAATTTGTTTTTCATAGAAATTTATTGTATGATTTATTTCAGTACAGTAGACAGCAGTCTCCATTTGTTAATCTCACATTTCCCACAAGGCAAAATTTATATCCAGTTTGTAAATGTTAAGGGGTTTTAGGTCTATAAAGGGAAATTTAACTAAGGGTTTCCCAGAAGACATGAGTATCAAAAATGAGAAAAGTTTTATGTAGACTCTTCCTACAGGATATTTCAAAACACCACCAAAGTAGTCGTCATGGGGGAAAAAATAAGAATTTATTGGACTTCATTACACCAGTTTTATGATGTAATGTTTTTTTTTGAATGATGGCTTGTGGGTATTGGGATGGGTTAGAGGGGAGTCCCACAATCTAGCGCAGAGCTTGGTAAAGGTCTTAATATGATCATATATTGTTAGATCATTATCAAATAGATAATTCCAAATTACTTAACATTCTTAAAATAAGTTTCCTTACAGAAGAAAAGATATGGCTAGAATGCACATGGACTATGGGAAGAGCAAAGTGGGGCATTCAAACTGGCTGGGTGGAGTCAGAGCCTGTGCATGAGAGAGAAACAGAGACTCAAGGCAGTTGGGCACATTAGAACAGATTCTTCAGACCAAAGGATGAGAATCTTGTTCTCAATTATAGCATATGTTTTAATGAAGACCTTTACTATGAACTTAATAAGAAATTTTGATGATTATTAAGAACAGGTCGAAGTAAAATTGACTTAGAAATGAATTTTCCAAAGAAACAGATAAAAATAAAACCATGAAAGATAAGAATAAAATCATAAAATAATAAAATCATAAAGATCACCACAGGACCACAATTATTTCCAGACTATGGACTGTAAATGCAAAGCCCTGTCACCAGGATCTGCTTCCGTAGTCTCCTTCCCTGAAGTTTCTTCCAACAGCACATAGCTATTGAGTGCTTTAAAACTGAAAATGAGTCTCTCAGTTAATTACCACTGTGAGGGTTTAAAATATAAGAAAGCTAGTATTTTATAGTGTTTGTTGTATATAGACACCCTTCTAAATGCTTTATATTTATTTAATGTTGGCTGTTCAAGGTAGCTACCAACTATTATTATCCATTATACAAATGTGGACATTAAGGCACAGACAGAAAAAGCAATGTGCTGAAAGGCGCACAGTTGGGAAGAGGCAGAATCACTAACTGGACCCAAGCAGTCTGAATCCAGAATCCACTCTCTTAACACTCAGCTTTCAGTAGGTGTAAGACATCTATAGTCTTTAGCAATCATAATAATATTCTTTAGATTTTCTGGGTCATCCTGTTTTCAAGCATTCTGATCATTGAACATAAATTCTGATATTTTTGACATTTTTTTGTCACATACAAAATATGTTTGTAAACGTATGTAGAAGTTCCAGTCACCAAATACTCCGATTTCAGATGTCCCGTTAAAGCTAGCTCTATAGTTTGGATTATCTACCTTTATACAAATAAAATATTTAGACTCAGCCCCTCTGGCTGGGCCTCAGTCTCCTCATCTTTTTTAAAGCGAGAATATTGCCTGCGCTTGCATGTTCATCATAGTACTATTCACAATAGCAAAGTCATGGAACCCAACTTGAGTTGGAACCATCAACAGTTGACTGGATAACTACCACTTAGTCATAGAGCCATCAGCAGTTGACTGGATAAAGAAAATGTGATATATATACACCATGGAATACTACACAGCCATAAAAAATAATGAAACCATGTCCTTTGCAGCCACATAGACAGAGCTGGAGGCCATTATCCTAAGTGAACTAACTCAGAAACAAAGTCAAATACTGCATTTTTTCACATATAAGCGGAAGATAAACAATAGGTAAACATAAATAAAGATAGGAATAATAGACACTGGGGATTCTAAAAGCAGGGAGACTGGGAGGGGAATTAGGTTATTTTTCAACCCTATCATGTACAATGTTTGCTATTTAGGTAATAGATATACTAGAAGCCCAATTCCCACCAGTTCTCAATGTACCCATGTAACAAACATGCACATCTCCTCGCTGTATTTACAATTCAATTAAACTAAAATGGGGATGTTGGACTAGATGTACTTCCAATGTCAAGATTACATTTAACATCTGTCAACTGTATCCAGGTTTAGTCTCATTTTTGCTGAAGTAGCATGTCATCAGCCTTCCAGGAAATGATTGTGAAAATCCATTCATACACTCTGAGGATCAGCATAGCACATTCCTAGAGGTAATTGCATCTGCTCAAATCAATGAGTCATTGGCCATTTGTAACTCTCCATGGGTTAATTACCAACACCATTGTTGAGACTATAACATGTTTTGTTTGTGCTTAGAGAAATGTTTTTGTGGTTTCACTCTTAATTTGGCAGCAGCTGATACAAATTCAGACCACATATTATACTCATCGGTCTTTTACAACTGCCATTTCCCACAGGCAGTGTGATTATCCTACCCATGAAAACAGCAGACAGCACCTAGCTTGTGAGATAGCAGATGAACAGTACTCAGTAAGCTTTAGGTACTAAATGGGGCGTGAGGTTCATCGTGCTCCCTGTCACAGTCAAGAGGACTCACAACAGGGAGAAGAAATAAGTCATTTAAATAAACTGGAAGATAAAAGAAGAGTTCAAAATCACTCAGCCAGTTAAAACCAATTTAACACCTTTGTTGAGTTTAGGAGCTTTCTGCTTAAAGTATTCTGGCAGATTAAATATCCAGACGGTAGGCAAAAAGAAAGGAAGTGTGATACCTGTGAGTATTTAACATGTGCCAGACATTGTGCAGGGTCTTAAAATAACACATTTTTTGTATGTGCACAATTCTGTTTCACATGTCTTAACTCATTTAATCCTCATATCAACTCCAAGGAATAAATATAATTTTTAACCCGATTTTTGTTGCTTTTAATTTTATAAGAAACATAAGAGGTATCCAATATTGACCTTACTTTTCAAATAAGGACACTCACTGTGTCTCAGAATTTGTAATTTGGTCATGGTTTCATAGCTGATAAATCAGAATTCACATGCATCTCTGTTGGACCTTAAAGTTGTGTTTTCCCTTGCCTTCGCAAGAATCCTGATACATTTGAAAAGCTCGGCATTTTGTCATGTATCTGACAATTTCCAAATTGGAAGGGACCTCAATGATAGCAATCCTATTGCTTTTACTTCATAGAAAACCACTGGTTTCTTCAAATGATTAAGCTTAAGGTCAAATGGTTAGCTGATCTGAAACCTAAGTCCTTGACTTCTTGGTCTAAATCACCTCCTTTACTTCTGTGATTCCTAGTCCATAGAACTCATAGTTCTAAAACAATGAGTTGGGATGTGCATCAGAGAGTTTACCTGTGGGGCTTTTTAAAAACAGATTCCCTAGCACCACCATAGACCTACTGAATCCAAGTTACCTAGTCTAGTAGTCAACAAATACGTGATTCTGATGTGACTGTAACTTCACACACAATACAATTACTTGCTCTAAGTTCCCAGAAATTCAATTTTAAGGCACCTTATTTCCGTCAGAATTACTAGGGGCTGGGTTTCAAGTCATACCAGGACTCCAACAGAACAGGCAAGTGGAGAAGGAAAGAAGTCAGATCAAATGCTACAGGCTCTGACTCAGAAGTAGAGTCATAGAGCTGGCCCCTGAGTGGAGTGGCCAGAAGCCCACGGGGGCAAGGTGAAGCGTGGAGGCAGGATTTGGCTATCTCAGAGATCTTTCGGCAGTGAGATGCTTGAAGTCAGGCAGGAGGCAACATTGCAGTTCTGCAGAGTTGGAGTTAGGACAGGTCCCTAACCAGACCCAGTGATCAAAGGAGGAGTGTCCGTATTCGGAGAAAAGGGGCTGGCAAGGGGCATAGTAGTTAGCAGGACTTTAGTCACACAACCTAGGGGTTTGGAGAAGGCTGTCAGCCCCACGGAAAATGTTTAGTACTAATAAGGATCCAAGCCAAAGCTCATTCCTCTCTTCTTCATTTAAGCATCCATTTCTTCATTTAAATATCTATTGATCACCTCTTAGTCCAGTCGCTAAAGTAGATGGCTTACATATTTCATCTCTGTAATGCCAATTATTCGTTCTTCACTATCCAGAAAAATCAAACATTCTTTCCATATTTTAAAGATCCCCCACGTTGTGATTTGAAGGACGCATGGAAGCCAGAGACTCCTTTTTTTTTTTTTTTTTTTGAGATGGAGTCTCACTCTGTTGCCAGGCTGGAGTATAGTGGCATGATCTCGGCTCACTGAAACCTCTGCCTCCTGGGTTTAAGTAGTTCTCCTGCCTCAGCCTCCTGAGTAGCTGGGACTACAGGCACACACCACCATACCCGGCTAATTTTTGTATTTTTGGTAGAGACAGGGTTTCCCCATGTTGGCCAGGATGGTCTTGATCTCTTGACCTTGTGATCAGCCCACCTCGGACTCCCAAAGTGCTGGGATTATAGACAGATACTCTATTTTTTAGCTTCCCTAGCAAAGGTTTGCAGGTCATAATCTAGACCCTGTCAATCAAAGACCAGCCAGGGCTCCAGGCTCTCTGCTAGGCACTGGAGATTTAGAGATCAAGAAGACATTGTAACTGTACCACAGGAAGAAAAAGGAAGACATCATATTTGGAACTTAGTCTGAACTTCAGAGGTATGGTGCCTTCTGATACACGGACCACTTTCATCAGAACCAGCCAGGGACTGTGCAGGGTTGAGCATGTGTGTATCCAACATCAGTATCAGCTGACCAGGAAAGGGAGGTATTGACAATAATACAGAAGACTAAGCATATGCTGTTGCAGGTATGTATTCTAGCACAACTGTCACAATCAGTAAAATATGTCTAACAACTAGGATGTAAAAGGGAAAGGTGGGGGGGCGGGAAATCTTTTTGTTTTTGAGATGGAGTTTCGCTCTTATTGCCCAGGCTGGAGTGCAATGGTGGGATCTCGGCTCACTGCATTCTCCACCTCCCAGTTTCAAGCGATTCTCCTGCCTCAGCCTCCCGAGTAGCTGGGATCACAGGCGCCCACCACCATGCCTGGCTAACTTTTTGTATTTTTAGTAGAGACGGGGTTTTACCATGTTGGCCAAGCTGATCTCGAACTCCTGACCTCAGGTGATCCGCCTGCCTCAACCTCCCAAAGTGCTGGGATTACAGACGTGAGCCACCGTGCCTGGCCGGGATCTCCTTTATAATGCACAAACCGGAAGTCACACACATCACTTGTAAGCACATTGCACTGACCAGAACTTAGTCACATCTCCACTACAAGGGAACCTGTGAGTCATAGGCTTTGGCTGAGCAGCCACAAAACCGTGAGCCCTTTGTTATATTGTGTTGCCTATTAAAAAGTAAAATTTTAAAAGGAAAAAATGTCTATAAGCAACTTGAGTTTTAGAATGTCCATCTTGCCTTTGAGCATTTGGGATCTTTTCTCTCTCCACCTCAGTCAGACTCCCTAGTTCATGTAATAGGACACTCCTATTCTGATCTGATTGCCTGCAAGCTGCATGTGATGTGTCTTAATATTATATTGCACCACCTGCTATCTGCTTGGCTTATGGTCACCCTTTGATCTCTACTTGTATTCTGCTTGGAGAAAGGTATATTCTTTATAGGACGGGAATGGTAGAACTTGTGATGATTTTTACAGGTTCTGCCTGTAGCCACTGAGGAAGCAAGCGGAAGATGAATCCAAATGGAACCTTATTTAACAAACACACACAGACACTTGGGTGCCAAATGTGGTTTATAGGATACATTTTGGGAAAATTTACTGAGTTCCCCACTCATGAAACCATCATTAAATATTATATCTTAGTCCTTCTATGCTTTCTTTCATCTTTGAGAAGGCTATACTAGAAGCTATCAATTTTTCTTTATTTAAAGTCTTACACACCTATACCAGAGTTCACCTGCCTTTAAGCTTGGGCTGGAAATATTAGGGAGATGAGAAGAGCAAGAGAGACTGAAGAGATTGGCTACTCAGTTGGTTACCTTATTATTTTCCAAGGATGATTTAGTTGCGCAAAATCTATGGTGTACTTCTAACCAAAGTCTACAAGGTCTTACATTATAAATCTTGTATACTAGTTGTACTAGACACTAACCATTCTTTTTGGTGGACAACACGTGAGCCTCATTATAGTTTAGGAATTCTTTACCTGTTTTCTAACTGGACATAGTGAGCCAGAGGTAGCAAATTTTAAAGTCATATTTGTAAGACATTTGCATATCAAACCTGTAGGGAACAAACCTGAAAAAATATTGACGGGCTTGCCACCTTAGTAAAGGGGTACATCTAAATACTCCTTCTAATGTAAAGGATAATTTGTTGCTTCTGAATCTCAAAGATGTCAGGCCCTGTGAATGTTACCTTTTGGGGCATAATTTTGCAAACATAACTAAATTAAGGATCTTAAGATGAGGTGGTTAGCCTGAATGATTAAGGTGAGTTCTATCCGCCATCGCATGCTATTACAGAAAGGCAGAGGGAGATTTGACAAATACACACGGAAAAGGCAATATAAAGATGAAGGTGGAGATTGGAGTGATGTGGCTACAAGCTAAGGAATGCCTGCAGCCACCAGGGCTAGAAGAGGCAAGAAACTAGAAAGTGGGGAATGTGGCCCTGCCGACACTGTGACTTTGGTCTTTCGGGCTCCAGAACTATGAGAGAATAAATTTCTGTTGCTTTAAGCCACCAAGTTTGTGGTAATTTTTTTTACAGCAACCACAGGAAACAAATGGAGATTTTACTGTAGTGGTCAGTGAAATACCAGATACCAGCAGCTCACTTTGCCAGTCTCCTTGCAGTGAGGACATAAGCATGCGCTGGTCAGATGCACCCTGGAATTTGAGTCAGGTGTTTCTCATACAGAACTCTGGGGCTGTATAAAATCCTCTCTAGCAGCAGTGTGGCTTACGATAAGGTGAATGTTCTGGAACAGCAGTGCCAGGTCAGTGCTGCAGGAGAACTCTGGCTGCACAGCCTTCATCTAAGCCTGGTTCACACGACCACCCACTAATTCTCTAAGCTACTGATGTCCTTTCAATATGTCACTTCTGTTTATACTGAATTAACTTGGTTTCTATTATTTAACTAAAACCCTGACTAATACATGGCCTTATCAGTAATGTGGTTAATTTCTGAAAACTTTGCCTGTTTTCCTCTATCTCTCACTTTCTCAAAATATAGATGTGTAGGTGTAGACATAAATATATAGGCATAGATTTAGGTATGCATACATGTACAAATTTGATTCTCTCTCCTTTGGAAAGGAGATCTGAAAGGCATACCAAACATGTATTTGTGAGTAATGCATTACAGTCTCCCTGCATGCCCCCTCACACCCATCTTTGACCTCCTCTCTGTTTTCATTTTTACCTTTTCACCTTTTCTGGGAAGGCTTCATACACTTCATGCTCCCTTCACATCCTACTGGTAGCATATTTCAGTACTTATCACACAGTATCTGTTCAATAGATAGTTGATTATATTAAGCAGTATTCTGAATAGTAAAATCGATTAACTCAAGCCTTGCTGACAGCTCCTTTAAATCATGAACTAAAGTGATTCGATTTATCTCAAAACCACCTCACTTTGGGGTGTATTTGTTGCATCTATTTAATTGATCATGAAAGGCTTTCAGTGAAAATCTTCATTCCATGCTATATTCTGTTTGCCTGTTTCCTTTAAGGCTTACATTGAAGTAAAGCTGTATTGAAGTGCTTTAAAAATATAATTTCATGAGTAATATGTCTGAGACAGAATTTCTGAATCTATTTGCAAAGCTGCCATCAATCTGTCACCTCAAAATATTTTCCCTAGCTGTTCCCACATTTACCAATGTTATTGCCATAGAACTCACGAAGTGATTTTGTTGAATGAATGAATTAAGCACATGATGATGCTTATCAGAAGCCTGAAGATGCACTGGGAAGAGAGGAAAGCTTGAAAGTATCAGTGTGAGGATGAGCAAGCCTCATGACGCCCTCCAAATTGGGTCCTATTGAGAACACAATATAAACAGAGAGATGACAGAATTAAGGAGCTTGCAAGAAAATGGGATAGATAAAACATTGAGTGGTTCAGAAATAAAGAAAGAATCCAGGCTTCTGCCCAAAATGGGTAGATAGCAAGAATGAAAATGGCAATTTTTACTAGTTACTTTTCTAACTATTTGATTTATCTCACCAAATTTGTTGTACTTGAGCTTTTGCAAAGAATAGAACAAGGAAATACCAAACAGAAAAAATGGCTTAGGAATAAAGCAGGTTTTTTTTTGTTGTTTTTTTGTTTTGTTTTGTTTTGTTTTGTTTTGCCATGTTAAAATTTTTTTGTCAGAAGCAAAAGAGATGTATTCTGGTTTATTCAAGCACAATTGAAATTTATTAAAAAGATGCACTGGATAGTTTACAGGGTAACAACAAGGCTGAAGAATGATGCTTGCAGCCTGCTCAGCCACACAAGAAATGTCCCCAGATCACACATCTGAGTTGGTCACTAGCTTATGAAGCTTGTATTACCAATGTTGTAATACAAGTTGTAATACAGTGAACACCATTATGAGTACTTCTGCCACTTCTCTGAAAACTTTATTTACATCAGCTGTCACCTCCATCAAATTCTCCATGATCTTTGCCTCTCTGCATCCTCAGTGCCCAAATTAAAGGACAGGTATGTTAGATGCTGTTCAGCAACAAATAATGACAAATGACTACCACAGCTAAACACATGAATTGAACGGATATATTGGAAGTTTATCTCAGCAACATATATTGTTAAAAATTAACTTATTTGTGAAATATGAAGCTAGAATCGGCCCTTTCCTCCTCCCTCAGGTATATTGTCTTTCATTGACCATGGTCATTCTGTACAAGGGAGGGAACTGAAAGTCTCATTCAATTATGCCACCCATTTCAGTGGCAATCCAGAACCCTTGCTCATCTGTTGTCCTCTTCATAAGGTCCAGATGTGACTTCTCCCAGGTTCAATGCTCTATATACTCAAAGCGATCTGCTCCCCATGCAGCACGAATATGCAAACAGTATGCCATGTTGGAGCAGAAAATGATAACCACGTGGAGACTCCCATTTAGAAAATGGAAGAATGAGAAACACGCAGCATTCATTAGTCCATGGCAATAACACATCCTGGAAAGCAAGAATCGCAAGTACTCTCTTCTCTGCCGTAGAGTTGTCCCTGCTCAGAGTTATTCCCTCATTTTTTTGTTCTACATGGTCTGTGACTTTGCTGTCTGACAGGTTCATCCTGGCCCACTATTCTATAGTCCATATCCGAAATGGGTTTTTAGAGGCCCTTCTTGGGGAATGAATAATCAAGGACTTTCATAGGATAGGTCTGTAGTTTCTTTGATAATATTCTCTTAGAAACTTAGGCTTCTGGGATGTTTCCTCCCAGTCAGTTTCATGTGCCAGCTCTTTTCTGGACATAATTCTTATACCTTATTTTTTTTGATTCCTTGATTGATCTTGTACCTTGCTCCTTTTTTAATGGCAGCTATCTTGAGGCCATCTACAACAATGCAAGCATCTTAGCTTAATATTTTCCAAACAGACCTGTACCCCTCTGTTTGATTTAACAGGAAGTCTTTGGAAAAGGCTCCAAGCAACAATTTATGTCTATAATAGATGTTTGCAGTGACTGCTGAGTCTCCATGTTTCTGGACAGTCCTTATTTCATTCCCTTTTTGCTTATAAACTGCTGATTCTTCCAAAGCTTATAGATTTATCTATTATCTCATCTATACCTGCTAAAGGCAATACAGAACTACAAAATACACATTAACATTCTTTTTCTAACTGCTTTTTATAGACCTCTGGGATTTTGGCACATGGTCTGCTCTTCATCTCATCATACGTCATGATTTTGCCAAATATTTCGATATTACGTCATAGGATTACAACCTTTTCAGCCTGTATTCTCAGCATTTGTTGACTGTCCACCAAGTCAATGGCATATTTTAGGCTTTTGTCAGGGCAGCACCCCACTTCTGGTAGCAGTTCATATGTTACAGCAAGGCTAGGCAGCAGTCACAAAGAGCTTCCACAATACAGTAATTTAAATAGAAAAGTTTATTTTTATTTTAATTAGCAGTCCCAGTATAAATGGTTATGCTAACTTTTGCTTTTTAATTTATGAAACGCAAGTCCTTCTGAAATTTATTGCCATCTGCATGGCCAAGTCTGGGTCATTGCCTGCATTCAAATTTCAAAGGGCAGGCAAGGGAAAGAAAATATGGAGAAGACACCACTGTCTCACAGCTTAAACGTGGGAGTGGTACTTATCCCTTCTACTTACATTCAGTTGGCTACAATGTAGTTATATGGTCAATTGAAGCTTCAAGAAAGGTTGAGGATGGTGGCTGATTTGAGTATTCATGTGTATAGGTTGAAGAGAAGAATAGAATTTTGTGAATATGTAGTATTTATTGCTACAACAGGCTAGCAAATAATTGGTTTTCTATATGGAAAAAATAGAATTGAATTATTACCAAACACAAAAATAAATCCCAGGTATATTAAACACTTAAATATGAAAAGTAAAATTATAAAATTATTAGAAGACAACATAAATACATTATTCTGACTTTAGAGAAGAAAGGATTTCTTTTAAAAGGCTCAAAATAAAAAGAACAGGCTGGGTGCCATGGTTCACGCTTGTAATCCCAGCACTTTGGGAAGCCAAGGCGGGTGGATCACCTGAGGTCTGGAGTTCGAGACCAGCCTGGCCAACATGGTGAAACCCCATCTCTACTAAAAATACCAAAAAATTTACTGGGTGTGGTGGCAGGTGCTTGTAATTGCAGCTACTCCGTGAGGCTGAGGAAGGATAATTTGCTTGAACCCAGGAGGCAGAGGTTGCCGTGAGCTGAGATCATGCCAGGCACTCCAGTCTGGGTGACAAGAGCAAAACTCTGTCTCAAAAAATAATAAGAAGGATAAATTGAACTACATTGAAGGTTAAGGATTGCTGTTTATCAAACAACATTATCAAACATTTTAAAACAAACCACAAACTAAAAAAAGATATTTGCCTCATGTATAATCAACAAAGGATTATTGTTTGAAATACATAGCAAATTCTTATGAATGGTGAAATGAGTAAACATATTAGCAGAAATTTCACAGAAACACCAAAAGCTTTTACATATGAAAATATCCTCAATGTTTTGTATAATCAGGAGAGCAGAAATTTTAAAAAGCAGTTAGATACAAATTTGTATCCAACAGACTTGACTAAAACTAAAGTCTGACAAACGTAAGTTTTTATAAGTATTTAAAGACAAAGGTTTCTTATATGCTGGTGGTACTAATATCAATGGAAGTAAATACTGGGAAACAGTTTAGTGTTGGCTCGTATGTTCAACAAATATGTGTGCTCTGGGTTAGACATTTCATTCCTAGGGCTGTAAAATAAACTCTTGCCTACGAGGACAAGACCTAGTAAGTAGATAGTGACATTGTTTGTGACAGCAAACTAGAAATATCCAAATATTCATCAATAGTAGAAGAAACACGTTTTTATACTTACATAGTGGAAAATAACTACAGCTATATATATTATGCATGACCTTCAAAAACATAATATTAAACAAAGTAATTTCAGAAGAAAACTACAGTATGTTCTATTTTTATAAAACTCAGCAATAAATTAAGGGATAATTAATTTAACTACAAAGGAGAACAACATAATGTTTAACTAAAATTTAAAATAGTAGTTGAATGGAGAGGGAAAGGGAAGAAATTCAGAAAGGCCACAAAAATAGAATCCAAAGTGCTAGTTGTTTTCTTTGTTAAGTTGGCTACGGATTACACAAATATTCATTTTACTGTTATTTTTTATATATACACATGAATTTATTGACTCTCTGGAATGTGTCTAAAATTTTATAATTACAAAAATGTTAGACAGTAGGTGCGGTGGTCTGGTATTGGAAATAATGGCTGTCAGCCATGTGGACCCCCTACGTTTTTGTATCCCATGCTGTGTATATATAGATGCCCTCTTAGGGTTGAAGTGTTGAGAACAGCTCCTCACATGACTTTCCCTACGTTTGGGAAGGTTTAACAGCTCTTCGTTGAAGGAGTTGGGAGTAGGGGTAATTGAGTGGTAAGTACTAGTAGAGAGGATATGGATTTTGCACTCCTGATCTAGTTACTAGTTTTCTTGCAGTACCACTACAGTGTTACTGTCTAGGCTTTTTGCCAAGAGTGCCATGTGGATGATCTCCAGCTCTTCTTCCTGTCCTCTTCTCTGGGCCTCTCATTCCTTACTCTCTGCTTTCCTTATCTTGCCAAAGCACTCTTCCTTTAACTTTTTCTCCCTCATGTGTCCCTAATATTTCCATCTCTGCACTGCCCCCTAACCTTAACCAGAGTCTGATTCCAGCAATCTCTTCTGCATTTAACAAAGTGGCCACCTAGCGTGTTAGATTTCAGTTATGTTTCTCCTCCATCCAGTTACTGCTACTCCATACAGAGGTAGGAGTGGTTTCTGGCTGGATGTACCTTTCTGCTTTTGGAAAACAAAATGGCAGAACATGTTTTAGTCCTGTGGAGGGTAACAAGCCTATGGGGCTGCAAGGGAAAGGCTTTCCCTGTGGGCTGCAGCTGTTCCTTTCCTACAATACCCAAAGTCAAACATATCTCACTACAGTGCAGGTAGATTTCCTTCCAAAAACTTCATCTAGTGTGCATAAAAAATTCACATTCAGCCTATAGTGTAACTTCGACCTTTTTTTTCTGCCTACCAATATGGGATACTAAGGACTAATTACACCAAGAGAGGTTTGCCCCATCTCTGCTCTGAGTTGCAACATGAAGCACTTCCTGTGAAACTGACACTGGATGGTAAGAGGAAGGGCAGCTAAGGGGGTAGCTGTACAGCTTTTAGAATCAGGTTGTCTGGGTCTGAATGCCAGCTTCCCTCTTTCCCAGCTGGCTATCCGAGGCAAGTGCTCTAACCGCCCTCCATCAACTTTCTCCATCACCTGGAAATAACAATACTTACCCCACCAATTAAATGAATAGTCCATGTAAAGTACCTGGCATGTGGCCAAGGTTCAATGTTGGTTATTACTATGTCATGTGCAAGCCACGTCTATCTAATTACAGGGTTTGTCCTTGTGAATAATTGAAGTGTGTGGGTGGGGGGAGGGCAGAGCCAGGCAAGGCAGAGAAAAGTTGAGCACTCCTTTTAGCATGGGGTGTTTTCACCTCAATTGATACGTACTTTAGAAATACAGCACTCATTTCTCTGGTGGGACAGGGTGTTAGATGTACAAAAAGCACAGGAAGATGAGTAGTTTTAAAGAAGCATTTCTTGGATATAAATTGGACCATTTAAAAAGAAACAAACTTTTACTTTTTAAAAATGTATAGAAGAAGCCATTTAAATCTACCTGCTTTTAGAAACAGGCTTACAAATCTGTCTTCATTCTAAATTTTCCCCTGAAAAGCAACAAGGAAAATGTAAATAGTTAAGGGTTTCTTATTCCTTGGTTTTTTGTGTTTTTCCTCTGTCAAGAAGACAAGGCCAACACTTGTTAAATTTCAAATTGGATTTGGAACACAGATTTTGGAACTGTACCTTGGGTTCTGTCAGCTCTCAAAAGTTCGAGACTACTGGGAGGTAAACATGAATTAGGTTAGGAGGGCACACCAGTGCTGCCAGACCTGCCCACAGAGGCACACTTGATTTTGCTCTACTCTGACAACATTGGAGAGAAGCAGCTCACTGCTGCTCTAAACAGAAATAGACAATAGCAGCTGACAGGAAGGCAAAAGCGTGTGTCATGAAGGTGCGGCAGAATATTGATGCTCCATTCTAGAAGTTCCAGGAAGTACCTCAGGTTCTTGTAGGACTGCAAATGTTAAAGAAGATATTTTAATGCATCATTTGAAGAACACTTTTCTAGCCGGTGCTTGCATTTGATACCTCTTTAGTGACTTTAACCATAGACGGTAGCTTGAGAATGATGAGGTGATGATTTTAAGCTGCTTTCTTTAACTTTCTAACTTCCCTGAGGTAGTACTTTGGCAGTCTAGGGTGATGATAAAATGTTTCTGGAAATGTATTTCTCCATCTCAGTCTATGGACATTGAGAATTGAATGTGCACGAAAGGTTCTGGCATAAACTCTGAAAGGCATCCAGACAAAAGAAGAAGAAAAAGGAAGGAAGGAATGAAGAAAGTGTGAGGGACGGAGGGATGGAAGGAAGGGAGGGAGGGGGCTGTCCTCTGCCCACTTGCAGAGGGTGCACTGGCAAGGAGCTCAGGGGAAGTCACAGGATGCTCCTAATTTGGGGACACAAGTTCAGCACTGGGAAAACAGACCTTTGAATATAGCATAAAGCACTGTTACCCTGAAGAGCTTTCTGAATGGAGCTGGATCCAGATTTCTAAACTTGAAAAGAAAAAAATACCTTTCAGGAAAGCCAAGAGATCAAATGGCTTTCTTGCACAATATTTGGGCCTCAGATTCTCAGAGAAAATAGAGACTGGCACATTCCTCAGCATGGAAGTGAGGTAGAGGCATGTAAGCACAAGCAGCCATTGGTGAACTTGTGCTGCGAGACCACCAAAGAAACAGCTTAGGAGCTCCAGCTAAACACTTTTCTGATTATGACCCTGAGATCCTTCACTTCTATAACCAATGTGATCTCAAAGACATGGAAACATAGGGGAATATATTGATCAGCATAATGTATGGTCTCAGAGTCAACTCTGGGAATATTTTAAGCCAGACATATCTTGGATTTGAAAAAGTATAAAATGGGGCCGGGTGCGGTGGTTCATGCCTGTAATCCCAGTACTTCGGGAGGCCAAGGCAGGTGGGTCATCTGAGGTCGGGAGTTTGAGATCAGCCTGACCAACCTGGAGAAACTCCGTCTCTACTAAAAATGCAAAATTAGCTGGTGTGGTGGCTCACACCTGTAATCCCAGCTACTCTCAGGAGGCTGAGGCAGGAGAATCATTTGAACTCGGGAGGTGGAGGTTGTGGTGAGCTGAGATCGCGCCATTGCACTCCAGCCTGGGCAACAAGAACAAAACTCCCTCTCAAAGAAAAAACAAAAAAGAAAAGGAAAAGTGTAAAATGTGTGTATTTATTTTCTTAATATACCTGAGGTAAGATTGTTAAGATTTATGCTGGGTATATTAAGAATTAAATAACCGATTCCACAGATTCTCTTTGGCTCTTCTATAGATTTGATATGTATGGTTACTATGCAAATATATCATTCATTTATTTCCCTAACTCTTATTATGAGCATTCTCTACAGTTTGCTAATTTCACCAGGTTCATTGCTTCTCCTTTTCCTGGACATCCATATTAGTGAATAAAGTGGGACAAGTCCAATTTCCACACCCTAAACCAAACTCACATACACATTTACACATGTAAACTTTTACGCACACATGAGCACATATTCATTCCCATCCCAATAATTGGGCACACGGGCCGGGAAGCAGGAAATACGGACTCTAGACCTGGCTCTCCCACTAATAAATTGGATGACTTAACATGTTTGTGATTGGTTTCTCATAGTGGAATGAATGGGTTTGGAGTACCCAAATACAAGTTTTGTTTTGTTTTGTTTTTTTTAATTTTCCAAGAGAATGTAGATAAAGGGGGTAGAGTAGGAGATGGGTAGGCATTTAAGATGTTTTAAGCAACAGAGAAAATAAAAATATAGTCACCTCATGAACTTACACATTCAAACCCATACAGTAACTACGAGTCAAATTATAAAATTTTGTAGGCCCTACTATTGATAGATTTTTTTCTTAAAACTCTTCATTTTATAAGTTTTGACACATAATAATTATACATATTTATGGGGCATAGTGTGATATTTCAATACATGTATATAATATATAATCAGATCGGGGTAATTGGTGTTATCTATCACATAAAACACATAATTTGTGTTGGGAATATTCAAAACCTACTTTGTTAGCCACTGGAGAGTATACAATAAATTGTTAATTATAGTCATCACCCTGTAATGTCATAGAACATATTCCGCTTATCTAGCTTTACTTTTGTATCCATGAACCAACCTTTGGCTATTCTCCCCTCCCCCTCTCCTTCCCAGCCTCTAGTAACCACTGTTCTATTCTCTACTTAGATGAGATCAATAAATTTGGTTTCCACATATGAGTGAGAATATGCGGTATTTATCTTTCTGTGCCTGGCTTGTTTCACTTAACATTATGTCTTCCAAGCTCATTCATGTTGCCACAAATGACAGGATTTTATTATTTTTTATGGCTGAATAGTATTCCATCGAGTATATATACTGCTTTTCTTTATCCATTCATCTGTTGGTGGACACTGAGGTTGATTCCATATCTTGGATATTGGGAAAATAGTATTGCAGTAAACATGCGAGTGCAGATATCTCTTTGATGTACTGACTGCCTTTCCTTTGGATATATACCCAATAGTAGGATTGCTGGATCGATCATGTGGTAGCTCTATTTTCAGATTTTTGAGGAACCTTCATACTGTTTTCCATAATTGCTATACTAATCCACATTCCAATGGACCAGGGTATGAGAGTTCCCCTTTCTTTGCATCCTTGCCAGCATTTGTTATTTTTTATCTTTTTGATAATGGTCATTCTAACTAGGAAGAGATAATATCTTATTGTGGTTTTGATTTATATTACATGCAAACATTGTCCCAATTTGCAAATGATATAATCTTATATATTAGAAAATCCTGAAAGCTTGATAATTAATGATGTTGCACATTTCTTATATACCTGTTACCCATTTGTATGTCTTCTTTTGAAAGATGTTTATTCAGTTCACTTGCCCATTTAAAAAATCTGATTATTTTTATTTTTTGCCATTAAGTTCTTTGTATATTCTAAGTGTTAATCTCGTTAGGTGAATAGTTTGAAAATATTTTCTCCCTTTGTGCAGTGACTATAGTTAATAACTTAATTGTACATTTAAAAATAAGGAGTATAATTGTATTGTTTGTAACTCAAAGGACAAATGCTTGAGAGGATGGATACCGCATTCTTCATGATGTGATTAGTTCACATTGTAGGCCTGTATCAAAACATCTCATGTTCCCCATAAATATATATACCACTGTGTACCCACAAAAATTTTTTAAAGAACATGGTATGTTTCTACATTAAACCAAGGTGTTTTTAATGTTACTCAGTATGAATTTGTAATTTTTTTTCATGCGGTTATTCCTTAAGGGTTTAAAAATTTTACTGCTGTGGGGGAATTGGATTGTTTTCCATCATATTTTCTGCTTATTGCTTACATGCAAGAAATAAATTGATTTTAGTGTACTTAAAAATGTAGTTGTTTGTTTGTTGTTCTGTTTGTCTTGGAGGGGACAAGTGTTAGGTGCTTTTTGGCCATCTTGCTGATGTCACTTTCCTGATAGAATCTTTGTATGTCATGGAATTATGCTTAAATAGCTGTATTTCTCTTCTATCCATTGGATATTTCATTCTCCTCCGCAGCTTCCCAAGTCAGCCTATTCACTGTTGGTAGCTCTAATCATTTTAAAATTCATTCTTAAATCGAGATAGTCTGCCTATTCTAAGTTCTTCTCATTATTATTTAAATCCATTCTTTCCAAAACAGAATATGGAATTGCAGGGAACAATAGTGGGTGACAAAAATGGGTAAAAGATTAGCTTCAAAAGAGAAAATCCAAATAGCAAAGCAAATGAAAACATGCATACCCTCTTAGTCATTAGAAGAATGCAAAATAAACTGGAATAAATGATCTCTGCACAAACATCAGAATGGCAAAAACCTAAAAATCTAACAATATCAAGTGTGAGTGGGAATATATGCAACAGGAACTCACATACATTGCTGGTTGCAATGCCAAATAGCACAAGCACTGTGGAAAATTGTTTGACAATTTCTGCTAAAGCTAACATATGCTTGTCTTATGCTCTATCAATTCACATTTAAGTATATGTATACCCAAGAGAAATAATTATCTATGTCCACAAAAGTGTGTGCATGAAAATGTTCATAGCAGTTTTAAACACAATAGCCCCAGACTGGAAATAACCCAAATATCTATCAACATGAGAATTAGTAAATAGTAGCTCATTCATACGGTGGAAAACTACACTGTGGTTTAAAAAAAAAAAAAAAAAAGACTGAAATACATGACATAAATTAATCTCACCGAAACTATGTTCAATGAAAAAAGCCATCACAAAAGACTGCATACTGTATGATTACATTCATTTGAAGCTCAAGAAGCATTAAAACTAACCAATGATGATACAATTCAGAACAGTGGTCATCTCCGTGGGGGGATGGAAGGTGAATATATAATTGGAAAGTGTATGACAGAAACATGTGGGATGCTGGAAGCATTCTGTATCTTGATCCTGCATAGTGATTATAGAAAGACATGAATGTGTACAAATCTCTAAGTGTATATTTATCATTAGTGCACCTTCTGCACTGTTTATCCCTCAAAAAATAAATGAATAAAACAAAAATATGAAATATGAAGGAGGGAGGACCAGGTTAGATATGGAGATGAAGATATGGAGCACCCCTACGTGCCTTGGGTCCAAAACAGGCAAAGAACAGGGAGCTGGAAATGTCACACAGAACTAAACCAGCACCACCCTAGAACCTGCAAATAATATAGTGAGTTAATATATTTCTCTCTAGTATTTCACTCTGACTAAAGGCTGTAGAAATTTAGAGTTGTGTAAGGCAGGTTCTCTGGAAATAGGCTCTGAGATGGAGATTTATGCATAGGAGTTTCATTAGGGAGTGTGCTTAGTAATAACACTGGTAAGGAAGTGAAGGAAGCAGGACTGGCCAGAGGAAGACATAGAATGGTGAGGTGATGCATCTTTAATAGAGGTCTCAGCTAATTCACTGGGGACCTCTGGAGCTTTGGATGGTCCTTCAGTGTTGTTCTGAATTGAGACAAAAGGGCAAGGCCTTTCTACCCTGCAGCTACCATTTATGTGATGCAGACTTCCCTGGGAAGGGGGTGTAAACTTGGGTAAGGTACTCTTTGGTCAAGACCAACCCCAGAGAGGTAACCAGCAATGAAGTATCAAGAGTCAACCCTCCTGGCAGCTGGGGAAATTATTGCATTAGTCTGAAAGAGACAATCGGACAAATGCACCAGAGTGTCTACCCCGGCACCATTTGTTCCTTATAGTAAGTTCAGTCCATCTGGGAGCAGCTGCTCTAGACCTCAGAATTCTAGATTCTGATTGGTCTCATTTCATAGATAAGCCCACAATAAGAAGGTTAGTGGGATGAGCTACAGACACTAACATTCTAATTGGCTTCAAGGTTATGACTGATTCTCATCATCTCTTTTTATTACTAGCCATTCTAGATGATCTCACCGTTGGCTAGCAGCTATACTGGTCTTGGGTGGCTTTCCTTGTGGGGTGATTCAGATCCACATCCTTGACGGGTTTGAACTCCCAGCCGCCATGCCCGTCTCAGGCTGACTACTTAATGTGCCCATTTACTATTAAAATTAGATGGGAATGTACCAAGACATACCCCTGGGAGCAAACCTATTTTTCCTTGACCTACTGGAAGATGGAAGCACAAAGTTCCAAAGTGGTCATACTGGTAAGCAAGACCACTGCTACTTCAGCCTCCTTGGATCCTGGTCCATACACTCTACCTATTGAAGACACAGTACCATATAATGTTCTTTTAATTTAGTGTATACTCAGCTTCATCAAAGCTGGCACTCTATCCTTGCAAGGTGTCACCTTCAGATCGGTGCTTTAGCTTCATCTTTACAAGGTCAATCCATCATTTTATCCACTTTGCAGTTCCTGAGTGGTGCAGTCTGTGATAAGATCAGCGGGTTCCATGGGCCCACAGCTGCATCCCTTTCGGTGAAAAGTGGGTCTCTTGGTCTGAAGTGATGCCCTGCATTATCCCATGTCAGCAGATCAAACACTCTGTAAGTCTTCAGGTTTGGTGCTGATTGGGACCCAAAGTGAAGGAAGGGTAACCCATACCTGTTACTATTCCAGCCAAAATTAATCCATGCCTCTTCCAGGGTGGAAGAGGTCAAAAGTAGTCCATTTGCCGAATGACTGATTTGTTCCTTCTGGGCATACTTCTGTATCGGAGTCAGTGTTGATCTATGTTGCTGGCAGTTTGGATGTTCAGAGTGACAGAAATATAGATCAACCTTACGTGTAGGAGTCTGTGCCTTTGGTAGACTTCTTCTCTGACATCATGGGTACTCAACACATGCACTCATTGTGCCGGAACAGGAGGGCTGATGACAGAAACCAGCAGACAGCAACTAACTGGGTTATTCTGTCTACTTGGTTGTTTGGTGCCTCTTCCACGGGGAATGCTCCCAGGTTGGGTGTTAGCATGCAAGACAACGTCTTTACGCCTTGCACCCACTCCCACAGGTACGTCCACATGCCTCTTCTCAGCCCTCATTCTACCTGTGCTTCTCCTAGACTCCCAACCAACAAGCCTTTGCCATTTATGAAGCCATTCACCACAGCCATTCATACACAGTCACAGTCCAGACATTTTTATAGCAAAGCCCTTCTCTTTCCTGGCGGAGTAGGTGATCAGGAACACTGCCCATATCTCTGATAGCTGGAATGATTTCCCTTCACCTGTGTCTTTCAATGCCACCTGGGAGTGGGGCTATATGACAACAGTGGTTTATTTTGGGCTTGCATCCACATACCAAGCCAACTCCTCCTCAAGCCTCTTTCCTCTTGTCAGTTGTCTTTAGGGAACCTACATATGTAGCCATAGATATGAGTTGAAAGGGAGGCAGTTATTGCGTAAATAATCTAGGGGTCAGGGTTGCCATACTTATACTCTCTGGATCTGGCTCAGGTACAGAAACTGAACAGGGATTGTAACATTTTATGGAGACATCTGCCTCAGCTTCCTAATCTTATTGATTTCTGTTGGTCATATAGATTGAACAGTACACTTGTTGGTTGTCCATCTACTTTGTCCCCGGGGATTCCATGCGCTATCAACCAGCACTCTGTCGGGAAGGGTCCCCTGGTTGCCACTTGACCTTGGCGCTTCTAATCATTTTATTCACTTATGGCTATCCAGCACCTTCAACTTGCCTCAATTATTTCAATGTTCTATTATCCTCGCCACTATCAGGGACACAGTTCTATGACAGCATCACCTATCATCACCTGGGCCTCGAGAATACAGACACCACTGAACTTCTCAGCAAGACTGGTTTCCTCTGGGACCTGTCATTGTACATATAGTCAACTTGTGGGCTTTTAACTTCTATATAGCATGTTAGCATGTTTTTTTCTAATGTGCCCACTTCCATGAGTCTTTTGATTCCTTACACCACTGTTTACCACAATCATATCATCGGTTGTTTTCTTTTCTTTTTTTTTTTTTTTTTTGAGACAGTTTCGTTCTTGTTGCCCTGGCTGGAGTCCAGTGGCACAATCTCGGCTCACTGCAACCTCCGCCTCCCAGGTTCAAGCAATTCTCCTGCCTCAGCCTCCCAAGTAGCTGGGATTATAAGCCTGCACCACCACACCTGGCTAATTTTTGTATTTTTAGTAGCGACGGGGTTTCACCATGTTGACAAGGCTGGTCTTTAACTCCTGACCTCAGGTGATCCGTCCACCTCTGCCTCCCAAAGTGCTGGGATTACAGGCGTGAGTCACAACACAGGCCAGTGTTTCTACTTTATACAATGTGGACCATCATTTTTCCTAGGCTTTCCAGAGCCAGCCTACTGGCATATGAGCATTGTCTCATGAGATCTCTGCCACGGTGTTACATTCTGTGCCCCAGAAGAATACTCCATTACATGACTTGATCAGCACTCCCTGGATGCAGGCCCATCTTACTCTCCCAGCTCCTGTGGACTGTGCTTCTTCAAGGTATAGTCCTTTCCGTCCCTTAGGAGGTTCAGCACTTTGCACTGTCATCAGAAAGGTTGGTGCTAGCATTTGAAGGAAGGAGTGGGCCACTTCTGCAGGCCCAGAGTGCAGAGAATGACCTGGGGTTTCAAAGTTGCTGAGTGCATTGACCCAGATGTTCAACCCAAATTTCACCCTCCTCTTCCTTCCTAGTTAAGGCTCTGACCTTGACATAGCAGACTTGCTGAGGTTGATCATTTAATATTCTCTAGAGTCCTGAGGCTGATGATCAGCTTTGTTCTGTCCTCTAGCTATAGAGAAGATGAGTCTTTTAAAATGTGATGAAGGAGGGGGCCCTCTGACTTTTACAACTAACCTTAAATTAGTGATTAATCATTCTGATGGGTTTAAACATATCAGCAGATTTTGACATCTCAGCCAGCTGTCGTGGCTTACGCCTGACAAATATAATGCTGGTAGTAAATGCTGCATGACCTCAGAGGCGAATTCATAAAAGGCAATGCAGCTTCCACGTCACTCTCTTTCCCCTTTTGGGACTTTTCCCCCTAAAAATTCAGCTATCGAGGTGTGATAAATTGAAGCAGTCATGTGAGAGGGCCATGGGTAGGTGTTCTAGCTGACAGCTAGTATCAACTGCCAGACACGCGAGGAAGCCAGACTTTGCATGATCCCAGATACTAGCATTTAGACCACCCCACCTGAGGCTGATTTATGAACAAAATTAATGTTTTGGTTGCTATTAAGTATTGAGTTAGTTTGTTACAGAGCAATAGATAGCTAGGACAATCACTCTCAACTTTCCATCATCTTTCTCCAGCACCTCAGTAGCCCTTAGTAACTGCCACCCAGTTCTGCAGGCTTTATCATTACTATTTCCCTAGTATCTTTCGAATGCTTGAGATACTGTACCAGCTAGCACCTTCTCTTCCACTTGTATCCCTTCCCAGTTCTTCGTTAGTGAAAATCTTAACAAATCACACAGCTATAGCATGTCGTATGCCAAGGGACATAAGGACTCCACCTACTGCCAGAAAAAGGATCCTCATTGTCATCTGGGCAGGGCATGACACAGCTCCAAAATCCCACTTGAAATTCTGTTTCCAGGGACCACTTGACCACCTTTTGACACAGGGTCCCTGGAGATGAGCTTTGTCTGAGAAGAAAATTTGCGTACAGAAAGTTTATTGGCAATCACACTCAGAAACAAGACACTTAAGAAAATGATGGAATGAAGATTATGTAGATAGAAGCTGAGCTGTGATACATATTCAAATTAAATCTTAGTTAATAACATGAAGTTCTCTGCAGCTGAGATGGCTAATTAGAATTGTTCTAAATTCAGAAAAGGAAGCTTGGCCTTTGACCCTTATATCAACATGGCAAGGAGCATGATCTTGAGTGAGGCATCTCCCAGAGGGCAGCCCCCAGAGAAGGGTGCAGGACTAGCCATCAGGAGTCAACCCTCTTAGCAGCTGGAGTGAACAAACTCCAGAATGGGTCCTGTAGAGAGGACCTGGGTGATGCCCCACAATGCCTGCGACAGGGACGCTATCTCTGGGTTAGAGAGGATGGGGATGAAATCATGAAAACAGGAAGTTTAGAAATGTTTAGGCCTGGGTGAAAGGAGGTAGTCAGTGGTTATACATTCTTTACATGATCAATTCATCCCAGATCATAGAACCCCCTGAAGCTAACTCAGAGATCAAACAAATGTGTTTTATTTTCTGCCAGCTAATGAATGCTCATGCACATATATATGTAATCATTGTTGTAAATTATTCAGTCTCCTGCCCTAGTAATGCACCGCTGCTCTCTGAGCATGCTCAAGAGTCATTTATCATATCAATTTAGAATCAGCTCCTCCAGAAGATTTCCTTTAATATTTTTACTGACTTTTCAAGAGTTCAGCAACAACCCATTAATTCCTTTCTATCCTGCCCCAAATGTCCCAAATATTTTCATACTGCCTTAAAATATTTATCTTGGGCCAGTTTCCAATCTTGCTTGATTCTTCGTCTCATCTTGCTTCAAGGAGAAATTTTCTTTGATGTCAATAGTAAACTGCTTCCTTGAAAGGCTACATGTGGTTGTTGAAGAGGATTAGAAAGAAACTTGGTCAGATCACTCTGCCAAGCTGTCAAGGCTTTCATCTTTTAAACTTACCTCCTGTGAATTCCTTGAGACCCTCTAACCTGTAGGAATGTTTTCCTGTGTGTGTGTGTGTGTGTGTGTGTGGAGGGTGGTAGTTCTTGTTGTCTTTTGCCCTTTAAAAAATTATTCTCATCATTGAATGGCACCATGGCCCCAAATATCTGCATTAGAAATATTTACCCAAAGATAATCTTCTACCACATGCTCCCAGTTTAGTGTAAAAGTACGTAGTAAATTCTGACTAATGACTGTGTTTGAAATAATTTTTCTTCACTTTCATTTTTTAACACATTTCTACTTATCCTTCCGTAGCTTCTGCAAATACCACTCTCTTGTAAAACCTTTATTTCTCCTGGGCAGAATTAATCACATCTTCTTCTGGATACCCCTATTGGTTCGTTCATTCATTCTGCAGTCACTTATTGAAATCTACTTTATGTCACATATGGTACTGATTCTGAATATAGATATAAGAAAACTCCTTGCCTTTTTAGATCAGTGAAAAAGAAAAGTAAATAGTTATTATAGTGTCATAACTTCAATGACAGAGGAAGCAGAAGATGCTGTGGAAAGAGAATGGGGGAATTCAATTTGGACTGAGTCTCAAAGGATGAATGATGGTTTTCCAGTTCTAGGGGCAGGATGGACATTTCGGTGAGAGGAAGCAGTCTGAGCGGGACAGGTCTCTTTAGGAGAATTATATGTATCTGCAAAAGGCTAGAACACGGTACATGTGCAGGTCTAACTAGGCACTTGGAAAGGAAGGCAAAGCTATGCTGAGTCACTTGGGAAGCCACTGACGGTTTTATTCCTAAGAGAAGTGACATGATCACATTTTCATATTATCTTCCTAAGAAAGAGATAACCAAAGGGGAAGAAAAAAGACCATATAAGCAGTAAAAGCTAGGAGTAATATTTGTAACAAATAAAATACATGGTTTAATATTCTTAATAAATAAGTAATCTTAAAATCAGTTAAGAAATGTAATAGCATTCCAATAGTAGGCAAAGGACATGTTTTTTGCTTTTATTATTTTTAATAGGCACGTATTGTGCATATTTATGGGGTATGGCATGATATTTTGATATGTACATATGACATGTGATATCCATCACGTTTAGCATTTATTATGTTTTGTGTGAGGAACATTCTAAATCTACTCTTCTAGCTATTTAAAAATATACAATAAATTTTTGTTAATAATTGTAACCCTACAGTGGTATAGAACACTAGAACTTATTCCTCCTCTCTAGCTATAATTTTGTATTCCTTAACCAACTTCTGGCTGTCCTCCCCTTCTTCTACCCTTCCCACCCTCTAGTGACTCTTATTTTACCCTCTACTATGAGATCAATGTTTTTAGCTGCATATGAGTGTGAGACCACACAGTATTTGTTTTTTTTTTTTTTTTGTGCCTGGCTTATTTCATTTAACATTACATCCTCCAAACTCATCCACGTTTCCATAAATAACAGGGTTATCTTCTTTTTTACTGCTGAATATCAATAGTATTCCATGGTATATAGAGAAAGTACATTTTCCTTACACATTCATCTGTTGATACTTAGGTTGATTCTGTATCTTGGCTATTGTGACTAGTGCTGCAATAAACATGGGAGTGCAGCTATCTCTTCAATATACTGATTTCCTTTCCTTTGGACATGTACCCAGTAGTAGGCTAGCTGGATCATATGGTAATTCTGTTTTTCTCCATACTATTTTCAATAATGGCTGGACTACTTCTCATTCACATCAACAGCGTATGAGAGTTCCCCTTTCTGCACATCTGCACCAGCAGTTTTAATTTTTTGTCCTTTTGTCTACAGCCATTCTGACTGGGGGTGACTTTATTTCATTGTGATTTTCATTTACATTTCCCTGATTAGTGACGAGCGTTTTTTCCTATTCCTGTTGGCCATTCGTATGTCTTCTTTGGAGAGGTCCATTCAACTAATTTGCCTACTTTAACCTTTTTTTTTTTTATTGTTGTATGAGTTCCTTGTATAGTCTGGATATCAATCCCTTGTCATATGAATAGTTTGCAAATATTTTCTTCCAGTCTGCTGGTTGTCTCTGCAATATGTTAATGACTTCCTTTGCTGTGCAGACACTTTTGTTCGATAAAATTCTAGTTGTTTATTTTCTCTTTGGTTGCCTGTGCTTTAGAGATCTTCTCTATAAAATCTTTGCCTAGCCCAATAAAAGGAAACATACTGACAGTTCATAAAACGTTAACTATGGTTTCTTTACATGCTGTAATTAATGCCTTATTTTTAGTGTCTTCTGTATCTATTTTTGTACTTTCCAAATTATCCAAAATGATCATATATAACTTTTAAAGTTCTTTGTTAATGGAAAAAGAATAATTTAAAAGATCACTCTGGTAATGTAAACAAATTTGAGGAGAGTCAGATGAAGGAGTGAGTCACTTTGCAAAGTAATGAGCATCTCAAGAGGCAGGGCTGCAGGATAAAGAAGGGGAACCAAACTAAAATGTTTAGAGAAGAAATAAGATGGTGATTAATAACATTCTGATGTTGTATATATGGATTTGGAGTTTGGGAAAATGCTTATTGATTTATCAGCACTGTTGGTTCCTAAATTATCGTAGAATGATCTATTTGTATAGGAGACACATCAGTAATCCAGATCATTTTCAGAAATTTGGTTTGAAATTAAGTGATCAAAGAAGCACACAGCACATGTGATTAGATCAGTGTTTTCTATGAGATGTTAATAGACGTTACAAGATAAAGGATTTCCCTGGACAGAAAATTGGGGAAACATCAGGTTAACAAGCTTAATATATGTATTTATGGCATAGAGTTTCTCAGATTCTTTAATATGCTGAAGTGTACTATGAATCACTAATCATGGCGTATAGTATGCAGCATTTCCCAAAACTGTTTTACAGTAGGTCACTTTTTTCAGACTATCTCTGGGGAAAATGTAATACCAACCAGAAACCATGGATTACACATTTGCAAATGTATTTTAAATACAAAATTTTCACTGGAACTAAAAGTAAAAAGAAGAAGCAGGGAACATCTATTGTAATGTATACAGTAGTAACAAATCTAAAAAAGGCTTGTATCATGAGAAGTGAGATGGCAGACAAAAGAGGAATAGTTAAGAATTCATAAGGGAAAAGAATGGGGTGGCCTTCTCTATGGATTTGCCTGATACAGTCTCTAGAAGGAATTTCCCTGCTCCAAGGGTGGATGCATTATCAGGTTATCCCATGAATTACACCTGGATTCAGTGCGTAGCAGTATCTCTCTTTATAAATTAATACATTAATGAATTAGCGTTCTCCTTGTATGTAACATGTACTTAAACACTTCTCCATGAAGTGTGCATGTATGATTAAATCAATTGAGCTTGATTAATTCCAGGGTTTAAAAACTGAGTTTCTGGATTTACAAAATGAGGGTCAAACAATAAAGCACTTGTGTATTTATGTATGTATGTATGTATGTATTTTAGAGAAAGTCTCTTTCTGCCACCTAGGCTGGAGTGCAGTGGCATGATCATGGCTCCCTGCAGCATCAAACTCCTGGGCTCAAGCAATCCTCCCACCTCAGCCTCCCAAGTAGCTGAGACCACAAGTGTGTGCCACCATGCCCAGCTAATTTATTTTTTAATTTTTGGTAGAGATAGGGTCACTATGTTGCCTAGGCTGGTCTTGAACTTCTGGCCTTAAGCAGTCCTTTCACCTCGGCCTCCCAAAATGTCGGGATTACAGATGTGAGCCACCATGTTCCACCAATAAAACACTTTAATCCTCCAAGATAATTCAACTCACTTTCCTCTTCCAGCACCCTCTACTTTCCCATAGGCTTTGTTCTGAACTTCAACAATATCTTGGGGTAGAGCTTTTTCATCTTGGTATCACCACTTTGTAGAAAAATGACAGACATATAATTGCTACCAGAAGAACATAGCACTTTATTTGTCATGGAAAATTATAGCAAGAGTAATTGTGATTTTTGTTTTTAAGAGTCCTATCTGTGATAAACAGCCCAGTGATAGGCTATGAAACCATGAAACATAGATCCAACTATTCCTTTTAGTCAGGATATTTATTGGCTAGCTCCATAAAGGATATGATCCTATTTCTGGGTTGTACCTGAGTTATGATATGAGTCTTAAATAATGAGGCTGTTCTTTGATGCAGAATTTGCCTTTGATTCATCTTTTAATAATTTTCACTTTAACAGGTATATGCAGCCAACTGCAGGAAAAAGAAAGTTGCATTTGCAGTGCTTCCAGCTCTCAGATTAGCCGTTGCCTCAAGAATGGATGATAAATGTCACTTTCTGTTCTTGTTGTAATCCCTGTAACAAGAGCTGATTCGTATTTTTGTTTTGCATTCTCCTTGTATTCTCAGGAGAAATGGTGATTTGTGGTTTTCAAAATGGAACATGAGCAGCTATGCACTTTTAATAGACTGATAAACAGTCGTATTCCACTTGGTAAATATTTCCTGCTTTGAGTGACTGTCCATTCTAGCTCATCCCCATTCATGTAGCATGAGGAAAGACAAGAACTAGGTGAGCTGGAAATAGACAATGCATCAAAATTTAAAAAGCTGAGGTCAAAGTATTAGTTTATTATCATCTTTCACGGAATATATGAACCATTAAAATTCTAGCATTGTACCATACCATTGTGATAAAATTTGTAATGGGAACAAGGAATTGATACCAAATGAGTCTGTCCTAATGGTACTGGTGATATCATAAGCAAGAAATGGTCCAAACCAAGACTATTCTTTCTATAACATTAAAATGAAAAACGAATGCTCCCGATCTAAAGCCCAAGACTCTACCTATATATCAGAGACAGTAAAAATAACACCAGAATGATAAATGTCATATTTTAGTGGACAATGGAAGGCAATTAATTGTTCTTAATCCAACAACATAATTATTTTTAACATTTTTTGCCCAGTTTTAAATGTGTCTCTTCCATTTCTTGTGTTTGTAATACAACAGTAGTAAGAATTTGTGCTATGTGGACTATATTTGTTAAACGTTCAGTCAGACATTGGTGTCAGAAGTCGTTCTGCATTCACTAATGGTACAATCCCTGTGTTGCTTACTCTTTCCACATCTCCGTTTCCTCATCTGTAAAATGAGAGAATATATCCACTTCAAAGGGTTGCTGTGAAATTAAATATAAAGCATAGATCATAAGCACTGAAATAAGCAGCAATTACTATTAGTAATAGCAGTCATTATGTAACGGGGGAATGCTTTCATCATTTTCCCAGCTTAGTAGGCAATTTCAAGGCAATTTTATAGGGTTGCACTTTGCTCAAAGGCAAAATTTACCCTTCACATCAAGGTGTCCCGACCTCCCCACCTTGTTTGGGAAGGTGGACTATGTAAGCATGTTGGCATTTCTGACAGAGATTGCCCACATGAATGGGTCAGAGGGTGAACTGGGCAAGCTTCTGGAGCTCAACTGAGGCTAACTCCCAAGGAGGCAATTGATGGGCAAAGTGTTAACTCTTGAAGCTCAGTGGCCATACGTGGCCAGTAAGACCAGGGTACTGTGCTAGACTGCACCTGCCCTGTGGTGCTGCTGGTGAGGGAGACTTCCAGCCCCTCTGTGCCCTCTTGCCCTCTCACATGCTGCTCGTGCACACGGGCTCCTCCTCTTCCTCCACCCTTCTTTCTCCTGGACACTGTGAAGGTCATTTAGCTTCTTGCTGTGGAAAAACATCACTACTCAAGTATACAACCAAATATTTATTTCTTTTAGGTCAGATAGCTGTTTGCTTG
The DNA here is from genome assembly GCF_003255815.1 of Theropithecus gelada. Taxonomy (NCBI): domain Eukaryota; kingdom Metazoa; phylum Chordata; class Mammalia; order Primates; family Cercopithecidae; genus Theropithecus; species Theropithecus gelada. The sequence goes on from NC_037685.1 coordinate 70,413,328, forward strand.
TTTATTTTGTTTTACTGTTTTTGCCTTGCTTTGGGGCCTCTTTTCTGACTCTGCTGTGAATGGCTGAAACAGATTTTGGAGGAATGAAACAATTTTCAGTGAACTCAGATGTGCAAAAAAATCTCCATGTTAATACTTTAAATATGATCCCATGATATTAAGAAATAAAGATTTCTACCTTCAATCTGAATCAAAAACCAAATATAAATATCCTCTTTAACATGGATTTGGTATTTTGACATATGGACAACCCCTTGTAACAAGATTTTAAAATAGCTTTCCCCCCCATCTTCAGAGTAATACGTGTTCTCATTGTTTCTTAATTTGAATCCCCAAAGCTGACCCCGATGTCAGAATTGAGATGCAAGTTGTTTATTTGGGATGTGATTCTAGGAAGTGGGGGTGATCCTGAGGGAGTGGGCGAAGAAAACCAGGGAAGGGAGGGAAGCCAATAAGGAGTGCGTTCGTGAGTCAGTTTCTCATGTGGGCAACTGGATTTAATCTCACTGAGGACTCTCTCAGAGATGGTACCAAGCCCCAGAATCAATCCGGAAGGACAAGGAATGTGAGGTCTTTACCCACGTACCATCACTCTTAGAACATCCTCTCTCCAGCAGTTCTGACCCGCCACATTCAAGCCAATCACATTCCCGCGTTAGAGGCGTGAGGTAGGAAGCTGTAGTTGTGTTTATGAAACTGTTTATCGAAACCACAGGTGATCCCAGGTGGGCCAATCAGATATAAACAGTGAACCTACAGCATCTGCCACATTTGTTAAAACAAGCACACAAAGCACCATCATTTCATTGCACAAAGATCACTACTACTCACATTTCTTTTGGGTTTGTTTGTTTGAGATGCAGTTTGCCTTTTGTTGTCCAGGCTGGAGTACAACGGCACGATCTTGGCTCCCTGCAACCTCTGCCTGCCAGTTCGAGATTCTCCTGCCTCAGCCTTCTGAGTAGCTGGTTTACAGGCGCCCGCCACCACACCCAGCTAATTTTTGTATTTTTAGTAGAGATGAGGTTTCACCATGTTGACCAGGCTGGTCTCAAACTCCTGACCTCAGGTGATCGCCCACCTCAGCCTCCCAAAGTGTTGGGATTACAGGCGTGAGCCACCGCACCTGGCCTATTCACATTTCTTATATGCCCTTCCCAGGAGCATTTTAAAACATAAAATGAGGTGACAAATGCCATCTTTCTAAACTTGCCCTTTCCCCCACAGCAGGACCTGACAGTAATAAGCATGTGTTATTCTCAGTAGAAGAATATTGTACAACTGAGTCAGGACCTGAACCTTGAGTTATACCAGTTGGTGTTCAAGATGATAAAGCTGAAGCTTCTGTGATATCTCAAATGAAAGAGATTTAAAACTGGAAAACAGGCATTTATAAAAGTATTGGATGGATGCAAAAGTGAGCTCTAGAATGGGCCTCCAGGAATAACTTTCAGAAAATCACCACTGAACTGGCTCACCAGTGGAGTTGCTACCTCTGCCTCAGTCAGGAAGGTGGGAAATTTAGAAAGTACTGGAACTTCAGGAATGCACCTCACTAGCAGCAATCTAGGGATCAGGAAGCTGATATCACTACAGTGAAGTCACACTGTATCTGTCAGATATATTTCTTTAAAAAAAAAAAAACAGGAGGTTGCCACCCAATCTCTATCACCATAAAGCTGGTAACTAAAATCTACTTCAGAATATAGCCTATTGCCAGGGTTGTGCTGCCAATCAAAATGGTAGAAGTATTCCAACACCTAGTCTTTTACCTTGTTTCTGCCTTCCAAATCTCCCATAAATGCATCTAATTGGCAGAAACTAAACCTGAGCTGCGAGGAAGCCTGGAGATGTAGCTTTTAGGTTTATTATTCTGAAGAAGAGGAAATTGCACTAGAAGGTCCCTGGAATGATGCAGAGTAAGCGAATCCACAGTGTCCTCCACAGATATTTTTTCTTCAAAGTAAATGCATCTGTACTCATTCAGTCACACTCTCTTGATCCCACTGATGATCAAAGGTATAGTTTAGACTTAAGATGCAGCCTGCATAAATTCTTAGGGCAATGCAAAGTTAATTGGCCCAAAAATTGATCAAAATTTTAACTTTGCAATCATTAATGACACTAAACATATTCGTATACTTTAGTATTAACAACCTAGTTCTTAAATCCATAGATGTAGGCTTGCAGAATTGAATGAAGATGAATTCACTTAACAATATTACCTAGGATATATTTGAGGAATCAGGAAAATGACAATCTTCCCAGAAGACTAGACAGATGGGTCAATATTATACCTGTTTTCAAAAATGTGAGAAGGCTGGATTCCAGAAATTTGCCACTAGAAAGTTTGTCTATCCTTGCAAGAAATAATGGAATTTAAGTACAGCTTGGTTCCATGAGAAAAGGGATGCTGTCAGGCCCTAAGTAAGTTCTTCTCTCATCTCTTTGAGTCTCTTATCTCATCTCTGCCTCTCTCTCTACATCCTTTTCATTCTTCTCAGCTGTATTTATTTCTTAAGGCTACCATAACAATTTACTATAAACTAGGTTGCTTGAAACACTCAATTTATTTGCTCACAGTTTTAAAGGCCAGAAGTCTACAGTGAAGGTGTTGGCAAGGTTGGTTCCTTCTGGAGGTTCTGAGGGAAAATCTATTCCCTGCCCCTTCCTGGTTTGCGGGGGTTGCTGGCAATCCTTGGCATTCGTTGGCTCATGGATGTATAATTTTAATCTCTGCCTCTGTCTTTATGTCACTTTTTTTCTTTGTTTTCTCCTTCTCTCTTCTTGTAATAGTATTTGTTTTTGGATTTAGGCCCAATCCAATCTACAATGATCTCATCTCCAGATCCTTCATTACATCTGCAAAGATGCATTTTCCAAATGTTACATTCACAGGTTTGGGAGGACGTCTCTTTTGAAAGACCTCCATTCAACCCACTACATTATCAAAGATGGGTTTCCTAAGCATGCCCATGGGTCTTTATTCCCTATAACCTGAATTCACACATAATTCTTTGGTGACCACAGTCAAAACCAACATTCTGTAACCCAATATCTTAGTATTCCTAAATCTACATGATTTAAACAATTATTTGTTAGAGCACTGCATTCATATATTTCTTTCTAATTTATTGTTTTATAAACTTGTTATGGAAAATTTCCAATATCCACAAAAGTAGAGAGAATAGTATAATGCACTCTGAATGTACTTAATGTTCAGAGTCATTCTTCCTTCATTTTTTCCTCTTACTGTCCCATACCATTGGGATATTTTATAGCCAAACTCAGCCACCATCACACTTGAAAGTAACAAATTCCTTAACATCACCTAATGACTGTCATTGCTTAAATAGTTTTTTTTTCTTCTTCAGTTGGTTTATTTCAACCAGGATCTAAACAAGGTCCACACATTGCATTTGATTGATATTTCTTGTATGTTTCTTTTAGTGTGTGAAAGTGCCCTTCTTTTTCTCTTGTCATTCATTTGTTGAAGAGATGGGGTCATTTGTTTGATAGCATATTCCCCTGTCTGGATTTTGCCGTAGTGTCTTTTGGCATGTTCCTCTAGCCCTGGATGTCCTGTGAAGTCGTAACTAAATATTCTACTAATAGTTGGTTCTGTGTACTTCCTCTATTGCATCACATTGAGAGTCACATAATGTCTGTCTCACTTTGTGACAGTTCATGCATTGTCGGACTGATCCATCAGTTATAAAGTTCTTCATTAGCTTCTTATCTAATGGTTTTGGTCATCATTTCATGATTGCTATCTAAGTCCATTATTTCTTTAAGAATTGCAAAATGATGATATTCTAATTCTAGCATTGGTTTTTCTTTTTTTGTTTGCTTTTGTGAGATGGAGTCTCACTCTGTCACCCAGGCTGGAGTGCAGTGGTGCAATCTCAGCTCACTGCAACCTCTGCCTCCTGGGTTCAAGCAATTCTCTTGCCTCAGCCTCCCGAATAGCTGGGACTACAGGAGTGTGCCACCATGCCCAGTTAATTTTTCATATTTTTAGTAGAGATGAGGTTTCACTGTGTTAGCCAGGATGGTCTCGATCTCTTGACCTCATGATCCGCCTGCCTTGGCCTCCCAAAGTGCTGGGATTGCAGGTGTGAGCCACTGCACCGGCCAGCTTTTTCATTTGTAACTGTCCTATTTTAAAAAAGGACTTTCCCTTATCAATGAATTGTCCTGAAATGGAGTTCACACAGGAAAGCAAGCTATATATTTTATTACTTTTCTCATCAATTATCAGCATAATGACTTGATCTGGCAACTTCAAAGAGTTACTAATTATTATTTTTAAGTGTCATTATTAACTTATGGATTTTAACATGTTTGACTGTGTTTTAATCCACTTTGATGACTGTTCTTTTGGCTACTCAAATTGCTTCAGCTTTGGCCAGCAGGAGGCCTTTCCATTGGGTCCTATACTTTTTTATATGTCCTCAGAAATCTTTGATTATTAATTTTTTTCTTTCTGCTGTAATTAGATATTCCGGGTTAATCTTGTACACTTTCTCACTCTCAGGAGCAACCGAAAGAGACAAAATACCTGCCAAAAACTTAACAAAAATGTGCAAAATTTGGGGATTAAAACTTAAACCCTCCAGGCGGATGTCTAAATGGAAAGATGTGTCTAAATAGAAAGATATACCATATTCTTGGATAAGTAGATCCAATATCAGAATTCAACTCTAAGTTGCCCTAAATTAATTTATAATTACTAATTCATGCTATCTTAATGAAAATACTAAGACTTTTTCTGACGTCAGAAAAACTGATCCAAAGTTTACCTGGAAAATTAAATAAGCAAGGAAGTCCAGAAAAAAAAATTCCTCTACAATCTGAGAGTAGTAACAGAGCGCAGGTTTACATAGATACTAAAATACATTATAAATTCTCATTAAAGCATTATGTCATTAGCACATGAATAAATAGACCAATGGAACAGAATAGAAGGTTCTTAGCGAAATCTCAAAATATACTGAAACTCAGTATATGATGAACGCGACATCTCAAGTAGGATAAATATGGAATTTGTAATAAATAATGTTGGGATAGGAAGTTATCCATTTGAAAAAAGACAAAAATGAATATATACCTCGTCTTACAAACCAAGAAAAAACTCCAAATTCATCAAATATATAAGTGAGGGAAATGAGACCATAAGAGAACTAAAAGAAAATGTAAGTTAATTTCGTTATAACCTTGAACCTATAAATTTGATGCAAAATGCAGAGACCATACAAAAGGAGATAGAAAACTTAACTAAATAAAAATCAAAAACTTTTGCAAGACAAAAGAAAAAACTGCAATCAAAGGAGAAAACACAAAGGGTAAATAGGGACAATTTCTTTGCGATTTATATTACAGACAAACGGCTAATCTTCTTTATAAAAACCAGTCTGAGAAATTGAGATGAAAAAAACCCAATAACTCAATAGAATAAGCATATAATGTATAAATAGATGGTTTACAAAAAAATAAATGCAGATGACTCTCAAATATATGAAATCATGCTCCTCCTCTGTTATAAAAAGAAAAATGCCAAATAAAACTAGACTGACAAATCTTTTATTACCTAGGAAATTGGCAAAATCTGGAAGTATGAATCTATACACTGCGGAGCTGAGGGAAAAGGATGACTCTCTTGCATTGTTAATAGAAGTGCAAAATGGTACAATACTTATGGGGGAATCTGGCAACATCTAACAACAATTAAGTATGCGTTTTGTTGAGTAAGCAATTTTGCTTTCAGAAATCTATTCTACCAATACATAGGAATAAAAAGATATGTGTGCAAGGTTGTTTGGAAATAACTTCAAGTTCAGCAAGGGAACAGATTTAACAATCCATAGAATAAAATACTTATTATGCATATGTCAAAAAATGAATATGCGCTTAGTTAAAGTGATTTGAGAAATGTCCGGAATATATTTAGCAGGAAAAAGCACAATGTTAGGTAAAACACAAGGTGAGTATGGAACATCTTTTTGTGCCAAAAGTAAGACAGTATTCAAACACTAATGGAAATAGGTGAACTGAATATAGGATCAGGTCAAATTTAAAACATCAAAGTTTGAGCATCAAAAAGAATAATGACAGTAATGGACCATAATATGAGTTAAAAACATCCATGGGACCAAAATGCTACTAAATTTAATAGTGTGTATATGGAAGGCAGCTCTTGATAGTAAGAATTTTAGCTAATAATTGTAGAAGGAATGACAGAATTCAAAAACTAACATTTTCCAACCTCAGTGCAATAATTAATTCAAACAAGAATCACCAATGAACAGAAAGACGTATTAGATGAAAGTCCGGGCCATGGGAAACAGGATAATCATAGAGTCTTAAAGGAAAAGTTAAAAAGGGAAAGGTAACCTTTACAAAGGAGAAATTTGGTGAACAACCTCAACCAAGTAATCAAATGTAAGTAAATCAATAAAGGAAAAAACAGATTCGGGGCCTCCTGATGTGCTGCATGGGAAGGACATAACATCACCTATGTGGTAGTCCTACCAAAATATCTGTCCTAAATGTAAAATGAGAAAACCATCAGGCAAAGAGCATATGAGATGTTCCACCAAACATCTAGCATAATATCAGGAATGACAAGAAGAGTTGTGGTAAATTTTTCTAAGTAAAAGGCTACTAAAGAGACATAAAACTAAGTGTGATTTGTGATTTCCCGAATCAGAAAAAAACAGAGGACATTAGTGGCACGATTGGGGAAACCCGAATAAGGATTTTTATATTAGATGTTATTGAATCAATATTAATTTTGCAAGGTTATAAAAAGGTATTTTACTTAGAAGTTACACACTGATGTATTTAGGAATAATGTGTCGTATTTGCAACTTACTTTCAAATGGTTCAGTAAAACAACAAAAAAGATGACTAGGCAGAGAAAGGTAAAGGTGGCAAAATGTTAAAAACGGGAAAATCTAGGTGAAGTAGATATGTGTTTATGCTAACATCCCTTTCTGTTTTTTTACTGATTCTATATTCTTTCAAATAAATGCAGAATAGTGTATATTTTAAACCATGACTTTTTTCCAAAACAAATCGAACAGTATATCTCAAATGCTGCCTTTGCAGCAGAAATAAAGAGAAACAAAAATATTCATATTTGCATAAAGAAATCTTGGAAATAGAAATTTTAAAATCTAATACAATCTTTTTAATAGGGAGGAGAGAAGAGTGTGAGAATAAGATTCTCAGTATATAACTTTTTATATTGTTTGCTGCTTTAAGTATGTAAAAGTAATACCTATTCAGAAAGAAAATTAAATGTAAAATGCAATAAATTATAGAAGAAAAAACATGGACTCTGAAGTCAAACTTCTTACGCTTCATCCAGTTCAATTACTTACTGCTTCAGGCAAATTTCTAAAGTCTTGTTTCAGTTTCCCTATCTGTAAAATAAAGACAATAACACCAAGCTGCTAGAGTTGTTAAAGTGAGCATTAAAGTACTTAAACATGCCTGGTGTTCAGCAAAGGAAGTTTCTCAAAGGTGGAGTCCTCAAACCACTAGTAGATAAAATAAAAAATGTCTCTCTCTCTCTATTTTTTTGCAAAAGCTAAACTTAGTATCCTAAAAGAAAAAGCAATTCTAAGATTTTAGAGTTTCCACACTGGCAGGGGCTGCTTCATGGTTTGAGTTTCCTAGAGTCATGGAGTGATGAAGCTGGAAGTGCTTTAAATATCACTAAGTCTACCCATTCTTTAACAAAGTTCCATGGATGGTGGCAGAGATGGGCCAAGAACTCGGACATGGGTTTCTCTGTTCAGCCTCTTATGTGTCACAGGAGTCACTCAGGCTGAGACCACACTCCTTCATTTAATAAATAGTTTTTGAATGGCTACATGCTAGGTGCCTGGATTTAGCGATGAATAAGAATGTCTGCTCTCTACAGAGAAGTGAGGCATGGGGAAGGGCAGAAGAGATTAAAAGATCACAAAGGGGCATGAGGAGGCTGTTGGGGGGTGATGGATATGTTCATTATTTTTACTATGGGGTGGTGGCTTCACAGGTATATGCGTATGTTAAAATACATCAAACTTAACACTAAATGTGTACCGTTTAAACCACAATAAAGATGTTAAAAGTAAAAAGAACTACCAAACCAACAATAAAAAAAAATCACACTGTCCAAAATTCAGTGCCAAATAGTATTTGGGAATGGAATATGTAATTGAAGGAACACTAGAGACATGACCTTGGTCACGTTGCATAACTTCTCCAAGTTTCAGCTTGCCTGTCATGCAATGGGAAAAATATTAACTCACGAGATTATTAGGAGCATAAGTGAGAAAGTGGGAAAAATCATCTGTTAGCACTGTGATTTTGTTTTCAGACCTCTGTTGTTACACAAGAGCGAATCACCCCAAAGAGAGTCAATTTGTAACCATAACTCGCTTGGTGGAACTAACCATCCACATTCATTCAGATGCCAACCCACTCATTTACAGGCCACCATTGCATATAGAAATGCACGTGCAGCCACATCCCATGCAGAGGATTCAGGAAGGAATTGTGGCCCTGGAAACTTCAAGTTGTATTTGCTGAAGAATCTTGCATGGTGGACGTTTTGCCTTTTTTGATAGCTCATCTAGAAAGGCATTGTGATCTCCAAGAAGACCTATCATCTTTGCTTTCCACCTGGGCTAATCATCATACTCAGCTTTATCACATTCAACAGATAGTCCAGAACCCACCATCTTCAGTAACTCACAGGTATGCACCTCGAGGCCATGCATTTGATTAATCTATCTTACAACAACCTTAACCACAGTCAATACCAGTGATCCAGACAAACAAGCCAGCATCACAGAGTAAATCCCTGTGCCCATGCCTGCCAACTGCAAATGCATGGGATTGATTTTTTTAAAGTCACTCTGGAGATAAGTGATAAAATGCAGGACACGCTACCTCATTATTACAGAAAAATGAGTGGAAATGGCCTAATAGTAGTGGCTAAACAACATCATAATTATATTCCAATTAAATCTGGAAATATATCCTCTGCTCTTGAGACTTGCTTGTTTTTCTTATTTTCCCAGTCTTATGATCGTTTAGTTTAGGGGTTGGCAAACTTTTCCTGCAAAGGGCCAAGTCGTAAATATTTTAAGCTTTGCTGGTCAAGCATCACAATGAAAGACATTACGAAGGTACTTATGTAACCATTTTAAATGAAACCATTTAAACATTTAAAAGTCATTCTTAGATCATAGGTCATAAGAAAAAAACAGGTGCAGGCTGAATTGGCCCACTAGCCATCATGTGCAAATTCCTGATTTCGTTGCATGCGATTTGGCTTCAGAATTTAACACAGTTGAATTCAGTTTTAAAGAGTTCTTTTTTTCTAAATTAATTAGAACATGACAACCTTTTGCTATGTCTTGGTGACTTATTTTAGGATGAGAAGGGGTTAAACTTCTGACAAATCTTACTGGACTTACTCCAGTGGAATTACTGGGAAATTGGAGTCCCTCTACTGTTTGTTTGAAATGTTTTTTACTTCAGTGTTTTTGGTTTTCTTCCACAACCTATTTAACAGAAAACACATTTTCATCAGTGCCGTTAGTCTTTCCCATACTTGGCATCCTTTTAGATCTTAAAAATTGTTGGGCTAATTAATTATAACTATTTTGTGAGCAGATAGAAACCAGCATTCATTGGTGGATGTTGGCCTAAATTATTAGAATTCTTTTAACATATTAATATTTCCCAGATGAGTAGATATTTCTTTAGAGAAATGCTTTTTTCATATCCAGACTTTTCTCGAGGGAGAAATATTTGCAGGGAAACTTATTTGTTTTTTTAACCTAAGTATTTAAAGTGAATGAGATAATTTTGTGTTCACTCTTTTTCCATATTTGGATCTCTACTCCTGTACTTATTAATTCTTCTATTAATGTTTTCCCTTTTTGTTTTGCTTTGTTTTGCAAGCTGATTTAAGAATCTTTCCTACTCCAGAATCTTAAAGTTATTATCTTCCAATGACTTGTAATTTTCTTTTAAAAAATATTTTGGTCTTCAATACATCTAGAGTTTATTTTTCTGTATCATATTAGTTAGGTCCTAATTTTATCTTATTTCCCCACATGGAACTTGAATTATACCGACAGCATTTATTGAACAGCTTGTTATTTTATTTTGCTTGGATTGTCTTCTCAATTCTACATCAAGGACTTAGATATGCTTGGGTCTATTTCTGGGCTCACTATTCTGTCTTAATTTTCTGTTTGTCTATTGTTAGATAACGGTGCATTGTCTTAACTATAGTATGCATCTCTATATTAATTTTTTGACATCTGGTAAGGGATGTCTCCCCCATTTTGCTTTTAAATACTTATCTTGGTTATTATTTGACTTTTTTCTTCCATATATATCTTAGAATATCTGCTCTATTTCAGGGAAAACACATTTGGAATTTCTATTGGGATGACATTTATTTTGTCAGTTAAGCTAGGGAAACTTATCTGTATAATAATATTGAGTCTTTGGGGACATGGTATATTTTTCTACTTATTTAGATCTACTTTTATGCCCTTCAATAATGTCCTATAATTTTCCCCATAAAGGATTTGTAGTTTTAGTATTAGATTCATTTTTAGATTTGTTTTTGTAACTATTCCCTATTACGTTTTCTGACTGTTTACTGCTTGTTTATAAGGCTGTTAATTTTTATGTTGATTATATATCAACTGGCCTTGATTAAATCTTTCATTAGTTTTGATAGTTTGTACACATAGATGATCCAAGAGAATTTACAATCATCTTGACAGGGATAAAAATGTCAATTTTGTCTTCCCCTTTAGAGCATTCTATAGCTTCTGTGTGTTCTGGTATTATTGCACTGACTAGAAAACTTATATACTTATGTATGTCTACTGTCATCCCTGCTATTCAATATATAAGTACTGCTTACCTATATCCCACCAGTTTAAAAAAACGTTCTTTGGAAATTATTTTTAAGAAATTCATGGCTGTGGCTCATGCCTGTAATCCAAGCACTTTGGGAGGTTGAGACAGTTTCAGCCAGGAGTTTAAGACCAGCCTAGGCAACCAAGTGAGAACCCTGTCTCTACAAAAAATCAGCTGGGCATGGTGGCATGCGCCTGTAGTCTCAGCTACTTGAGAGGCTGAGGAAGGTGGATCGTTTGATCCTAAGAGGTTAAGGTTACAGTGAGCTGTGTTTGAATCACTGCTCTCCAGCCTGGGTGACAGACAGAGCAAGACCCTGTCTCAGAAAAAAAGAAAAGAGAAAAAGAGAAAGAAATGCATAGTTTCCACTGTGATTTACTCTTTCCATCTTTTATTGACTGATAATGAATCTAATTGCATTGTAGCCAAAGGACATGGGCTATAGGTTATAACCTGGTAAGAGCTGAAAATAGTCATTTTCAAACCTTTCCATGGGTGTTTGAAAGGGACATATATTCTCTATTTACTAGTTCAATAACTTATAGGCAACTATTAGATTAAGTTTGGGACTTGAATTGATTGAATGGCCTGTGTCCTTACTAAATGATCCTACTTGATCTTAATTTCTGAGATGTTTAAATCTTCCTACACAACTATAGATATATCAATTTCTCTTCTGTGTGATTTTGCTTTATGCATACAATTTCATGAGAACTCTGTATTTTGGCAGATTGTTCCTTTTATCATTGTAGTGTCTTTCTTTAACTCTAGTAATACTTTTGCCTTTACTTTTCCCTGATAATAATAGTTATATCTTTGTCTATGTTTCAGATATGTCTTTCTTACATATCTTTATTGCCTATCTTTCTGTCTTATTTTTCCTTAAGTTTGGTAAAAAAGCAGGGTAGAGCTGGATTTAAAAAAATCATCTGATAGAATTTTCCCTTTCCTATAGACTTGCTGTTATTAATGTTAAAAATAAAAGTGGTACCATGAATTCCACAAGCTCATCACCCAGACTCAACACTGACAGGATTTCCATACTGTTTCATCTATCCATTCCACATAGTACTTTCCTTCCTTGTCCTTGTCCTTCTTCACTTTCTTGTCCTCATCCTCCTTTTGTGTGAGTTTTTAAAACAAATTCTACTGCTAACTAATAAGGATTTTTCCCTCAAGCATAACCATGACACCATCATCAAATCTGAAAAAAAAATCAATTATTTTTAAACAGTATCTAATAATCAGTCGGTATTCAAATTTCCCAAAATTGCCTTGAATTTGTTTGTTTTAAGAATGTTAAGGTTGTCAAGTAGATTACTTTATAAAAATTAGCAGTATTCATATATTTATACTGAAAACAACCTGAGGCCAGGTGTGGTGGCTCACGCCTGTAATCCCAGCACTTTGGAAGGCCGAAGCAGGTGGATCACCTGAGGTCAGGAGTTTGAGATCAGCCTGGCCAACATGGTGAAACCCTGTCTCTATTAAAAATACAAAAAAATTAGCTGGGCATGGTGCTACGTGTCTGGAATCCCAGCTACTCAGGAGGCTGAGGTAGAATTGCTTGAACCTGGGCGGCCAAGGTTGCAGTGAGCCGAGATCGCACCACTGCACTCCAGCCTAGGAAAAAAGAGCAAAACTCCATTTAAAAAAAAAAAAACCTGATATACGCTGAAAGGTATTAAGGAAGACGCAAGTGATAAGGTATATCATTTTAGAAGGACACATTAGGCTGAAACATATAGGATTGGAGGAGTCAAGACTGAAGTTAGAGAGTAATGAGAAGGCAAGTCAGAAATGATGATGGCTTAAAGTGGACTGTGAAAGTGAGGAAAAATGGGAGGGCAACTACTGGAAAACTGTAGAGGGGGTAGAATTGGTTGAGAATGAAGTAAGGGAGGAATCACTGGTAATGACCAAGATTCTGGTGTAGGCAGTTGAAGGAATGATGGGGTCACTCCCAGAGAAGGAGCAGCATCTAGTTTGGCACACGTTGAATTGGAGCATCCTGTAGGACTGCTGGGGGACAATTTAAAGAGAAGCTTAATATGTGGAGCAGAAGCTCAGGAGAGGGATGTGGATTTCCAAACTCTTATTGGGAATAACTGTATACAGATGGTGCAGTGGATAGAAACTGGGCCTAACATAGATGAAAAATAGTACATTTGCAAGACAAGAAGAGAACGAGCTATAAATAAACCATTTAAAAATGGGAGGTCAAAGAATTGAAGCAAATCAAGAAAGTTCGTGTAACTAAAGCCAACAGAAGGAAATGCTTCAAGACTTATTTTTCTCCCCAACTGTATTCTCAGCACACAAATCAGTGTTTGTCTCTTAGAAGGTAATCAAGATGTATTTGCAGAATAAATGAATGGAGAAAAGACTCATTAGTGTTTTCAGAGGCTGCCTAGAGGCCAAGTAAGATAAAGACAGAGAGACGTACATTAAATTCACTATCAAGAATTTTGCTGGTGACTTTGGCAGGAATTGTTCCTGTGGAATGGCGAGTGCCAAGTCCAGCCTGCAGGTGTCTTAAGGGGTGGTGAATAGCGCTGAAGTGAAGGTGGAAAGTATAGGCAATTATTTCCATAGAAAGAAGGAGGGAAATAGCAATGCCTGGAAGGTATTGTGTGTTAAGAGACATTTTTATTCATTTGCTTTTTAAGATCTGGGACATTTGACTGTTCAAGCGCTGATGGGATAGAGCCAGTGAGCTCAGACCATGCGAGAGATAGGAAATGAAGATTGAAGATCAGAACGAAGAAAAGGATAGTCCTTCAATAGTATAGTCCCAAGATGGTTGAGGGAATAGAGCTCAAAGAACAGAGGGGAGGTATCAGTCTTAGACAAAGGAAGGGCACTACATCCCCTCCAGGTAAATGCAAGCCAGATATGGTGCACGACAGCTAATGAAATTCCCATTTGATGATACCTCATTTTTCTGTAAAGTAGGAGTCAAGACCATTTGCTGGGAATTGAGGAAAATGATTAATTTCCTGGGTTGCCTGGAATTTCTTAATTTATATTTCCATAGAACATATGTCATACCCTTAGGACCTCCCAGGGACCATCACTAATTAAGGCTTTTTAATAGGCCAACTGTAAGTGCTGATTTTCATTATTTATTTCCTAATTTATGCTGCTCTCCAGCAAGAAAGTTGTCACGTTATATAGCAAAGAAGACATTCATCCCTCTCCTTAAAACTGTTGGATATGGAAGTTCCTAAACTCTTTACCACCAGGGATGCCTTTTAGAATATGTTTCTCATTAGCCCTTATGTATTTGAAAGATGCTGTCTAGCAAACAAATCACATTTATAAGGTAAAAAATAGACTTCTTTTTTATTAATGTAATATTTGTTCTTAGCCTTAAAAATGAACTGAGCACCATGCACAATCATGTTTGATTAATTGCATTCCAATCAAAATCAAAGGAATAAGACATTTCAGTTACTCTGTGAAATCTTACTGAGAGCGAATGTATGATGCTTTTTTAAAACAATATTGAAAACAACTTTTGGACTCTTATTATTTTTTAATAGGATCTTGGGGAAAAGACTACTAGTATACTGCAACCACTTGAGCCTTGCTTTTCATCGCATTTTTAATTGCAAATCTTAAGGCGTTCAATACCAAAGTGTTTTCTTTCCCAAATCAAGAATGTGAACCTCCATTTTCTTCATGTATATTAACCTTTCAATGGAAAATTTGATTTATGAGTCACAAACCCCGAAAATAAATGGTTGATTTGGAAACCTATTCAGCAAATCAAACCGTCATGTACAAAATTACTTTGTTCTTGAAAGAGGTATGTCAACAACTCCAATACCTTGAAGCAATTGAGTGTTTAGTTTCTCCTTGAGAATAACAGTGAGTGACAACTTGATGAAAAAGCTACCGAGGGTGTTCTTATCTTCCTTAATGCCTTAAAATAGAAGATATTAGAATTAAGTAGGAAAGTCTATTTAATAAATAGATCTTGAGCTTCATCTAATGAGCCACAGAACATTGAGATACAGGTGGTGACATGATAGATGCAAACCCTATTCTTGTGTATATTACATGAAACAAATAATAATACAAATAAGCATGGTATAAATTGCTACAATATATAGGAAAATTATAACAAATTGCAACATGAAGGGAAACTATAGTGTGCAGTGAGGGATTATAACAATACAGCCTAATTTAAATGGAAATCAGAAGGCCTCAAGGAAGTTGCATTTAAGCAAAAGTTTTAAGTGGTAGTAGATTTTAGTTGGAGATGGACAGGGGTGGGAGGGATTTCCAGGCAGAAGAAATGGAACCTTTGAATGCTGCATGGTGCAAACAAGTTTTCTTTACCCGCTCTGTGCCCTCACCTAGAGCACAAGAGCCAGATGAGTACTTAGGGGAGCTCAGGGGATATGAAACAATTACAGTGAATTTATTTCCGTTAGGGCTGTATTTGCCAAAATGATTTCAGCAAAGGGTGACTCATTTACAGTAAACATTTTCCTTTTGACAGTATCTTAAATTAGATTCTGAAGAAGGAGGTGACAAAAGAAGACTAAGTGACCTACTTTGGCCACAAAGAATGCACCAACTCCTTAGTGCACACTGTGTTACAAAAGCAAAATCCATTAGCTTCAGGAAAAACAGAAAGCCAATCGTGATGACAAAAAATTGAAATGTAACTATTTCTTTTCCTCGTATATTACCAGTGAGCCACACAGGTATGCACTTTCAAATCGTCACAACCAGAAAGGTCTCGTGATTCATTTGTGTGTTCATTTCCATTTCTTGTTTTGACTAAGGAAATGAAATGAAAACTTTTTGGTTGTCCGCTTCATGCTGGTTCATCCTTGCCTCTGGAGTACTCTGAGGATGACGTAGTTTCCTTAGCCACCAACTAAAGCACCCTCTTTAGGAAGGACATGACCCTAATTACAGATGTCACATATCTTCAATTTAAAAGTTAAATTACAGAGATCGGTGCTAATATTTATAAAAGAAAAGCAGCACAAAGCTAATGCAAGTAATATTTTCAGTGTGTGGTATTTAAAAGACACTTCCTCATCCCCTAAAAACCTCAATAGATGTCATTGTCCCACACTTGAGCCATTTATAGTGCACTGTTCACTTCCTGAGAGAGGAGTAACTGCTAAGCCATAGAGGTATTCCCTGGTTAAGGAATGGTTCACTAAGGAGAACTTTCTGAAATGTATATGTGCTCTCTTGTGGGATTCCATCTTAACCATTCCTCGCACCTCATTTATTCAAGGCTGGGAACCTAAGACCTTATAAGGCATACAGAAAGAAACATACTTCTCAACTGTTGCTACGCTGTTGCTGAACTCCCTGGGGAGTTCATAAATTAATTGCAAAAAATCTACAAATGTAATATTGGCAAAGTCTGTATTTTGCACATAGATAAGCACTACTATTTTTCCAATGTGTATAGGCCGCAGTGATAAAATACATCGCCATTTCCAACAATTACTGAATTCATAATATTCTATTTTTTCAAACAATAGGTAGAAGGAAAATTATGTCATAAATTCTGATCCAAGTATTTAGAAATTAGTACAGTACTACACATTGACTTGATTGATTAAAGTAGTATTTCTTCAGATTTTGATCCATAAGTTTTTAAAAAAACTGAGCTTATACATCTTAATATATTTATATTAACAAACAGCATACATGTACTGCTATACATATATAATATATACACAAACATGTTGTATATACACACACATATGTATATACACAGCCAATAATATTTTGGTCAACAACAGACAGCACATATGATGGTGATCCTATATGATTACAGTGGAGTAGAAAAATTCTTATTGCCTAAGGATGCCATAGCCATCATAACATTGTAGTATAACACATAACTCACGTGTTTGTGGTGGTGCTGGTGTAAACAAGCCTAGTGCACTGCCAGTCACATAAGAGTATAGCACACACATGTATAGTACATAATACTTGATAATAAACAACTGTGTTACTGGTTTATGTATCTATTAGATTGTTTATCCTTATTTTAGAGTGTACTCCTTCTACTTTTATATATTTTAAAAAGTTAACTCTAACACAGCCTCAGGCAGGTCCTGCAGGAGGTATCCAGAAGAAGGCCTTGTTATAGGAGATGACAGCTCCATGCATGTTTTCGCCCCTGCAGACCTTCCAGTGGGACAAGATGTGGAGGTGGAAGACAGTGATATTGATGATCCTGACCCTGAGTAGGCCTAGGCTCATGTGTGTGTGTGTGTCTTAGTTTTTCACACACAAGTTTATAAAGTTAAAAAATATAAATAGAAAAAAGCTTCTAGAATAAGGATATTAAAATATTTTTGTACAGCTGTACAATGCATTTGTGTTTTAACCTGCTATTACAAAAGAGTAAAAAAGTTAAAAAATTTAAAGTTTATAAAGTAAAAAAGTTACAGTAAGGTTAATTTATTACTGAAGAAAAAATATTTTTATACATTTCATGTAGCGTAAGTATACAGGGTTCATAAAGTCTTTAGCAGTGAACAGTAATGTTCTAGGCCTTCACCACTCACTCACTGACTCACCCCAGAGCAACGACCGGTCCTGCAAGCTCCATTTAAGTATCCAATATAGGTTTACAATTTCAAATATTTTACACTATGTCTTCACTACACCTTTCTATGTTTAGATAAACAGTCCTGTGCCACATAAGAACATTTCAATCAAGGAAGAACCACTATATGACGGTGGCCCCAAAAGATTATAACACTGTATTTTTCCTGCACCTTTTCTATGTTTAGATATGTTTAGAGACACAAATATTTATCACTGTGTAACAATTTCCTACAGTATTCAGTACAATAAAATGCTGTATAGTTTTGTAGTCTAGGAGCATCAGTGTTTAACACTTGATACTTAGTAGGCTGCACCATCTAGAGTGTAAGTATACATCGTAGAGTGTAAGTGTACTCCATCATGTTCACACAATGACAAAATCACCTAATGATGAATTTCTCAAAATGCATCCTTCTCGTTAACTGATGTGTGATTTTATATATATATATATATATATATATATAAAATATATATGTACTTTATAAAAGTTATGTAAAAGGAAGTTTAAAACAATTGGCTAAAAATAAATATACATGCTAAAAATTTCTTCCAGCACCCCTGCAATCTGGTGGCCTTGTTTTGTAAGATCATTGACAGAAAGAGGGAAAAGGGTAAGGGCTGTCTGTAGAAATAACCAGAATTAAGTCATCACTTCCTGGGAGAAACTATACAGGTCAGTCAGACCTTGTGTAGAGGGCTGTTGGGTACTGCTGACTTATTCAATTTTTCTTACTGACTCTGGCCTTTAGTACAGCGATAAATCTCAAAGTCACACATCCATATTATCTTACCTGCTAAACACGTCAGCACTGCTGAAAAGAATTATATACTGGAAACGGCAAAAACTACTGTCCGGGTGCCCCATAGAAACTGACCTGTATGTGGAGGAACCTCGACAGGCTGCTGCATCCTTTGATTGCTGTCCACACTTGACCATGGCTATGAGCGCTGGGTCTGTTATAGACATGGCAGAGTGAGCAGTGTGCTTAAACTGGTCTCTCTGTTTAAGAGACACACTAGGGCTGAGAGGGACATGCCTGGCATGATCTCACACTATGAAATTTCTTACAAGGACACTAAATCCAGGTCAGTGTAAATTTGATTTATCCATTTTCAAGTTTTGAAGAGAGGGAACCATTTTATAACCTTCAAACTTGACAGTGGTGTTATGGGGGTGTTCCTAGTTGTGGAATGCAACGAGCTATCACTAGATGGGGGTGGGGGCAGGGAGGCTGAAAAGCTAGGGGACCAGGAAAAAGGGAACCTGTTACAGAGGTTAGCACAGAGGCAGCCAGGAAGATGCAAGTTTTGAAAGCCGAGTCACCAGGACAAGTGGACTCTTCCAAAGAATTTGACCCAATGGATGGACCAAGGAGGAAAATGACTTAGAAGCAGGAGTCTTAAGATAAGAAGGCTCTTCTTTTTGATGTGGCCAGGGTAAAGGTCAAAACAGTGGGAGAATGAGAATACACAAGTAAGATCCCTAGCTAGTCTTTTCTGGCTGGTGTTGGAGCTATGCCAGGTTTGCAAAGAAGCTTGGGAGGACAGGAAGCAAATAGACTTTCTCATGTTGGTTTGTCACCAAATAGGGGTAGTAACTACTGATGTTATGGGAACTATGATCACTAGGGAATAGAGCAGGAAATAACTCCTCATTGCAGATCACAGCCACTGCCACTGCCACATGCAACTGGCCTCAGATTCAAGGGTGAAAAATTGGGTTTGTCAGGGAAGGCCAAGTTATATCTGCTAGAAAGAGTTTGCATGCCTAGAGATTAGGGCTCCTGAGCAATTACCTAGGTTCTGTTTCATGCCTTCTGGGCATTCTTTAAATTCAAAGATCCAAGAGAAAGATAAGACTAAGGAGGATAAAAGAACTGACTTGGAAAAGGTCTGGCACTTCACAACAGATCCTTTCCTCAGTGAGAAGTGACAAAATATCTGGGTAGGCAGAAATGTTGGGACCATTCAACAGGGAAATCGTAACATTTAGGACAATGAAACAACACGTATTAGGACAAAATTGGCAGTCAAAAAAATAGCTTCTCAATGCTGCTAAAGAAGTGGATGCAAATTTTCAAATAATTACTGTTTTTTATACATCAGGATTTAGCCTTAGTGAACAAATATAAAGAAATTTAATTAAAGGAATTAGATGCTTACAAAACCCTTAGAGACTGAGTATGGAGGATTAATTCCAAGAATAATACCACAGAGCTGCTCCTCTGGGATAAGCACTACCTCTAGCACCATCAGGGAGGGTGGGAGTCAGGAAGTTGCAAGAGCAACTGATGACCACAAGACCATCATGTCACAGCCACAATCTAGGAAGCAAGAACCTAACTCCAAAACCATTAGCTCAAGAATGGCGCTGAACCTCCCAGATCTACCTCAGAAACTCAGGTGCTTGCATGCCTTTTTCTCTTCATTTGACTTGGTTTCCAATTTGAATCATGCACAAATACATCTGAATGGGAGAAGTCAAATCATTTAATTATAATGAGAACTTTTAATATTTTGCCTGATTTTTGTAAGAAAAAATTAAAAGGAATATTATTCTGGTAGTGTTATAGTGTTATAATAACAAATACATTAAAGAAAAATTAAAATGACAGTAACAAAACCACACTTAAAATTGTCCTTAATTAAAAATATGAAAAATAAGGAGATATAAGTAAGGTGTGGGGAATATTGAGTGAGATTTGTCAAATAGGGGGATGATTATTTTATAGGAGGTAAAACTTCAACTAGAATTTTAAAAAGGATTTGTTGAGCGAGTAAATGTTACAGTACCAGTTAGGTACCTTGTGGAGGGGGCATTTGGGTGCAGCTAAGTTTTCGTTTTCTTTTTTTTTTTTTTGGAGATGGAGTTTTGTTCTGTCACTAGGCTGGAGTGCAGTGGTGCAATCTCAGCTCACTGCAACCTCCGCCTCCTGGGTTTGTGATTCCCCTGCCTCAGACTCCCAGGTAGCTGGGATTACAAGCACATATCACCACGCCTGGCTAATTTTTTGTATTTTAGTGGGGACGGGGTTTCACCATGTTAGCCAAGACGGTCTCGATCTCCTGATCTCATGATCCATCCACCTCAGCCTTCCAAAGTGCTGGGATTACAGGCGTGCGCCACCACGCCTGGCCAATAGGTTTTATCTGTCACTGACTCCGGGCAATACACTGCTGGCAATAGATCATGTGATTACATATTTGCATCACCTTGCCTGCTTTAGTCATCAGATGTGGGCTTGTTGGGGTGATCAGACCCAACACCAGGTCGTGGGGGCGACGAAGTCCAGCGGAGTCAAAAGAATGAGAAAAGACAGTTTGAGAGAGAAAGTGAGGGCCAATGCGAGTTTGGAGGCTGCGAAAACCCTGAGCTGTGAAAGCCCAGACTATTTGTTGGTGACCCAACAAAGAAACAGGTGGTGAGAATGTGGGGATGAAGGGCAAGCGCATGATCTTACAGCTGTGATGGTTTAGCATTTCCTTTGCGGCCTATGGAACATGTTCTGCTACTTGAGATAGTGGGGAGCATGTTCTTCTAGTTTAAGCTAGAAGCAAGGAGCCAGCAAGTCTAGACTCATTCCAGAGGCCACGAGGGGTTTTATGCCCTGAGTCCTGGAGGTTACGTCAGACAAGCAAGCCCTGCCTCACCATTTTTTCCCAACACTCAGCTTTTCCCTACCATGGGCTGAAGGGAGTGATGGAATGAAAAAGGCAAAAACTTGCCCTTCTGGTATTTGTAGAAAAAAAATACATAACAAAAGCATCATTATTCTTCTGGTAATGTTATAGTGTTATGTTGTAATGCCAAATAAATACAAAGAAAAATTAAACAAAATGACAGTGAAAAAACTATAGAAGAAATTCTCTTTAATTAAAAATATGAAAATTTTTTGTTACGTCTTTATATTCTACTCCTGGGTTTGAAGCATTATATAGTACCAAAGTTTTCGGTATGGCCAGAGTGGGGGAGAAAAAAAACTCCACAAGAAATGCTTGCCACTTGGGGTGGATGCAGGAGTGGGCCACACAAATTCCCCCTTCTGGACCAAGGCACTTATTCCCCCAGTGGCCAGGAGTATTAACGAGACTCCCTCTTTGGGAATTGCCCTCTAATGAAGGCACCTGCCTTGCCCAAGGTCCTACTCTTTCTGGGGGTGTGACTGGCAGTCCACATGCAATGACTGGTAGATTCAGTGATACAAAAGTCTGACCTCCTTGCCTCAATTCTGGACAAATCCGAAAGACCATCCCAGCTCCAGAATTCCCCCATGGAATTGGCTGTAGTCTCTGTTGCAACCACCTTGCAGTTTTCCCCTTGCATTCTTCCCTATCTTGCCACGTTGCTTTCTTACAAATATTCCCAAGAGCACCCCCCAGTAACTCCAGCAAGCCCATCTTCAACTCAGAGTCTGGTTCCCTGAGAATCCCACTGAAGACATTACTCTAAAACTCGGGATCCTTTTAGTGATGTCAAAGCCTCAAGGAGGCAACACATGAATTTCAGCACATGACTCTAGATAATGTATCTTTATCCCATTCTGAATGTTCTATCATATCGGAAGGGCTGGCTGAGTTATCCCACCAGGATATATTTACAAAAGAAACAGAAATTGAGAAGAAAGAAATATGAGTGAACACCAAGACATCGACTGTCAGCTTCAGATTAAGAGGCCATATCTCTTTTAAACACATGAACCAGCCAGGTGCAGTGGTTCACGCCTGTAATCCCAGCACTTTGGGAGGTCGAGGCAGGCAGATCACAAGGTGAAGAGATTGAGACCATCCTGGCCAACATGGTGAAACCCTGTCTCTACTAAAAATACAAAAATTAGCTGGGCATGGTGGCGTGCGCCTGTAATCCCAACTACTCAGGAAGCTGAAGCAGGAGAATCGCTTGAACCCAGGAAGTGGAGGTTGCAGCGAGCCGAGATCGCACCACTGAGCTCCAGCCTGGCGACAGAGTGAGATTCTGTCTCAAAAACAAAAATCAAGAACCATCCTCCTATATATTTTTCCATGTCATCTCCCCTAGCCTTCAATCTACTAGATGGGGAAGGAACTTAGATGGAAAAGAGATGGGAGAGAGACTCGGGGTGTATGAGATTGGTGGAGGCGAAAACTACTGAAAGTGTCACCCGGAGGCCAGCTGCAGACAGAGGAACAGCCTGATTCATTAGGGAAGATGACAGAAACCTAAATGAGAGGAAGCGTAACTGAGAATAACAAAGGAAAAGCTCTACTGCTCACTAAAATTTCTCATGGAAACTAAGAAAACATGTGACAACCCAGAGTTTAGTCCTAGTGGTTTTCTCCTTTGATACCACTTCTGGAATTGTTGGAATGGACAGAAGCACTGAATGCCAAGAGTATCAGGAATAGTTTAGTATTGCCATAGGGATTCAGAAACCTGGGTATGTTTATATAGGACTGGAACTCCAGGCATCTATCTAGATGGGGTAAACCAGGAATAAATTGGTGAGTGCTTATGTTCTTTGTTTATTGTACTATTATACTCTGGGACTGCTAGGTGATACCGTTTTGCCCCTGATAGGAGAATCTTAGAGGTTCATCCCTAACTGTTTTGACTGACCTGCCTGCAAATTTTTGGAAGCTTAATCAGTGCAGACATGGGACCAGAAAGATAATTGTTCACAAGTTCACTTTCTCTCTAAAGCAATTGTCAACATGGCAGTTTATGCTACCTCTCAAATTTCAACCGCTCAAATGGTGATTCCATTGCTGAAGCCAGGATTAAATTTACAAACTGCATTTGGCTGCTGGATGGCTACACCCTGGATGGGCAACAGCAGAAAAAAAATTTTGTTTTTCTGAGAAAGGATTTTACTGTGTCACCCAGAGCTGGAGTGTAGTGGCATGATCACAGTTCACTGTAGCTTTGAACTCTGGGGCTCAAGCAATTCTCCCATCTCAGGCTCCCAAGTATCTGGGACCAAAGGCACATGCCACCACACCCAGCTAATTTTTGTATAAATTTCTAAATAAATAAATAAAACAATTAAAATGCCTGCCAATTTCTACAGTCCTGGAAAGCAGTGACTAGGACCCCCAAATAGAAGCAAGTCTTATCAGTAATGTTTTAACTACTGTTTAAAAAAAAAAAAGATCAAATTCCTGACTCGTAAGCAATAAGAAGTGTTACAGAAGCAATGGGGAATTAGGTAGTTGGTATCACAGGCTCTGTGACTATTTTGGAGCTTTATTACTTGGAGTACATTCATCTAATTGCCACCTACTTCCTATAAAAAACAAACATAGCTTCTTGAAGACAACAGTAAACATCTGTAAGTTGAAGGGGCACATAAACAGAATCAAGAAATATGAAACCTCTTGGGAAGAACAACAAGAGCGTCCTACCTGAATGTGTGCCCTTGCTGCTGTCCCGGAGCTGTTCCCTGAGCTGCACTGTGAGGACTGACATCACTCGCCGCATCCTCTCCTTCCCCATGGGCCTTACCAACACACCAAACAAGTCATTGCTTGGTGACTCCTTTCTACTTTCTGATTACCTGTTTCTTTGTGTCTTGTCTGTACCTTCTTAGAGTGCTCAGGGTGTCTCATTAGACTTTTACTTTGAGCTTGTGGTTGTCAGTCCCCTGCTGACGATGACTCACTTTGGGCTGGTAAGGTAGGCCGCTGTTTGCAAACTCATGGCACAGCAGGTCTGGATAAAAGAGGAAGTTCTGTGTGCGAGTGAGAAATGGGCACCATGCCCAGAGGAGAGGCTGCCAATAAATTGCCTCTCACACTAATTAGCTGGGCAGCTTCAGAGAGCACCACAACACCTCTGAGGGCCTCAATTTCCTTCTGTCTAAAGTGAAAAGGTAGGTCTTTTAGGAGTCTCCTTAGTGCTAACATTGTATGACAAAAGACTGCTTTTTTTTTAAGTTCTTTTAAGTTCTTTTTTTTGTTATTACACTTTAAGTTCTGGGATACATGTGCAAAATGTCCAGGTTTGTTACATAGGTATACACATGCCATGGTGGTTTGCTGCACCCATCAACCCGTCATCTATATTAGGTATTTCTCCTAATGCTATCCCTCCCCTAGCCTCCCACCCCTGACAGACCCTGGTTTGTGATGTTCCCCTCCCTGTGTCCATGTGTTCTCATTGTTCAACTCCCACTTAGGAGTGAGAACATGTGGTGTTTGCTTTCCTGTTCCTGTTCCTGTATTAGTTTGCTGAGAATGATGGTTTCCAGCTTCATCCATGTCCCTGCAAAGGGCATGAACTCATCCGTTTTTGTGGCTGCACATATTCCTTATGTGCCACATTTTCTTTATTCAGTCTATTATTGATGGGCATTTGGGTTGGTTCCAAGTCTTTGCTATTGTAAACAGTGCTGCAATAAACATAGGTGTACATGTGTCTTTATAGTAGAATAATTTATAATCCTTTGAGTATATACCCAGTAATGGGATTGCTGGTTCAAATGGTATTTCTGGTTCTAGATCCTTGAGGAATCACCACACTGTCTTCCACAATGGTTGAACTAATTTACACTCTCACCAACAGTGTAAAAGTGTTCCTATTTCTCCACATCCTCTCCAGCACTTGTTGTTTCCTGACTTTTTAATGATCACCATTCTAACTGGTGTGAGATGGTATCTCATTGTGGTTTTGATTTGCATTTCTCTAATGACCAGTGATAATGAGCTTTTTTTCCATGTTTGTTGGCTACATAAATGTCTTTTGAGAAGTGTCTGTTCATATCTTTTGCCCACTTTTTGACAGCTTTTTTTTTCTTGTAAATTTAAGTTCTCTGTATATTCCAGATATTAGCCCTTTGTCAGATGGATAGATTGCAAAAATTTTCTCCCATTCTGTAGGTCACCTGTTCACTCTGATGATAGTTTCTTTTGCTGTGCAGAAGCTTTTTAGTTTAATTAGATCCCATTTGTCAATTTTGGCTTTTGTTGCAATTGCTTTTGGTGTTTTAGTCATGAAGTCTTTGCCCATGTCCTGAATGGTATTGCCTAGATTTTCTTCTAGGGTTTTTATGATTTTAGGTCTTGCATTTAAGTCTTTAATCAATATTGAGTAAATTTTTATATAAGATATAAGGAAGGAGTCCAGTTTCAGTTTTCTGCCTATGGCTAGTCAGTTTTCTCAACACCATTTATTAAATAGGGAATCCTTTTCCCATTGCTTATTTTGTCAGGTTTGTCAAAGATCAGATGGTTGTAGATGTGTGGCATTATTTCTGAGGCCTCTATTCTGTTCCATTGTTCTATCTATTTATCTGTCTATATAGATACATATATATGTATGTTTTGATACCAGTACCACGCTGTTTTGGTTACTGTAGCCTTGTAGTATAGTTTGAAGGCAGGTAGTGTGATGCCTCCAGCTTTCTTTTTGCTTAGGATTGTCTTGGCAATACAGGTTCCATATGAAATTTAAAGTAGTATTTTCTAATTCTGTGAAGAAAGCCAATGGTAGCTTGATGGGGATAGCATTGAATCTATAAATTACTTTCACCAGTATGGCTATTTTCACGATATTGATTTTTCCTATTCATGAGCATGGAATGTTTTTCCATTTGTTTGTGTCCTCTCTTATTTCCTTGAGCAGTGGTTTGTAGTTCTCCTTGAAGAGGTCCTTCACATCCCTTGTAAGTTGGATTCCTAGGTATTTTATTCTCTTGGTAGCAATTGTAAGTGGGAGTTCACTCATGATTTGGCTCTCTGTTTGTCTGTTATTGGTGTACAGGAATGCTTGTGATTTTCCACATTGATTTTGTATCCTGAGACTTTGCTGAAGTTGCTTAGCTTAAGGAGATTTGGGGCTGAGATGATAGGGTTTTCTAAATATACAATCATGTCATCTGCAAACAGAGACAGTTTGACTTCCTCTCTTCCTATTTGAATACACTTTATTTCTTTCTCTTTCCTGATTACCCTGGCCAGAACTTCCAATACTATGTTGAATAGGAGTGGTGAGAGAGGGCATCCTTGTCTTGTGCCAATTTTCAAAGGGAATGATGGAAGCATTCAGTATGATATTGGCTGTGGATTTGTCATGAATAGCTTTTATTATTTTGAGATAAGTTCCATCAATACGTAGTTTATTGAGAGTTTTTAGCATGAAGGGCTGTTGAATTTTGTTGAAAGCCTTTTCTTCATCTATTGAGATAATCATGTGGTTTTTGTCATTGGTTCTGTTTATGTGATGGATTATGTTTGTTAATTTGCGTACGTTGGACCAGCCTTGCATCCCAGGGAGGAAGCCGACTTCATCGTGGTGAATAAGCTTTTTGATATGCTGCTGGATTCAGTTTGCCAGTATTTTATTGAAGATTTTCACATCAATGTTCATCGGGGATATTGGCCTGAAATTTTCTTGTTTTGTTGTGTCTCTGTCAGTTTCAGTCTGCAGCTCCCAGTGAGATCAACGCAAAAGACTGCTTTTAAACAAAGTCTGAGATGTCAGAATTTTAGACAAAGACCAAAAATAACTGAAGGGAGAAATGCACAAGCAGATCAAAGACAAAACTCAGGCCCCATCCTCTATTTCTCCTATTAAAATGAACGAGGATGGAGAAATGAAGTGCAAACAACATGCAGGTGTAGGGGCCAAGGGAAAATGTCCCCTTTACCCTCTGAAAGTTTGCTGAGGCAGAAAGGCAGATTAATAGTAGAAAAGGCACACAAAGTTATTAACATCCACAGGGCAAACCACAGTGATTATCCCATCACACAATGGGGTACAGATGCTTCTATACCCTTCTCCTTAGAGAAAATGGATATGGGAAATTGTGGATTATTTGAGCGTGGTAGTAAATAATGTTTAGGGCAATTCAATGGGCTTAAAAAGCATACAATGATCTGGGACAAAGTCTGTTGGGCCCATTGAGCAGACAACAGTTTGTGACAAATTTTGTCCTGATGTGTTAACAGACTTTAGTCTTTCTTCCTATAAGAGGAGTTTAGTTAATGAAAACTCAGGGAAGGAACCAGAGGTCATTGTTTTCGTCTTTGATGGGTCTGGACTTTAGGCAGATGAGGGAACTTCAGGGAACAACTTTATCCTGCACTTTAGGAGAGAGAAAGGATTGAGAGGCAAGAAGTGGGGAGGTGAGAGAGATCTTGATGTTTCTTCTTCAGTTTAACATGTCAAAACACCATATTTTGGGATATGACTTTCTCAGCCCCATTAGAAGTTTAAGCAGCTCGTGTAGATGGTCCAGTCTTTGGCTTATGGGTCCTTGTTTTTATGGCTTGTGTGTACCATTTCTTTGTCGATTAAAATTGAGCCACTTCTTATTTTAAAAAGTGCTCAGCACCAGCCAGCCTTCTTGCCTGCCACTTTCAGGGGCCCAAGGCTGTCCATTTCCACCTCCTGAAAGTTAGCTGTGGGCTCTGGTTACTACCTAGTATTCTGTCCCTGTCGGAGCATTGTCAGCCTCTATATGTACTCAAAGCTTGGGCCTGATCCTTGCCTCCATGGACAAGAGCCCACAGAAACCATGGCTTATGTTGATAGTGAGGAATGGAATCCTGCCTCCCTGGAACAAGCCTAGATGATGTCTTTGCCTGATTTTAATCCCTAGATTTCTGAAGCCCACGCCTGAAGAAATACTTATCCTAGTAGCATTTCCAGCGTTATTCATTCCCTCTTGATTCCTTTCTTCTCCTCTAGCAATTTTCTTATTTGTAAATCAGTAAAAGACAATCAGATGAGGAAGATATCTTTTCAAAGAAAGGTAGTTCTTTTTTATCTTTTCAGGCTACACCTGCAAGCTGGAAGTATTCATGAATATTTCATGAAGTCATTTACACTGAACCTTCAGCCAAAGTTCTCAAAGGGACTGGCAAGCATTACCTCCTAAATGTTGACCCAAGACCATTATTATTGTATCAAAGACGAAAGAAACAAAACAAGAAGTTAAGAGAATGTCTCAAAGTTCTGTGTTGAAAGAGATCCCAAAATGCTTAAGTACTCTCTCCACCCTCAAGCCATTAAGGCAATGGAGAGAATGGGGTCAGTGCTGAAGTCAGCAGTGCCAGGCTCTGGTCTCTTCAAATGTGGCCTAATGTCCCTACCCATTCACAGCTCACATTCTCTTGGAAGACAAGGTCTTCCTGGAAATCTGAGGCCTCTCCTGAATTCCCTATCGCCAGATAATGGCATTTCCAGCCATCTGGGTAGTTCTTTAACTTCTGTCCCTTCTCTCCTCTTCTGTGTCACCAACTCCAATGAATGCTCCTTCTAAAATCTCTCTCAAACTCCATTCCTTTTCTTTTAACCTTTGCTGCCTTTGGTCAATCCCTTATTATCTTTAATGTGGACATACTATAAATATTCTAATTAATTTTCTACTATTCCTGTCCTCTCGGAAGCATCTTTTATTCCACCTCCTGGAATGACACTTCTAAAATGTAAACCAGAGCATGTCACTCCCCTTCTTATAAAGAGGTATAGTCTACCTGTAACCTTAGCAATGCATAGAGCTACTGAAGTTGCATTAATAATATAAACCCAAATATTGTAAGCTTAAAAGGCTCTTTCTCTTCTTTTCCGTGAGTGCCTGGAAATGTTACATTACATGTGTGCATCACGTGGTTCATCTTTTGGGCTACTACCCACAACACCAGACTTTTCACAACCAACATACCTCTATTGCCCCAGGCACACCTGCTCCCACACCACTGTCCAGGCACTGTCTCATCATTCCACTTGGGCCACCACCCATAATGTCTGGTCTGCCATCATTGGCTCAGGATTACTCACACATTTCTTTGCTGTGATATGTATTGGAAAGTGAATTCCTGTGATGAATGTTAGGCTCTGTCATAGGGTCCTATGCTTGTTTTCTGATGTTTTAACATTTTTGTTTTTGGCTTTTCATAGATAGTGTTTGTACTCTATCTTCTGCCTCTAGAGGGCCTGTGCACCCTTTGAGGGTGGCCAGGTCAGGGATACATTTATCACGTACCTGGAACCATTTCTCTCTCATTCTCTCATTCTGTTACTAGTTGGACTCAGAGGACCAAATCTTTCTTTTCTTGGGGTGGATTCTCTCTCGGGCATCCCTGCGCCTTCTGTGGTTAGCTTCCGTTGGTTGCCTCCAGTGTGTTAGGCATTCCCGTAGATGTCTAAAACCCAATTGTTGTCATTATTTGAGCTCTTTTCTCAGAAGCTTCCTTAGCTCCCATGAATTTTAATCAAATCAAATAAGTCTTAAGAGGCTTCCATCAAGGGCTTCGCATACCTTGTTATCTCTTAGGTTCAACTGGGTCCCATATTACATTTTCATTTCCTCAAAATATTAGCAGGATTAAAATCCAAAAACTTTCTCAGGATAATATAGAGTCCTTTAAAATCTAGCTCTTCCTGGCTGGGTGTGGTGGCTCACACCTGTAATCCCACCACTTTGGGAGGCTGAGGTGTGCGGGTCACCTAAGATCAGGAGTTTGAGACCAGCCTGACCAAAATGGAGAAACTCTGTCTCTACTAAAATACAAAAATTAGCCGGGCATGGTGGCACGTGCCTGTAGTTCCAGTGACTTGAAAGGCTGAGACGAGAGAATTGCTTGAACCCAGGAGGCGGAAGTTGCAGTGAGCCCAGATTGTACCATTACACTCCAGCCTGCATGACAGAGCAGAAAAAAAAAAATCTAGCTCTTCTAGTCTAAAGAAAAAAAAAAACATCTAGCTCTTCTCATTTCCAGTTTTGTCTCATCATTCATTGTCACTGTCCTAACTCCCCAGCCTCAAAACATTTCTCCACTCATCTGACCCTTCCTGGATGCAGAGCCTTATTTGTGTTCTTCTTCAACCTGGAGTGCCTTTTTTGAAATCCCTGTCTGCCAAACTCACTCCAATTTCAAGACCCAATTCAAGTGTTACGTCCTTGTGAAGCCCTCTCAGACCCCTCCAGGGGGTGCTCATTGCTCTTCACTCTGCGTTCACTCTCTGTCTGCATCATCTTGTGTTCATCCTAATATGGTGTCAGTATGACACTGCCACACGCCTTGCCCAGCAGCTGTGAGCTCCTTGAGCACAGAGAAGAAATTCACTTTCTGGAAACATCAGCACTGAAAAAAAATTGAGAAAGAATAGTCAGAGAAATAATAGGGGAACCATAGAAACTCATCAGCTTAAGTCCTCTGTGGAACAAGGCACGTGTAAAGAAATGAAATATGTCACATAAAGAAACTTTAGAAATATTCAAAACAGGTTTGAGAATAAACTGGGATTTCTTTTAGCACTTTTAGTGAAAAGATAAATTTTATATAGATGCAAGTGATGGATTAGCAAACAATGGCAGAAAGCCTGCTGGTGATTAATATAACTTCTTCAGGATGAAAGGAAACTGTCTATGCTGATAACTTCTCTCTTCAGACAAATCGTGTGGAATAGAAACTGTAATTATTACACTGCACTAGTCTTCAAACCAAGGAAACCCATTAGTAACCAAGGATCTTGATTAAATCCTGCAACAGAAAAAGGGGTGATGGAAATTCCTCAAGGCCTCAGTGAGGGAGACGTTCCTCTCCCAAATCAAGTGTTGGGATGGAGAGACTTGTTTTACTCAAAATCAGATCAGAGAAAGATCTTTTAGATTAAGATTACTACTTACCTTCATCTAAAATGTTTATCCCCTTAAATAATTTTGTCAACTCTAACTTATTGCTATGTTGTGGTTTTAAAGTTATATTTTATATGATTGGGAAAGAATATACAGCTAATATTTAGTTAATTGCTTCTTTGTGAAAACTACCTTTGAATCTTAAGGCCAATAGCCCAGGAATCACTATAACCTGTTTGAGTATCACATCTCAGGTACATTGCTTAGGAAGGAAAGTCATTATGAAAATGTGCTATTTCTGTTTCCAATCCTGGTGAACCCAAAGATCTCCCTGTATTTTTTCTATAAACCGAGCTTAAGCAACCAGCTTTATGTTTGCTTTGTTTCTCCTAAAACTTCAGTCCTTAAAGGTCAAGATCATCTTTCAAACAGAAAGTAAATTCAATCCAATTTTATACCCCAAAATCAGGACACAAACAAGATCTTGAAGGAGTAGAAAAACCCTGAGTCTTCAACTCCTTTCTCAAAAATTCTAACCCCACAAGGGTTAACCCCACAAGGGTGGGGTTAGAGTTTTCTTTGACTCTCTTTGCCCCTCAGTGACCACCAAAGTTGGATAGCAATGAAAGTGGCAGTGGCCCTAGTGGTGATAACTACCTGTGGACTCAGTTATATGCAAGGTATAATGTCAAGCATTTCCTCTTTTGAATTTCTTTTTTTTAATTGACACGTAAAAATTGTACAATTTTATGGTGCACAATATGATTTCATGTATTTATGTGTTGTGGAATGGCTAAATCAAACTAACTAGCATTACCTCACATGCTTATCTTTCTTTGTGGTGAAAATACTTAAATGCTACTCTCTTAGCAAATTTCAGGCAGTCAGTGTATTATTATCTGTAGCCACCATGATGTACAATAGATCTCTCAAACTTATTCCTCCTGCCTAACTGAAATTTTATGTCCTTTGACCAACATCTCCCCAATTCCCTCCTCCCCCAGCCTCTGGTAACTGCCATTTTACTTTCTGTTTCTATGGACTCAACTTGTCTAGATTCCAGATAAAGGTGAGATCAGTCAGTATTTATCTTTCTGTGCCTGCTTTCTATCACTTAACATATTGTCCTCTGATCTCATCTATGTTGTCACAAATGACAGGATTTTCTTCTTTTTAAAGGCTGAATAGTATTCCATTGTGTGTATATACATCACATTTTCCTAATCCGTTTATCTGCTAATGGACACCTATGTTGATTCTGTATCTTGGCTATTGTGAAAAATGCTTCAGTGAACATGGGAGTGGAGATTAACTCCTTAACACACTGATTTCATTTCTTGTGTGTGTGTGTGTGTGTGTATATATATATATATACACACACATTTAACAGTGGGATTGCTGGATCATACGATAGCTCTATTTTTAATTTTCCAAGGAACCTTCACACTGTTTTTCATCGTGGCTGTACTAATTTACATTCCCACCAACAATGTACAAGGGCTCTTTTTTCTAGTGTCAGGCATTTCTAAAACAATAACTCTAATTTCTTTAACAACACTGCAAAGTAGATTTCAGTATTTCCATTTTATATAATACAATCATCTGTGCTTCAAATACACACACACGCTGTCCAATTTAATCTTTACAACAATTCTCTAGGGTAGACATTGTTATTTTTATTTTATAGGCAAAAATAATTGAGCATCATCGAGGAGAAGTAACTCACCTTGGCTCCTTTAAATATTAAGGAGCAAAATGAGAATTCACATTTAAGTCTCTATGATGAACTAGTCTTAAAAACCCCAATTGATACAGTGGTCTCATCACTGTATATCTGAATATGCATCCTCATCCTTCCTTATAAATTTTGAAAGTCCTTGAATATAATTGAAATTAGATAACATTTAGTTTAGATTATTTTTGATGATGAATGAATTAGTAATAATGACAAACCAATGAACATCACTATGTATTTGTCAAAACTTACTTAATTCTGAGTCAATAGAATAAATATTTAAAAGTCAGTTAAGTGTAGATCGTTCAACGTTTTTTTAATTTAGACAAAATGGCAGTTATTATTTGACATGGCAGATGCCCTATGTACCAGGCTGTCTCACCCCTTGCCATGTTCCTGCTTAGTTTCCTCTGTACTTGTAACACGTTTCTCCACCTCCTGCCCCACAGTGCTTGGCATATGAGAGGAAATGACTGAGCTCTGGTTTTGTACCTGTGTTTGGCTGCATGCTTTCTCTGTTTGCAGAGGGTCTTGCTTGGCTGCTATTGCCACTGTTCCCTGGTTTGGTCCAGGGCCACTACTAACTCAGGTCTTCCTTCTGTCATAGCAGGTGTAATAAATTTCTGTGGCTGCTATAGCAAATTGCCACAAACTTAGTTGCTTAAGCAGTACAAATTATCTTTCAGTTCTGGAGGCCAGATATCAAAATGAGTCTCATTATGTTAACATCAAGGTATCAAAAAGGCTACATTTCTTTTTTAGATGCTGTAGTAGAGTGTATTAGTCAAGGTTTTCCAGAAAAACAGAACCAAGGGGAAATATATATGTAGTGAAAAATCGGCTCCCACAAGTATGGAGACTGAAGAGTCTCACAATCTGCTGTCTGCAAGCTGGAAACCCAGAAAAGCCAATGATACGATTCCAGACCAAGTGCAAAGACCTGAGAGCCGGGGTGCCAATGCTGTAAATCTCAATCCAAGGGCAGAAGACTGCATGTCTGCTCAAGCAGCAAAGCAGCACCAGCAAATCCTTCCTTCCTCTGATTTTTGTTCTACTGTGGCCCTCAAAGGATTGGATGAGGGCCACTCACACTGACGAGGGCCATCTACTTGACTGAGTCCACCGATTTAAATAAATACTAATCTCATCTGGAAACACCCTCACAGATATGCCTGGAAATAATATTTAATCTGTGCACCTCATGGTCCCAATCATGTTGACACATAAAATTAACCACCACAGAGAGAATCTGTTTTCTTACCTTTTCCAGTTTCTAGAATTTGCCGGCATTTCTTGGCTCGTGGCTCCTCCCTCATTCTTCAAAGCCAGCAATGGCAAGTTGAGTCTTTCTCACATAAAATCACTGCTTCTGTTATCATACATTTTCTGACTCTGTCCTCTGCCTCCTCCCTCACCTTGGACCCACCCTGATACCCCAGGAAAATGCCCCCATCTCACTGTCAACTGGTTTGCAAGCTTATTTCCAACTGCCACCTGAATTCCCTGTTGCCATGTAACATAATATATTCACAGGTTCTGGGGATTAGGATGTGGGTGCCTGTGGGTGTTCGTTATTCTGCCTACCACAACAGGGCACATGGTCATGCAGGTGGAGAGGCTCATGAGTGGGTAGCAGGGTATGGTTGGAGAGTGTAACACATGGGCAGAGCATGTGGTCCCGGCACTCGGAAAAAAGCTCAGATACCAGCCTCATGATTTGTAGCCGCATGACATTCAACAGGTCACCTCACATCAATGAGCTCATTTCCATCATCTGTAAAGTTGGAGCGGACCATGTGAATAAATGATGTGATACATTTAAATTGATTAGCACAGAGCCTGAAACTTAAGAATAACAATTATAGCAACTAAGATCTTTGAGCTCTTATGAAGCACTCAATGAAATTACAACTATGATTTGGATGACAATGATTTTGATGATGTAGCTGAGAGTCTGAGGTAAAGTTTGGCCAGTCAACAGTCGCAACAGGGACTGAAATCAAGAATTAATACAGCAGAGCTCTGGAGTCCGGGGTGGTCTTAGTGATAATTATTCAAAACTGGCCAGTGTTTGCTCTTGTTAAAGCCTAGGACAATTTGCCCTCTCTGCTAAATCATCTGTTGTGTCTTATCCTCTTCTCCCTGCCCTTTTAGGACTTGAAAGATTATTGTTCACTACTTAGCTGACTCTTCAAAGTCAGTGTCCCCTGGCAGCATTTTAAGATGCATAAAGAAATTCAAAAGCAACTCCAAATTATCGGGGCTTGGGTCCTGTGTCTTCAGATGTCTCCTTGTTACCTACATGGTTCAGTAGACACCATAGCCTTGAAGTCCTTAAAATGAATATCCCTTGGTAAAATACACCCTCTTCATCTTAGAATATCCTTGTGAAATAGCTCAGCTAATGACACACACATTAACTGACAAACAATTTAGCAACTGTCATCATATAACAAAATAATGACATCCTGAGTTTCAGGGAGAGACTGACTGACTAAGGGAGAGTATCTCAAAACTAGACAACACAGACTACTTTATACTTAACTGATTATTTACATACACATATCATTTAATAGCTTAAGATACTTGCAAATATTTCCAGTTTTGTTTTCGACAGTATAAAATAAGTTTCTTATTTAAAAATTAGTCCTAGGTGCTAAACTATCAACCTCCTCTCCCTGCCCCTGGGATGATTTAAAATAGTGTAACACAATTATAAAGTCTAAGTATCTAAAGCAGAAATGGTCACTGGTAGGCATTTATGCTGTCCCTCTGCTCCCCTTACCCTCATCTGCAAGACAATCAACACTGATAAATCATTTCAAAAATTATAGTCAATGCTCTTCTACAGATAGGCATGAAAAATCAGCTGGAGAAATCAGCCCACAAGATGAAACCTAGCAGACCTCCTTGCGCTACAACGTTTTAGTCATATGGGGTGAAGGTTGCTGAACTTCGCAGTTATTGCTACTAAAGAACAAAGAGACATTCACATCTTACAGAAGCGAAACCAGCAGCTGAAGTCATACAATGAACTAGAATATTCTTTTGAACAATCAATTTTTAATTAGCTTAAATACATAGCTAATTAAAATATTTCATATAAGATTGAAAATCTCCTTAGCCACTCCTGTAATTTCAATAGCTTCTCATTTTTCTACATATTTTCTTGTATATCTAAATTTATAAATCTATATACAAGGAAGTGTACATTGTTATTTTGTATTACTTGGAATCCTAAAAACCAAATTGTAACTCCAAAAAATTAGAAAGCATAGAGAGATAAGTTACAAAATAAACTTTTGAAAAATAACCTTTTAAAATCAAAGAAATGTAAATTAAAATCTTATTTTTGGCATCAAATTTTCACAGGTCTGGTTATAGCTTTTTTGCTGTTTATTTCATCATGCTGATGAGAGCACAATGAATTGGGTGCTCTCATTAAACCCTGATGGACTGGCAAATTGATAAAACTTTCCCAAAGGCATTTTACAATAGACATCAAGGAACCAAATATTTAGATCTTGGATTTATTACTTTTTTAATAGCTATTTGTTAGGCATAGTTCAAAATACATGTACATAAATACTCATCTCATTATTTAGAATAATAAAGAATTACACATCATATATATGGTATTTATAATGGCCTCTTTATATGTTCTGTAATCTTAACAATATATAATCACTAAGAATAAGAGGCCTTTGAAGAGTTTTAAATAATATAGGCGAATGGTTAAAAAGTTTGATACAAAAGTGAATGTGTACATGGTCCCCATTATGTGACACAGATGCACAAAAGACTAAAACTAAAATGATAATTGGCTGGTCACGGTGGCTCACTCCTGTAATCCCAGCACTCTGGGAGGCTTAGGAGGATGGATCACCTGAAGTCAGGAGTTCGAGACCAGCCTGGCCAACATGGTGAAACCCTGTCTTTACTAAAAATACAAAAAATTAGCTGGGCATGGTGGCAGGTGCCTGTAATCCCAGCTACTTGGGAGGCTGAGGCAAGAGAATCACTTGAACCCACGAGTTAGAGGTTGCAGTGAGCCAAGATTATGCCATTGAACTTCAGCCTGGATAACAAGAGCAAAACTCCATCTCAATAATAATAATAATAATAATAATAATAATAGTGACTACTTTCCTGGTGATGAGAGTGCTATTGATTTTTATTCTTTGGACTTTTCTATTTCTTCTTTGGACTTTTCTAAATCATACATGTTTTCTATAATGAAGAGTTTTTGTTTTATAATTTAAAACATTTGCAAAACTAGTTAAGATATCTTGTCAAATTTAAGTAAGCAAAAATTTCTTAAACAGGACACAGAACAAAACACACTGAACAGAATATGAAAAAAATTGATGAAAAACATTAAAACTAAGAATTTGCACTTAAAAAATGTAATAGTGAATAAAGAATGGAATCTTCAAAGTGGGAAACTTTATTTTGTGATACATATATCCAACAAAATAATATACAGAGAATATACCCCAGAATAATCAGAAGATAATCATAGTATTCCATGGTATATATGTACCAGATTTTCTTAATCCAATCTGTCATTGATGGACCTTTGGGTTGGTTCCAAGTCTTTGCTATTGTGAATAGTGCTGCAATAAACATACGTGTGCATGTGTCTTTATAGTAGCATGATTTATAATCCTTTGGTTATATACCAAGTGAGGGATCGCTGGGTCAAATGGTATTTCTAGTTCTAGATCCTTGAGGAATTGCCACACTGCCTTCCACAATGGTTGAACTAGTTTACAGTCCCACAGTGTAAAAGTTTTCCTATTTCTCTACATCCTCTCCAGCACCTGTTGTTTCCTGACTTTTTAATGATCACCATTCTGACTGGTGTGAGATGATATCTCATTGTGGTTTTGATTTGTTTCTCCAATGACCAGTGATGATGAACCTTTTTTCATGTGTCTGTTGGCTGCATAAATGTCTTCTTTTGCAAAATGTCTGTTCATATTCTTTGCCCACTTTTTGATGGGATTGTTTGATATTTTCTTGTAAATTTGAGTTCTTTGTAGATTCTGGATATTAGCCCTTTGTCAGATGGGTAGGTTGCAAAAATTTTCTCCCATTCTGTAAGTTGCCTGTTCACTCTGATTATAGTTTATTTTGCTGTGCAGAAGCTCTTTAGTTTAATTAGATCCCATTTGCCACTTTTGGCTTTTGTTGCCATTGCTTTTGGTGTTTTAGTCATAAAGTCCTTGCCCATGCCTATGTCCTGTAATGGTATTGTCTAGGTTTTCTTCTGGGGTTTTTATAATTTTAGGTCTAACATTTAAGTCTCTAAACTATCTTGAATTAATTTTTGTATAAGGTGTAAGGAAGGGATCCAGTTCCAGCTTTCTACGGTATGGCTAGCCAGTTTTCCCAGCACCATTTCTTAAATAGGGAATCCTTTCCCCATTGCTTGTTTTTGTCAGGTTTGTCAAAGATCAGATGGTTGTAGATGTGTGGTGTCATTTCTGAGGCCTCTGTTCTGTTCCATTGATCTATATCTCTGTTTTGGTACCAGCACCATGCTGTTTTTGTTACTGTAGCCTTGTAGTATAGTTTGAAGTCAGGTCGCGTGATGCCTCCAGCTTTGTTCTTTTGGCTTAGGATTGTCTTGGCAGTGCAGGCTCTTTTTTGGTTCCATATGAAGTTTAAAGTAGTTTTTTCCAATTCTGTGAAGAGAAAGTCATTTGTAGCTTGATGGGGATGGCATTGAATCTACAAATTACTTTGGGCAATATGGCCATTTTCACAATATTGATTCTTCCTATCCATGAGCATGGAATGTTATTCCATTTGTTTGGGTCCTCCTCTTTTATTTCATTGAGCAGTGGTTTGTAGTTCTCCTTGAAGAAGTCCTTCACATTCCTTGTAAGTTGGATTCTTAGGTATTTTATTCTCTTTGTAGCAATTGTGAGTGGGAGTTCACTCATGATTTGGCTCTCTGTCTGTTACTGGTGTATAAGAATGCCTGTGATTTTTGCAGATTGATTTTTTTATCCTGAAACTTTGCTGAAGTTGCTTATTAGCTTAAGGAGATTTTGGGCTGAGACGATGGGGTTTTCTAAATATACAATCATATCATCTGCAAACAGGGACAATTTGACTTCCTCTTTTCCTAATTGAATACCCTTTATTTCTTTCTCCTGCCTGATTGCCCTGGCCAGAACTTCCAACACTATGTTGAATAAGAGTGGTAAGAGAGGGCATCCTGTCTTGTGCCAGTTTTCAAAGGGAATGCTTCCAGTTTTTGCCCATTCAGTATAATACTGGCTGTGGGTTTGTCATAAATAGCTCTTATTATGAGATACGTTCCATCAATACCTAGTTTACTGAGAGATTTTAGCATGAAGGGCTGTTGAATTTTGTTGAAGGTCTTTTCTGCATCTATTGAGATAATCATGTGGTTTTTGTCATTGGTTCTGTTTATGTGATGGATTATGTTTATTGATTTGCATATGTTGAACCAGCCTTGCATCCCAGGGATGAAGCCAACTTGATTGTGGTGGATGAGCTTTTTGATGTATTGCTGGATTCGGTTTGCCAGTATTTTATTGAGGATTTTTGCATCGAAGTTCATCAGGGATATTGGTCTAAAATTCTCTTTTTTTTGTTGTGTCTCTGCCAGACTTCGGTATCAGAATGATGCTGGCCTCATAAAATGAGTTAGGGAGGATTCCCTCTTTTTCTATCAATTGGAATAGTTTCAGAAGGGATGGTAACAGCTGCTCTTTGTAACTGTGGTAGAATTTGGCTGTGAATCCATCTGGTCCTGGACTTTTTTTGGTTGGTAGGTTATTAATTATTGCCTCAATTTCAGAGCCTGTTATTGGTCTATTCAGGGATTTAAC
Organism: Theropithecus gelada; assembly: GCF_003255815.1. Classification (NCBI taxonomy): domain Eukaryota; kingdom Metazoa; phylum Chordata; class Mammalia; order Primates; family Cercopithecidae; genus Theropithecus; species Theropithecus gelada. The sequence goes on from NC_037685.1 coordinate 70,453,032, forward strand.
TTCTTCCTGGTTTAGTCTTGGGAGAGTATATGTGTTCAGGAATTTATCCATTTCTTCTAGATTTTCTAGTTTATTTGCATAGAGGTGTTTATAGTATTCTCTGCTGGTAGTCTGTATTTCTGTGGGATCAGTATTGACATCCCCTTTATCATTTTTTATTGCATCTATTTGATTCTTTTCTCTTTTCTTCTTTATTAGTCTTGCTAGCGGTCTATCAATTTTGTTGATCTTTTCAAAAAACCAGCTCCTGGATTCATTGATTTTTTTTGAAGGGTTTTTTTTGTGTCTGTATATCCTTCAGTTCTGCTCTGATCTTAGTTATTTCTTGCCTTCTGCTAGCTTTTGAATGTTTGCTCTTTCTTCTCTAGTTCTTTGAATTGTGATGTTAGGGTGTCAAGTTTAGATCTTTCCTGCTTTCTCTTGTGGGCATTTAGTGCTATAAATTTCCCTCTACACATTGCTTTAAATGTGTCTCAGAGATTCTGGTACGTTGTCTTTGTTCTCATTGGTTTCAAAGAACATCTTTACTTCTGCCTTCATTTCGTTTTTTACCCAGTAGTCATTCAGGAGCAGGTTGTCCAGTTTCCATGTAGTTGTGCAGTTTTGAGTGAGTTTCTTAATCCTGAGTTCTAATTTGATTGCACTGTGGTCTGAGAGACAGTTTGTTGTGATTTCTGTTCTTTTACATTTGCTGAGGAGTGCCTTACTTCCAGCAACATGGTCAATTTTGGAATAAGTGTGATGTGGTGCTGAGAAGAATATATTCTGTTGATTTGGGGTGGAGAGTTCTGTAGAGGTCTATTATGTCTGCTTGGTGCAGAGCTGAGTTCAGGTCCTGGATATCCTTGTTAACCTTCTGTCTCATTGATCTGTCTAATGTTGACCGTGGGGTGTTAAATTCTCCCATTATTATTGTGTGGGGGTATAAGTCTCTTTTTAGGTCTCTCAGGACTTGCTTTATGAATCTGGGTGCTCCTGTTTTGGGTGCATATATATTTAGGATAGTTAGCTCTTCTTGTTGAATTGATCCCTTTACCATTATGTAATGGCCTTCTTTGTCTCTTTTGATCTTTGTTGGTTTAAAGTCTGTTTTATCAGAGACTAGGATTGCAACCCCTGCTTTTTTTTTGCTTTCCATTTGCTTGGTAGATCTTCCTCCATCCCTTTATTTTGAGCTTATATGTGTCTCTGCACATGAGATGGGTCTTGACTCTTTATCCAATTTGCCAGTCTGTGTCTTTTAACTGGGGCATTTGGCCCATTTACATTTAAGGTTAATATTGTTATATGTGAATTTGACCCTGTCATTATGATGTTAGCTGGTTATTTTGCCCATTAGTTGATGTAGTTTCTTCATGTCCTTTGTAGCGACATGGATGAAGCTGGAAACCATCATTCTGAGCAAACTATCACAAGGACAAAAAACCAAACACCACATGTTCTCACTCATAGGTGGTAATTGAACAATGAGAACACTTGGACACAGGGCGGGAATATCACACACTGGGGCCTATTGTGGGGTAAGGGATGGGGAACGGATAGCAGTAGGAGAAATACCTAATGTAAATGATGAGTTAATGGGTGCAGCAAACCAACATAGCACATGTATACGTGTGTAACAAACCTGCACATTGTGCATATGTACCCTAGAACTTAAAGTATAATAAAGAAGATAATCAGTAAGAAAAAGTCAAGCAGTATAAAATGTTAAAATGGGCAAAAGACTTGAGCAGCTACATTACATAAAATGATATTGAAGCTGAGCATGGTGGTGTGTGCCTGTAATCTCATCTACTCAGGAAGCTAAGGTGGGATAGCATGAGTCCAGGAGTTGGAGGCCATCATATGCTAAGATCCCACCTGTGAATAGTCACTGTGCTCCAGCCTGGGAAACATCATGAGACCTCCATCTCTTTAAAAAAACAACAAAAAGTATATCCATATGATTAATAAATAAAAAATGCTCCCTACTGTAGACTTCAGAAACAGGTAAATTAAATGCAACAAGGTTCCACAGCTCACTCATCAGCATAGTTAAAATGAGAAAGATGGAAAGTATCAAAAATCTATGTAGAGTAACGGGAACTCTCACACACTGCTAATAGGATTGTATATTGGTACAGTGACCTTGCAGATGTGTTTGGTAGTTTCTATTAAAGATGACTGCATGCATATTCCATGACTTGCTAAGTCCACTACTGTAATATATAGTCAACAGAAATGCATATATAAACTCAGTGAGATACGAGTGTTGGAATGCTCAGTCCAATACTGCGCCAATGTCCTCAACCATAAAATAGATAGATAAATTTCGGAATTCAGCAATAAAAATAAGCAGTCACCCACCAAGTGTACGAATCTCACAAATGTAAGGTTGATTGAAAGAAGCTGTTCTCAAAGTAGTATACTGTATGATGCTATATTAGTCCATTTTCACGCTGCTGATAAAGACATACCTGAGACTAGGTGATTCATAATGAAAAATAGTTTTAATGGACTCGCAGTTCCACATGGCTGAGGAGGCCTCACAATCATGGTGGAAGGCAAAAGGCACATCTTACATGATGGCAGACAAGAGAGAATAAAAACCAAACAGAAAGGGTTTCCCCCTATAAAACCATCAGATCTCATAAGACTTATTCACTACCTATGAGAACAGTATGGGGGAAACCACCCTCATGATTCAATTATCTCCCACCAGGTCCGTCCCACAACACATGGGAATTATGGGAGCTACAGTTCAAGATGAGATTTGGGGAGGGACAAAGCCAAACCATATCAGATGCTATTTACATAAAGTATAAAAACAGAACAAACTGACAATGATGGGGAAGTGATTGGAAAGGGATATAGGAGGTTTCTGTGCTGCTGGTAAAATTATTTTATGATCTGAGTAAAGATACAATACATAGGTCTTTTTAGACTGGGAAAGTTTGTGGAGCTGCTTTTTGTAGTTATTATGTCATAGCTTCAGACCTGGAAAGGGTATTAGTTTTGTTGCTCACAGTAGCTATTCTCAATCAACTCAGTGACTCTTACTCAGATAGATTACTCGATTCAATTTTATATGTCCTTGGTTCTGAAGAAATGTACAGTTATTTTCTGTCAAAATCTAAAGACCTTTGAATTTGATAGGCTCCTAAGACGCATATGTTTTCTATATGCTGATAAAGAATTTTGAGCCAGATGAGAGTTTTTACATTTTCTCCTACATTTTGGGGACCATACAACCCTTCTTCTTTAAGAGATTAAACAAATAAATTTGGACAGCTCCAAGGGTTTCCATAACTGTGGTGACAACTTAAGATGTCACTACTGAATGAGAACAAATCTGTCATGAATGATTTTTCTTAAGGTAAGTTTTGTCAAAAATTATACTGCAAAATATTTTTTAAACTAAGTTACTTTGATTTTTTAGAACAGTATATAGTGGTTGTGACTTAAGCTTAACTACAGAAATGGATTCAGATCCAAGTTCTATTATTCAAGAATTATACAGCTTGGGGCTTTCTTTTTTCTCTGATTTAACCAAGATCATTTTATTTTATATTATTTTTAAATTATATATATATACACACACATATATATAATTGATTAAATTATATATATACACATATATACAATTGATTAAATTATATATACACATATATATGATTGATTAAATTATAATATAAACAGATTTAAATTATACACAGAGAGAGAGAGAGAGAGAGATGGGCTCCCTCTGTCACCTGTGCTGGAGTGCAGTAGTGTGATCATAGCTCACTGAAGCCTCAAACTCATGAGCTCTAGCAATCCTCCTACATCAGCCTCCTGAGTAGCTGGGACCAAAGGTGCACACCAATATGCCTGGCTATTTTTTTTTTTTTTTTTTTTTGTAGAAATGAGGTCTCATTATGTTGCCCAGTTTGGCCTCAAGCAATCCTCTCACCTAGGCTTCCCAAGTAGCTGAGACAACAGGTGTGGATGACCACGCCTGGCTAATTTTTCTTTTCTTTCTTTTCTTTTCTTTTTCTTCTTTTTTTTTTTTAAGAAGTGGTGCTCCCAGACAGTTTTTCAATTGAATTCTACAAGAGGTGACAAAGTAGGGCTGGTATCATTGATACTGAAACTATTCCAAAAAATTGAAAAGGAAGCACTCCTGCCTAATTCATTCTATGAAGCCAACATCATCCTGATACCAAAACCTGGCTGAGGTACAACAAAAAAAGAAAATTTCAAGCCAATATCTTTGATGAACATAGATGCAAAAATCCTCAATAAAATACTGGCAAACCAAATCCAGCAGCACATCAAAAAGCTTATTCACCTCAATCAAGTTGTTTCATACCTGGGATGCGAGGTTGGTTCAATACAACCTTGTTGTGATCAACACATGTGATTCATTACTTAAACAGAACTAAAGACAAAAAATCAGTAAGTGTGATTTATTACTTAAGCAGAGCTAAAGACAACAACCACATGATTATCTCAAGAGATGCAGAAAAGGCCTTTGGTAAAATTCAACATTCCTGCATGTTAAAGACACTCCATAAACTAGGTATTGAAGGGACATACCTCAAAATATATAAGACATGACAAACCCACAGCCAATATACTAAATGGGCAAAAGCTGGAAGCATTCCTCTTAAAAACTGGCACTAGACAAGGATGCCCTCTCTCACCACTCCTATTCAACATAGTATTGGAAATTCTGGCCAGGGCAATCATCAAGAGAAGGAAATAAAGGGTATTCAAATAGGAAGTTAAATTATCTCTGTTTGCAGATGACGTGATCTTATATCTAGAAAGCTCCATTGTCTCAGCCCAAAAGCTTCTTAAGTGATAAGTAACTTTGGCAAAGTCTCAGAATACAAAACCAATGTGCAAAAATTGCTAGCATTCCTATACATCAACAACAGGCAAACAGAGAGCCAAATCATGAATGAACTCCCATTCACAATTGCTACAAAGAATAAAATACCAAGGAATATAGCTAACGAGAAGTGAAGGGCCTCTTCAAGGACAACTACAAATCACTGCTCAAAGAAATCGGAGAGGATACAAACAAATGGAAAAAATTCCATGTTCATGGATGGGAAAAATCAATATTGTGAAAATGGCCATACTGCCCAAAGTAATTTATAGATTCAATGCTATTACCATTAAACTACCATTGACATTATTCACATAATTAGAGAAAAAACCTATTTTAAAATTCATATGGAACCAAAACAGAGCCTGAATAACCAAGACAATCCTAAGCAAAAGGAACAAAGCTGGAGGCATCACGCTATCCAAATTCAAACTATACTACAAGCCTACAGTAACCAAAACAGCATGGTACTGGTACAAGAACAGACACATAGACCAATGGAACAGAATAGAGAACTCAAAAATAAGACCACAGCTACAACCATCTGATCTTTGACAAACCTGACAAAAACAAGCAATGGGGAAAGGATCCCCTATTGAATAAATGGTGCCCAGAGAACTGGCTAACCATATGCAGAAAATTGAAAGTGAAGCCTTTCCTTACACTAGATAAAAAAATTAACTCACGATGGATTAAAATTTAAATGTAAAACCCCAAACCATAAAAACCCTAGAAGAAAATCTAGGCAATATCATTCAGAACATAGGCACAGGCAAAGATTTCATGACAAAAATGCCAAAAGCAATCACAACAAAAGCAAAAATTGACAAGTGGGATCTAATTAAAGAGCTTCTGCACAGCAAAAGAAACTATCATCAGAGTCAATAAACAACCTACAGAATGGGAGAAAATTTTTGCAATCTATCCATCTGACAAAGGTCTAATATCGAGAATGTACAAGGAACTTAAACAAATTTACAAGGAGAAAAACCAAACAACTTAAACAGTGGTTGAAAAGACAGCTCTCAAAAGAAAAACTACATGTGGCCAACAAACATATGAAGAAAAGCTCAACACCACTGATCATTAGAAAAGTGCAAATTGAAATCACAATGAAATACCATCTTATGCCAGTCAGAATGACTATTATTGAAGTCAAACAACAGATGCTGGCAAGGTTGCAGAGAAAAAGGAAGGCTTTTACACTGTTGATGGGAATGTAATTAGTTCAACCATTGTGGAAGACAGTGTGGCAATCCCTCAATGACCTAGAGGCAGAAATACCACCTGATCCAGCAATCCTATTACTGGGTGTATACCCAAAGGAATATAAATCATTCTATATGTTCACTGCAGCACTATTCACAATAGCAAAGACATGGAATCAACCTAAATACCCATCAATGATAGACTGGATAAAGGAAATGTGGTACATATACATCATGGAATACTAGGCAGCCATAAAAGGCATGAGATCATGTCTTTGCAGGGACATGGATGGAGTGGAAGCCATTATCCTCAGCAAACTAACACAGCAACAGGAAACCAAACACTGCATGTTCTCACTTACAAGTGGTAGTGAATGATGAGAACACATGGACACATGGCGGGGAACAACACACACTGGAGACTGTCAACAGGGCTGGGGAAGGGAGAGCATCAGAAAGAATAGCTAATGGATGCTCGGCTTAATACTTAGATGATGGGATGATCTGTGCAGCAAACCACCATGGCACACATTTACCTAAGTAACAAACCTGCACATCCTGCACATGTACCCATGAAATTAAAATTAAAGTTGAAAACAAACAAAAAAATGGGGTCACATTATGTTGCCAGGCTGGTCTCAAACTCCTGGCCTCAAGTGATTCTCCTGCCTTGGCCTCCCAAGTTATAGAATACAGGCGAGAGCCACCATGCCTGGCCTATATGCCTGTTTTAATGATTAAATGAATAGCATAATTTTGGTCCACTATGGAATCTTAATAAATATTAGCTATTATCACTCTGATATTCTCATTACAGAAAACTTGGTAGATCTGTTTTCTAAAACAGATAAAGAAAAAATTATTTATAGTTCCATGATCATAGATCAGTGCAGCTACAGCTTTGATCCTTTGCCCAAGATGGCAGTGACCATTTTCAAGACCCATTCATGTGTGCTCTTCTTCCTTACACCCTCAGTTGTATTGTACCTCCTCCACCTAATGACTATGACTGCCAATGTGACATTGAGTGGTAAGTACAGGATGAAAAGCCTAATCAGGAAATCCAAGGCCTTCTTTGGTGTCTCAGAAAAGTACAAGTTCAAAGCTGGCCAAGTCGTTCATATTCTTGAAACCCTTTCCAATTATGACATTCCATTATTCTGTCTCCTCATCTATCAGTAACTTTGCCATAGAAAAGTCAACTTATGTCCTAGTCAAATCAGTTCCCTGGCATTTTCAGACTAAACATGCATTTGATGGATGGAATCCCTTTCTATGATGCCAGATACCTGGTTAGAAGCATTTCATGTCTGTCTGTTTTGGCTTCATGTACGCACGGCCTGAATTAGTCACTTTGTAAACTTTTTATTGAGGGATTAAGAAGGGATACATTTGAATGACTGAAAAGATAAGGCTCCCGAGATCTTTATCTCTATTTTCAACAAGATGTTCAGTATGTTAGCCTATTTTTCCAGAAACTAAAAATCTTAGGTAGTAAACATGATAAATAACTATATTTTAGTTTGTTTTACAAGCAAATTTTCTTTTCCTTGATTCAGTCACCCTCTTGTTATATATGCTCTTGGCAATCTGCATATCTGCTTTCTAGCACTTTATTAATTTTTAAAAATGTTTGAGTAAATTTTGGATTTTGTTCTTGTCACTAGACCATGCTTCCCAGAGAATAGCAATTATGTCCATGTGTTTATTTTATCTCCAGAGCACATTACAGTACCTGGCACATAGTATAAAGCTGATAAATAGTTTCTCTTTCAGTAATATTTATAGTCCTCTGTGCTGAGGATATAATGATAAATCATGGACTGTGCCTGTCCTCAACAAACTCACAATAGAGTGGAAAAACTGATGATTGTATTGATAGAAACGCCCATGGGGATTATAAGAACACAGAACTGGAGCATCCAAGACACAGAAATGTAAAGAGGTGCCGGGGAGCACTTTTTCGAGCCAGTAAAACCTGAGTTAAGTGTTTGTTGCAAATTGAAACCAAGTCAGTTTAGTCATGTACAACTCTTAGGTACTTTTTGGTAGATATATGTAGCTACCCAAAAAGTCTGAGATGGGAAGGGTTAGTCACCCTCCCTCACCCTTGCTACCAGCTCAGAAAGCCTCAGAACAAATTCAACCACAATTTACTGACACAACACACATGAGCAATGCAGATACAAAACATCCATACAAATGTCCTGTAAGTCAGTGAAGTTCTGAAAGTTTCATTCCAGGAAGACAGGAAAATCTTCCTAGAGCACGATTCTATTGCTTTTTCTCTGCACCATTCAGTCAAAACACATCCTAAACCAATGGCTGGATAGGCCGCCACTGGAGAGTACCTAGGGCACGATGCCTAAGAAAATAGGTTACAAATGTGCTCTTTACTTAGAGCCTGTTCAGGGTAGGGCAGAGAGTGGAGCTCAACTCTTTTAGTGAATCCACTTACAGTTAATACTGTTAATTTTGTTAATGAGAGCTCATTTCTAATAGTCATCATGGTAATAAGTCACTAGCTTTTCTTGACAATCATCATGAGAAAGTACTATTGTTTATGGATCGAGATGGTCCACAGCAGGCTTGTAGTATCTTCCCCAGGGAGGTAGAGCTACTGACTACCCTTTGGGCGTTTGGGTGGCCTGTTAGCTCCCCGTTCCACAGTGGAAGTATAAACTAACTGGCACATACATAATATCACTTTGATAAACTGAAGCATTTTAAAATAAATTTGTGATACTGTAACAATCTGTGCAATGCTAGTGTTAAAGAGTAGGAACTCCCTGGGGTGGGGGAAAGGAGTACTGTCTGGGCAGAGAGGAACGTGTGAAATGCCTCAAATAGCCCAAGCTCCTTCCCATGGCAGAGCCCTCCCACGTGCTCCTCCCCCTGCCTGGAATGCTCTGCCTCTATGTGTTCTCATGGATCCCTCTCTTACTTCACTCAGATATTTGCCCAAAAGCAAAGGATCCCAGTCTTTACGATTGTAAATAGTGCTGCAATAAACATGCGTGTGCATGTGTCATGGACACAGGGAGGGGAACATCACACACCTATCGGGAAGTAGGTGGCGAGGGGAGGGAGAGCATTAGGACAAATACCTAATGCATGTGGGGCTTCAAGCCTAAATGACAGGTTGATGGGTGTAGCAAACCACCATGGCACATGTATACCTGTGTAACAAACCTGCACGTGCTGCACATGTATCCCAGAACTTAAAATAATAATAAAAAAAAAAGGGATCCCACAGAGAAGCTTTTGGTGATAAATAAAACATTTTTCCTACCATAACTCTATTCTTGTATCCATTTGCATTTTCTTCAGATCACTTTTCCTATCTGAAATTACCCAACCTTTAAAATTGGACTTTCATCTATCTCCCGCTCCAGGATAAGCTTCATGAAGGAAGAAACTTAGTCTTGATTATCTGTGTCCTCAGGGCTCGGAATAGTGGCTGGGATACAGTAAGTGCTTAATAAGAAAGAATCTATGCCTCTATCCTCTCTGAATATATGCGTAGAGAAGTGTCTAGAATGGCGATCATCTAATGTCAATGATTATTTTGGAAAATATATTTAAATATAATACAATTCATTGTTGATGCAGTATATTAAAAATGTCTATTTAAGTACCTTTTGCTGTGGTTTTAAATTGATATAAAATAGCTTTCGTTTCTGAGAGCAATATCCGAAGGTCAGGAAGTCACTTACATTTTCACTATTTTAAAGATATTTTTCATTAAACCATATAGCTGTGCTTTGCTGTTAATTAGACATTAACCAAAGAACCCATCACAGTCAAGCAGGAGCTATATTAGCAAAAATCAATATTTTAAATCCTAGCCTCCAGCTCTTCATGTAGAAAGGTCTTGGAATGCAAGCTGCCTCACCTGGAAGGAAAATGGAATGCTGAGAGAAAAATCAGAGCTAGCTGTGAAACTGTTGCTGCTACTTTTCAAAATCTTTAATCTTTATAATACAGTTGACCTTTGAACAACACGGGGGTTAGAGGCACAAAGCTCTGAACAATCAAAATTCGAGTTTACCTTTTGACTCCCCAAATACTTAACTACTAATAGCTACTGCTTACTGGAAGCCTTACCTGTAACACCATAAACTGTCAATTAATACATATTGTGTATGTTACATATGTCACATGCTGTGTTCTTATTATAAAATAAGAGAAAAAATTCATTAAATCTTAAAAGGACATATGTTTACAGTATTATACTGTATTTATTGATACCATAAGTTTACATTGATTACAAGATGAATGAATCGTCTATCTGAAATGGCGGCAACTACAGTTGCAGATCAGTCTACAATATGTATCAAGCAGTCGAACTTTTTCTTGTAATGTCATGACTTTTATCTGCTTCTTTAGAACACTGCGAGCATAACTAGTGGCCCTTTGTAGAGGTTCCGTGTTGTCATTCAAGGTGTAAAATATGAAAAATATGTGAGAACCACAGAAGATCACTTTGGTTCCTTTTGTTATTGTTGTATTTTGTTATTATTTTGGTGACAGAGTCTTGCTCTGCCACCCAGGCTAGGGTGCAGTGGTGTAAACATTGTTCACTGCAACCTTGCCCTCCTGGGTTCAAGTGATCCTCCTGCCTCAGCCTCCCAAGTAGCTAGGACCACACGTGCACATCACCATGTCTAGCTAATTTTCTATTTGATTGATTTATTTTTGTAGAGACCAGGTCTCACTATGTTGCTCAGGCTGTTCTTGAATTCCTGGCCTCAAGTGATCCTCCCACTTCGGCCTTCCAAAATGATGGGATTACAGGCATCAGTCACCATGCCCAGCCTAAGATATTATTTTCTAAGAAATCACATTTTGCTGCAATACACAATTTACTGGAGAGGTGAATTGCTCACATGGAGATATTAGCATCACATGGTTTTTAAACATATACTTACAACACTTGAGCTCACTGCAATAGCAACAGGAGATGGCTATAAAATTCTTAGTAGTACAACATGGACTACAGTTAATTTTATGCCATTTTCATTTAATATGGCTTCTTCATGTTTACATTTCTCTTGTCTGTGAATAGAGCCCTGTACAGTCTATAAGGGTGTAAGCTTTGATAAATTTTAGCTGTTTAATATTAGATTTGTGTTTATTTTATGGTAGGAGATGATAAAATAGACTCATATTTGCATTTTCTACCTCCCTAGCTGCAGCTTTAACCTCCCCAGCTCAGGTGATCTTCCTACCTCAGCCTCCCCAGTAGCTGGGATTATAGGTGTATGTCACCATGCTTGGCTAATTTTTGCATTTTTTATAGAGATAGGGTCTCACCATGTTGCCCAGGCTGGTCTTGAACTCCTGGGCTCAAGCCATTCTCCGCCTTGGCCTCCCAAAGTACTGGGATTATAGGCATGAGCCATAGCACCTAGCCTAGCCTAGTATCTGCATATTTTATGCATTCATGACATACTTAACTTTTTCCTAAACTTTTTTATATTTCTAGGCTACCTGGTTTGTCTTCAAGTTTTTTCAAATTGTTACAAATCTCCAAAACATTTTCCAATTTATTTAGCAAAAAAAATCCACATATAACTGGACCCAGGCAGTTCAAAATAAGAATCATGTTGTTCAAGGGTCCAGCGAAATTCACAGAACTATCTCCACAGTGTAGACCTCCAGGGAAGTTATGATACTAACATAGACCCAGGTGATCCTATCTTACAGATTCATTATGGTTTTGTTGATTCAATTTAAAAACAAAAACAAACTGATATATACAGTCCAGTCTACTCATTTTACAGGGAGAGGGCAGAGATTATGCTTAGAATGTCAAGGACCTGCACGAAGTCACATAGCCAGAGGGTTACTAAAATGGTACTAGAACATGCATTATCTACTTACCAGACTAAAATTGTTTCCTTCATCCTGCAAATACTGAAGATTTGCATTTTAAAACCCCCAATTCATTTTTAACACTGTAATTTAATTTTTTCCTAGAGACATTTTGTTCTTGCCATGGTTAATGTTATACATCAAATTGGCTAGGCTGTGGTGCCCAGTTGTCTGGTCCAACAGCAGTCTGGATGTTGCTGTGAAGTCATTTTTCTTTAGATGTGATTAACATTTAAATAGTAGACTTTGAGGAAAGCAGATTACTCTCCACTGGGTAAGTCTCATCCAATCAGTTGAAGCCTTTAAGAAAAAACTAAGGCCCATGAAGGAGAAGGGAATTCTGCCTCCAGAGGGACTTCAGACTTAAGACTGCAAATCAACTCTTGCTGACATTTCCAACCCGTTGGTTTGCCTTACAGTTTTGAGAGTTGCCATTCACAAAAACCACACGAGCCAATTCCCTAAAATAAGTTAATTCCCTCTACACACACACACACACATACACCCTATTGGTTCTGTTTCTCTGGAAAATTCTGACTATTACAGTCCCCAATATAAGAACAGATGAGCAGAATAAAAATGCCGTTGGCTGTCGCTCATGGTTTGCTTTCACTCTTTTCTTCTTTTTTATTATTGTTTTGCTCTTTTTTCACCTCTACACAGAGAACAAAATGGAGCTAAAAAGGGAAGGGGCTTTCAAATTCCCTGCTGGCTCTTGCCTCTCAGCCCTGGTGGAGGAATGGGAACCCTCCATCTCCGAACCCCAGCCAGCCTTCTTTATGAGTGAGGGAGCAGTTTTCTGGGCTCTGGGTGGTGAGAGGACTTCAGGGGTCATCTTAAAGAGTTGTGAGGCAGAAAAGGGGCCATGCCGTGGCCTCAGCTTGGGGTGGATTGCTCTGAATGTTATACACTCCACCAGCATCATCATGAAGAGTGAGGTGGTTCACTCTGTTGCCTGGTTGCCTGGACTGGCAGTCCTCCCTCCCAGACCTCTGGCCATGTTGGGCAACGTTTAATCCTTATTTTCTACAGATTCCCGTTACCATCTTCTCAGGACACTGGGCTCCCTCTTTCTCAATACAACATTTTCTGTAATTTTCTCTAGAAACCATCTCAGCTCCAAATCATAACTAAAATTTTTCACTAAAATCTTTCCCTCTCATTATAGTAAGCAGTCTGCATAGGTGAATTTAAGCTGTATATATACATTTTGATGAATACAAATAAGTCCCATTTAAAGATTTTCACAAACAGCAATCCATACACATTTTACAGCACCAAACCAGAGATCAAATTATTATATAATTCAAGTAATGCAGAAGCAGCGGTTCTGACGAGCAAGAGTCCACTATGCAATTTCCTCCTAATTACAATGTAGTGACATCTCAGCTTAAGCAGAAACTGTTGGAAACCAGCCCAGTGGCATAAACAAAGATTTTCCCTATTCAGTTGGTTGCCTAGGTAGATATAGCATTGGCAAGTCCTGCTAACCTCTTGCAAAACTAGCTTTCCCCAACCTCAGAACTGCAGACTGCTACCCATCCCAGAGACGATCTATAATAAGTTTCTGAAGCAAGTCCATTATAGTTCTTTATGCAATGATCTTCCATCAGCACCCCTCTCCCAGGAGACCACCTGTGAAAGTACCCTCTTAGTCCAATTCGGCAAACTTGGACTAGCGATGAAATAGGAAAACAATGAAAACATTATTTTCCTTAGAGAAGTACTTTTCTCTCCTCATTACTCCAAGGATGTCAGAGTGACTGATAGCTGCTAAGTCCTCATCAGCAAGTCAATTTATCTCAAATCTTGAAGCAGCCAGCAGCCTGGATTATAAGGTTTACCTCCAGAGAGCAATCTTTTTTCCTTGATCAAACTTTTGTGTGATCTACAGACCTGCCAGAGCTCACAACGAGGCACAGTGTGATTGCTTGAACTTGACCAGAAAGAGAGAGGAAAGATGATACTCCCACAGAGAAGACACAATGAGAATGAAACAGAAACACCATTTCTGCTGGTCTATAGCGCTGGTCCTGGATGTGCTCTGCAAACCTTAAATCTGAGCTCACTCACAAACAATAATCCAAACAGGTGGATTGTAGCATGTCTACACTGTTCACATGCACATGGTAGCACGCAGCCCAGCCTTGCTACACGTAACCATGTGCCACAGAGACCTCTACGCCCCTTTGCTAATGGCACCAGTATATGAGTAATGAGGGCTACATGTTTAGATACTGTATTAGGGTTTTCAAGACGAACAGAACTAATGGAATATATATATATATATGTATGTATGTATGTATGTATGTATGTATGTTTGTATATATATAGAGAGAGAGAGCAGAGTTCGTTAAGTATTAACTCATATGATCACAAGGTCCCACAACAGGCCATCTGCAGGCTGAGGACCAAGGAGAGCCAGTCTGAGTTCCAAAACTGAAGAACTTCGAGTCCAATGTTGAGGGCAGGAAGCATCCAGCATGGGAGAAAGATGTAGGCTGGGGAGTGAGGCCAGTCTCTTTTCACAATTTTCTGCCTCCTTAGATTCTAGCTGTGCTGCCAGCTGATTAGATGGTGCCCACCCAGATTAACAATGAGCCCACCTTCCCCAGCCCACTGTTAATCCCCTTTGGCAACACCCTCACAGACACACCAGGATCAATACTTTGTATCCTTCAATCCAATCAAGTTGACACTCAGTATTAACCATCACAGATACACACATATTATCCCTAAATGCCAGCTTCTAACACTGATAGCAGATGATTTTTATTTCAAGTTTATTTTGTTTCTTAAAAAAGAATGTCTTGAATCTGCAGGAACTTTTTATTTGCGTGTGCTACTCAGCAGGAGAAATATGATGGACTTGGAGGTCTTTAGCAGTTATGCTCAGAGAAAACAGCTTGTGTTCTTATAGACACTCAAACAATATTAGGATCATTTGTTACACAGGGTTTCAAACTGAGTTTTTATTATTCTGGTTTATAAGACAAGGATACTCTTATTGAAAAATAGTCAATGTGTTGTTACCAAATAACTACCTAATCCCTTATATCATTCAGGGTTTATCCAGAGAAGCAGAACCATTAGGTCTTACACATTAAGAGATTTATCGCAAGGAATTGGCTTGTGCAGTTGTGGGGGAGAGCTAGACAGTCTGAAATCTGCAGGCAGTTAGCAAGGGAAGGCTGCGAATCTCAGGCCTGGAGGAGCTGCTGTCCATGGGCAGAACTGCTTCTTTCTCAGCGAAATCTCAACTTTGCTTCTAAATTCCTTCAACTGACTGAATCAAGCTCACCCAGATTATCTAGAATAATCTCCCTGTTTCAAGGTCAGCTGATTAGCAAACAATTTCATTGCAAACTTAATTCACTCTTGTTGTATAACACAACATATGACAGATGGTAGACCTCTGTGGGGACTGTTATTCTGCCTATCACACCCTTTTCTGAGAGAATCTCCCCAGCCAGGTCAAGAACACTACTCCTAGCACCTTTTCTCAAATGCTCCCGAATGTGTTACCTTGACTTGTTTTCTTTCTAAGATCCCTACTGAAGATACCACAGAGAACTCATTACTCCCCTTGGCTAATGGCACTAGTATATGAAGAAATCTGTCAGGATTTTCTCTACCTTCACTCATTGTGTATGAATAATTACTTCTAGTCTCCTGAGGGAAGTATTTTAAATTGTTCTTTAATTTTGGAAGAAGACAACATTTTAAAAAATGGATTAAATGTTGGTTCAGGGTTGCGAAATGTGTTCTGATGTGGGGAGACATTAAAGCATTTGTTTATTTGGACAGTGTGGGCTGTAGGTCTTTGAGTTCAAAGTTCAAAATAATAATTTGCCAAGAATGATGATTAAAGATTAAATTACATAATATATGTGAAAACACTTTTAAAAGGTTAAAATTCTATAATAGCGCTAGTCCATGAAAAACTATTTAAATTTTAGAGCTTCAAAGTAACTAGTGATCATCTAATTTAATTAAAGATATGATAGACTCATTTTTTCCACTTCAATCCTTTTTTAAATGAGTTTTCTGATATTTCAGAGGAAAGTTTTCTCCAGAGGTTTGAACTTTTTCTAATGCTTCATATTCTAAGAAATCAATCTTATTTTAAAGGCAAGACAACTTATATATAATTCATTTTTACATGTCAAAAGTAATAAAAATGACTTTTTTGACTTCCAAAGATTAGTAAAACAAAGCATTGTGTACATTTCAAAATATTCATGCCTTTTAATGTTCCTGTAAATTTTAATCTCTTAGCCAGCTTCCCTCATTTTACAGACAAGAAAAGTGCAGCAAAAAGAAATTTTGGTTTAGGGAAGAGCTGGAGTGCATATGTGACTTTCCTGAATTCTATTTCAGAGTTCTTTTTCATGCCATCATTTTGTGTAAGTATTTATTATTGCTCCCATTGTTTTGCTAACTCTTCAACAAACCTGCTATATGCGGGAGTTGTGTGTGTGGAGGTGACCTTTGAATGGTATTATCTATTTTTGCTGAGCAATTCATAATCATGCCTGGGCTTTTATGAGCAGAGCGACCCATTTCAAGGCAGTCATTGAACTAACTCTATATGTTCAGAGCTTTAAGACACATCAGAGATACCCAGGAAAGGCAACATACTGCTGCTGCTTAACTTTCATAATCACGTCAATCCCTGTTTAAGATTCTCTGTGGCTCCCATTTCCCAAAGGTTAAATTGCAAACTCGCTAGGCAGCTTGCAACGCCTCGTGTGCACTGGCCCCTGCTAACCGCTCCATTATCATCTTGTACCCCTTTTCTCATCCCAACCCCAACCTGTGCTACAGCCTCACAACACCACAGCCACGCCTTGCACCTTAGACCTCAAGGCCTAGAGTAGCCTTCCTTATCACTTGATCACTTGAGATAAGTGCCAATCATCTTTCAAATATCAGGTTAAATGTCTCCTCATCCAGGAAGCACTCCCTGACCACTCTTAAACCGACTCAGTTTCATCTCCAGTATGATCCCTCAGCATCCTGCCTTATCTGCCTCATGTCTTATCTGGCCCTTGCCAGCGTATGAGCATTTCTTTTCTTTTTCTCTGTCTTCTCAAGGAAGACTGTAGTATCTTTCTATCCCTAGTGCCCAGCACAGTGTGTGGTACATAGTAGGCCATCAATACATATTGTGGAATAAATTAACAAATGAGGAATGAAAGGAGGAGCCATGTGGTCTAACACTCACCCAGGCCCTGTCCACAAAGTGGTCACACCTCCACATACTTCCCTGCTCCCTCTGAGAAATGTCTGTGAATGCTGCGTTTATTACACATATTCCGTAGCCAAGAAGAGGACATCCAGAGACCTGAATTTTGTGTGCACCTCTAGTTTGCAGGTGACTTTGCCCTGGAACTTTCTTTTTTTTTTTTTTTTTTTTTTAAATTTATTTATTATTATTATACTGTAAGTTGTAGGGTACATGTGCATAACGTGCAGGTTTGTTACATATGTATACTTGTGCCTTGTTGGTGTGCTGCACCCATCAACTCGTCATTTATATCAGGTATAACTCCCAATGCAATCCCTCCCCCCGCCCCCCTCCCCATGATAGGCCCCGGTGTGTGATGTTCCCCTTCCCGAGTCCAAGTGATCTCATTGTTCAGTTCCCACCTATGAGTGAGAACATGCGGTGTTTGGTTTTCTGTTCTTGTGATAGTTTGCTAAGAATGATGGATTCCAGCTGCATCCATGTCCCTACAAAGGACACAAACTCATCCTTTTTTATGGCTGCATAGTATTCCATGGTGTATATATGCCACATTTTCTTAATCCAATCTGTCACTGATGGACATTTGGGTTGATTCCAAGTCTTTGCTATTGTGAATAGTGCTGCAATAAACATACGTGTGCATGTGTCTTTATAGCAGCATAATTTATAACTTTCAACATTACCTGTGACTCATAAGAGAGACTGAGAGCATGGTACAAGGAGTTAGATATCACTACACATGGAGCCTACAGCAGTACGCACAGCAGGTAGGGCATGAGTTGTAATTAATACCATCTATAGAGTCCCATGAGAAATCAATTTACATAAGACTTTTTAATGAGCTTAAATGGAGAGAGACAAAAATCAGGATTTGGTTGGGTCTTTATTTGAAGAAACACTCTATAGCACTAAACTGTTTTTATTTAGAATGCTTCTGACACCAAATGTGTGGAGTTTTTTTCACTATGCCAATCAATTCTCCAACTCCCCAGCACCAAGTGGGTGTCCAGCAATTCAATTCTGTCACTAACTACCTGGAGTCAACACAGTCCTCACAGGTTAATGGTTCAGTCCCACAAGACTGCCCCCTCTCTCACGTCAGATGCCAGTTGCAAGTCTCAGATTATCACCTGTGCTTGTGACCGAGTGGCTATAAATCGGAGGTTCCTATGACTCCCTTTTCAGGATTTGATAATTTGCTAGAACAGTCCACAGAACTCAAGAAAATACTTTACTTATACACTTACCAATTCATTGTAAAGATTGTAACTCAGAATCAGCCAAATGGAAGAGATGCATAGGGCAAGGTTTGAGGAAAGGGGCTCAAAGCGTTCATGCTCTCTCCAAGAATGCCGGGCTCCCAACACCTCGATGTGTTTACCAACCCAGAGGCTCTTCAAACCCCATGACTTAGGAGTTTGACAGAGATTTCATTATGTAGGCATGATGGATTAAATCATTGTCTTTTGATGATCAACTCAATATCCAACCTCTCTCTCCTACCTGGAGGTCAGGGATGGGACTGAAAGTGGAAACCCCCTAATCTTGCCTCAGTCTTTCTGGCCACCAGCTCATAACACAAAGCCACCTAGGGGCCCCAACCACCAATCATCTCATTATCACACAAAAGACACTCTTACCACTCCAGAAATTCCAAAAGTTTTAGCAGCTGTGTGCCAGAAGCCATGGGAAACACCAAATATATATTTCTTATTATATCACAGAATCTTAGAAGCATCTTCTTTTAAGCAAATTACTGGAAAGAATTACCGTTGTGTGATATACAATTCAGTGTTGAATAACGTTACCCTAAAAATCGTCTTTTTCTTGTCTTCACAAACACAGCACTGGTCCTTAGTAGTTTTTCCTCATTAATCACATTTAGCCTGCCTGGTGGTGTGTTTAGCCGGACTCATGTGAAACACATTCTTTCTTCCTTTTCTTTCTATTCTTCCCTCTTGGGGTAGAAAAAGAGAAATGTAGGCAGAAGAAATAGATTTGTGTTAGTGATGAATGTAAGAGAAAACCAATCTCTCCCTTGCTTAATTTGATAGTTGACTTTTTTTTCATCAGTAGCACTGATTTATGTTGTAAACACATGCAATTGTTTCAAGCTTTCGTTCTTGATTTTGGCATGCAGGTGACAGGAGAATCCAAATGACAATTCCCAGAAAGGCTTTTTGAAGACAATCACAAAAGTCCTGTTGGTTACTATTTGACCAATACAAATTAGAAAATTTAATCTTCCTGTTTTCTTTCTTCTGTTATTCATCTGTCAGCTTTTGGAGAGATCCTTAATTTAATTATTTTTTTAAAAGTATTTATTGGGTGCCTGCTCGACGTCAGATTCCGTGCTGGGTGCTGGTGATGCAGCACCTTCTTGGTTACCACATGTAGGTTTTAGTGGTGAAAAGTTATTTTTAATCATATAATAACCCAACTAAATCTCAAATTACAACTGTTGAAAATACTGAAAAAGAGAAATATGTGGTGGTATCAGTTAGTTATTGCTAATAGCAAATAACAAAATAAAAATTCTCAGCCCCAAGGAACAACAGCCATTTCTTTAGTTCTGTAGGTCAGCTGGGGTTGGCTGATCTAGGAAGGGCTTGGTTGCAGTGGTTCTGCTCTCATGATTTTACTTTCCTCTTGGAGCCCAGTAGGCATCCTAGGAGTACTCTTCTCATGGCAAGGGCAGAGGCAAAAGAAGACAAAACTAATTGTGCAAGCACTTTTCAAAATTCTTCTATGTTACGTATGCTTTCATGACACTGGCTGAGGGAAGTCAATACTAAGTCCAACATCAAAGGATGGGGAGCTATATTCCTCCCTTGGAAATGGGGAGAGGTATATTCCTGAACAATAATCTGACCTACCACAATGGTTCATGGAGAATATATAGTGGAAAATTTGAGTAGGAACTAAGTCAGACAGAGAGGGAACACTTTGACTAAATGCTCTGTAGTGAGAAGGAACATGGTGGGTTGCAGATACAGAGAATATGAGTGGGGCCAGAGCTCAGAGAATGAGCAGCAACATGGAGTAAGCTGAGCCTAGAGAGATTAAGGGGAGCCAAACCACAGGGTCACCTGCAGGCTATTAAGGATCTTGAATCTTTATCTAAAAGATTTAATATTCACCATTGGAAATATCATGTACAACATGCAATTCTTTCTTCATTCTCTTTTCTTCCCCACGAATTCAGAACAAAAAGGAAAGCATGTAACTACTATTAAAGTACAAAAACTAAATAATGTACTTTTTCAATGTATACTTTCCATAAGTGATAACAAGTCAGAATTTTCTTTAGTCATTTTTTTTCATTTTGAATTGTTTATTCTATTTTATACTCCTTCGTAAAAGTTAATCCTAATAAACTTAAGATAGTACACATAAATTTAACCAGAAAACTGATGTTACAAAATGATCCCTTTAAAATGATCTGGTATATCTGAAACTGTATCACACATTATATTGAGATGAAATATTTGTGCGTTTTGCTCAAAAAGCAAAGATTCGACCTGATAGTATATCTGGTAAATATGCGTGCTCTTTCTTTGACTATCCATATTTTAACCATTTACATTTCCCTAGTGGACTCAAATCAGAGGCCTGAATTGGTCTCCTCTTGCCTTATTTTTTCCTTATAGAATATTCTATTTTCCACTCAAACGGATATTATTTGCATTTCTTGGCAAATAATATATTTTTAATGTGAAATTAGTTATCTAGTGTGATTGTATAATTTATGATCTAACCCAGGATAATTTTCCCAGGATAATTTTGAGGGTAAAATAAGGAATCATTATTTAAAATGCATAAATCAGGACTGTTCTGGAAAAACATAGCATCACATCACCCTCCGTATATCCAGATAGAATTAATCCCATTAAGACAAAATGTGGCTCTTTTTACCTGAATAGTTAGGAAGATGACAACAGTCTAGGTTCTTGGGCATGATACCTGGAGGTGTACTTGAGAATTACAAAAGCTGAGAAAGGATTGGTTGCTAATGACTGGAAGAATAAAGAATCTCCACTGTGTACTGTATGTGAGTCCACATGGCTCACTGCGGAGAACAGAATAGGCTCTGGCACTGGAGCTTTGTGTGCAGCTCAGCATGTACCAAGGACACAACGCATTACCATCTTTTGCCTCAGTTTCCTCTTTAGTGACTCGTATAGACTTTTTTTAATTACGCTAAGTTCTGGGGTACATGGACAGAATGTGCAGTTTTGTTACGTAGGTATACATGTGCCATGGTGGTTTGCTGCACCCATCAACCCATCATATACATTAGGTATTTCTCCTAGTGCTATCTCCCCTAGCACCCCACCCCCCAACGGGCCCCGGTGTGTGATGTTCCCCTCCCCCTGTGTCCATGTGTTCTCATCGTTCAACTCCCACTTATGAGTGAGAACATCTGGTGTTTGGTTTCCCGTCCTTGTGATAGTTTGCTGAGAATGATGGTTTCCAGCTTCATCCATGTCCCTGCAAAGAACATGAACACATCCTTTTTTATGGCTGCATAGTATTCCATGGTGTATATGTGCCACATTTTCTTTATCCAGTCTATCATTGATGGGCCTTTGCGTTGATTCCAAGTCTTTGCTAATGTGAATAGTGCCACAATAAACATATGTGTTCATGTGTCTTTATAGTACAATGATTTATAATCCTTTGGGTATATACCCAGTAATGAGATTGCTGGGTCAAATGGTATTTCTGGTTCTAGATCCTTGAAAAATCGCCACACTGTCTTCCACAATAGTTGAAGTAATTTACACTCCCACCAACAGTGTAAAAGCATTCCTATTTCTCCACATCCTCTCCAGCATCTATTGTTTCCTGACTTTTTAATGATTGCTATTCTAACTGGCAGGAGATGCTATCGCATTGTGGTTTTGATTTGCATTTCTCTAATGACCAGTGATGATGAGCTTTCTTTCATGTTTGTTGGCTGCATAAATATCTTTTTTTCAGAAGTGTCTGTTCATATCCTCCACCCACTTTTTGATGAGGTTGTTTTTTTCTTGTAGATTTATTTAAGTTCTTTGTGATTCCAGATATTAGCCCTTTATCAGATGGATAGATTGCAAAACTTTTCTCCCATTCTGTAAGTTGCTTGTTCATTCTGATGATAGTTTATTTTGCTGTGCAGAAGCTCTTTAGTTTAATTATATCCCATTTGTCAACTTTGGCTGTTGTTGCCATTACTTTTGGTGTTTTAGTCATGAAGTATTTGCCCATGCCTATGTTCTGAATGGTATTGCCTAGGTTTTTGAGTTTTTATGCTTTTAGGTCTTATGTTTAAGGCTTTAATCCATCTCAAGTTAATTTTTGTATAAGTTGTAAAGAAGGGATCCAGTTTCAGTTTTCTGTATATAGCTAGCCAGTTTTCTCAAAACCATGTATTAATAAGGGAATCTTTTCTCCATTGCTTGTTTTTGTCAAGTTTGTCTAATATCAGATGGTTACAGATGTGTGGCGTTATTTCTGAGGCCTCTATTCTGTTCCGCTGGTCTATATATCTGTTTTGGTACCAGTACCATGCTGTTTTGGTTATTGTAGCTTTCTAGTATAGTTTGAAGTCAGGTAGCATCATGCCTCCAGCTTTGTTCTTTTTGCTTAGGATTGTCTTGGCTATGCAAACTCTTTTTGGTCCTGTATGATATTTAAAGTAGTTTTTTCCAATTCTGTGAAAAAAGTCAATGGGAGCTTGATGAGGATAGCATAGAATCTATAAATTACTTTGGGCAGTATGGCCATTTTCACGATATTGATTCTTCATATCCACGAACATGGAATGTTTTTCCATTTATTTGTGTCCTCTCCTATTTTCTTGAGCAGCGGTTTGTAGATTTCCTTGAACAGGTCCTTCACATACCTTGTAAGTTTTATTCCTAGGTATTTTATTTTCTTTGTAGCAGTTGTGAATGGGATTTTGCTCATGATTTGGTTCTGCGTTTGTCTGTTATTTGTGTATAAAAATGCTTGTGATTTTTGCACACTGATTTTTTATCCTGAGACTTTGCTGAAGTTACTTATAAGTTCAAGGAGATTTGGGGCTGAGATGATGGGGTTTTCTAAATATACAGTCGTGTCATCTGCAAACAGACAATTTGACTTCCTCTCTTCCTATTCGAATACACTTTATTTCCTTCTCTTGCCTGATTGCCCTGGCCAGAACTTCTAATATTATGTTGAATAGGAGTGGTGAGAGGGCATCCTTGTGCCAGTTTCCAAATGGAATGCTTCCAGTTTTTGCCCATTCAGAATGATATAGGCTTTGGGTTTGTCATAAATAGCTCTTATTATTTGAGATATGTTCCATCAATAACTAGTTTATTAAGAGTTTTTAGCATGAAGTGGTGTTTAATTTTGTCAAAGACCTTTTCTTCATCTATTGAGATAATCATGTGGTTTTTGTCATTGGTTCTGTTTATGTGATAGATTACATTTATTGATTTGCATATGTTGGACGACTCTTGCATCCCAGGGATGAAGCTGACTTGATTGTGGTGGATTAGCTTTTTGATGCACTGCTGGATTCGATTTGCCGGTATTTTATTGAGGATTTTTGCATCGATGTTAATCAGGTATATTGGCCTGAAATTTTATTTCTTTGTTGTGCCTACCAGGTTTTAGTATCAAGATGATGCTGACCTCATAAAATGAGTTAGGGAGGATTCCCTCTTTTTCTATTGTTTGGAATATTTTCAGAAGGAATGGTACCAGTTCCTCTTTGTACCTCTGGTAGAATTCGGCTGTGAATCCGTCTGGTCCTGGGCTTTTATTGGTTGGTAGGCGATTAATTACTGCCTCAATTTCAGAACTTGTTATTGGTGTATTCAGGGATTCAGCTTCTTCCTGGTTTAGTCTTGGGGGGGGTGTATGTGTCCAGGAATTTATCCATTTCTTCTAGATTTTCTAGTTTATTTGCATAGAGGTGATTATAGTATTCTCTGATGGTAGTTTGATTTTCTGTGGAATCAGTGTTGATATCCCCTTTATCATTTTTTATTGTATCTATTTGATTACTCTCTTTTCTTCTTTATTAATCTGGCTAGTGTTCTATTTGTTGCTCTTTTCAAAAAACCAGCTCCTAGATTCATTGATTTTTTTTGAAGGGTTTCTTGTGTCTCTATCTCCAGTTCTGCTCCAATCTTAGTTATTTCTTGTCTTCTGCTAGCTTTTGAATTTGTTTTCTCTTGCTTATTTTTTCTCTTTTAATTGCGATGTTAGGGTGTTGATTTTAGATCTTTCCTGCTTTCTCTAGTGGGCATTTGGTGCTATAAATTTCCCTCTAAACACTGCTTTAAATGTATCCCAGAGATTCTGGTACATGTGTCTTTGTTCTCATTGGTTTCAAAGAACATCTTTATTTCTGCCTTAATTTTTTTTACCCAGTACTCATTCAGTAGCAGGTTGTTTGGTTTCCATGTAGTTGTGCAGTTTTTGAGTGAATTTCTTTATCCTGACTTCTAATTTGATTGCACTGTGGTCTGAGAGACTGTTATAATTTCCATTCTTTTGCATTTGCTGAAGAGCGCTTTAATTCCAATTATGTGGTTAATTTTAGAATAAGTGCGATGAGGTGCTGAGAAGAATGTATATTCTGTTGATTTGGGGTGGAGAGTTCCATAGATGTCTGTTAGGTCTGCTTGGTCCAGAGCTGAGTTCAAGTCCTGAATATCCTTGTTAATTTTCTATCTCATTAATCTGTCTAATTTGACAGTGGGGTGTTAAAGTCTCCCACTATTGTGTGGGAGTTTAATTCTTTTTGTAGGTCTCTAAGCACTTGCTTTACGAATCTAGGTGCTCCTGTATTGGGTTCATATATATTTAGGACAGTTAGCTATTCTTGTTGCATTGATCCCTTTACCATTATGTAACGACCTTCTTTATCTCTTTTGATCTTTGTTGGTTTAAAGTCTGTTTTATCAGAGACTAAGATTACAACCCCTGCTTTTTTTTTTTTTTTTTTTTTTTTTTTTTTTTTTTTTTTTTTGCTTTTCATTTGCTTGGTAAATCTTTCTTCTTCCTTCTATTTTGAGCCAATGTGTATGTTTGCACATAAGATGGGTCTCCTGACTACACCACACCAAGGGGTCGTGACTCTTTATGCAATTTGCCAGTCTGTGTCTTTTAATTGGGGCATTTAGCCCATTTACATTTAAGGTTAATATTGTTATATGTGAATTTGATCCTGTTGTTATGATGCTAGCTGGCTATTTAACCCGCTAGATGATGTAGTTTCTTCATAGTGTTGATGTTCTTTACAATTTGGTATGCTTTTGCAGTGGCTGGTACCAGTTGTTCCTTTCCATGTTTAGTGCTTCCTTCAGGAGCTCTTGTAAGGCAGGTCTGGTTGTGACAAAAATCTCTCAGCATTTGCTTGTCTGTAAAGGATTTTATTTCTCCTTTGCTTATAAAACTTAGTTTGGCTGGATATGAAATTCTGGGTTGAAAATTATTTTAAGAATGTTGAATATTGGCCCCCACTTTCTTCTGGCTTGTAGGGTTTCTTCAGAGAGATCTGCTGTTAGTCTGATGGGCTTCCCTTTGTAGGTAACCCGAACTTCCTCTCTGGCTGCCCTTAACATTTTTTCCTTTATTTCAACCTTGGTGAATCTGACGATTATATGTCTTGGGGTTGCTCTTTTCAAGGAGTATCTTTGGTGTTCTCTGTATTTTCTGCATTTGAATGTTGGCCTATCTTGCTAGGTTGGGGAAGTTCTCCTGGATAATATCCTGAAGACTTTTTTCCAACTTGGTTCCATTCTCCCTGTCACTTTCAGGTACACCAATCAAGTGTAGATTTGGTCTTTTCACATAGTCCCATATTTCTTGGAGGTTTTGTTCATTCCTTTTCATTCTTTTTTATCTCATCTTGTCTTGTTGCTTTATTTCATTACGTTGATCTTCAATCTCTGATATCCTTTCTTCCACTTGATCAATTAGGCTATTGATACTTGTGTGTGCTTCACAAACTTCTCATGCTGTGTTTTTCAGTTCCATCAGGTCATTTATGTTCTTCTCTAAACTGGTTATTCTAGTTAGCAATTCCTCTAACCTTTTTCAAGGTTCTTAGCTTCCATACATTGGGTTAGAACATGCCCCTTTAGGTTGGAGGAGTTTATTACCCACCTTCTGAAGCCTACTTCTGCCAATTTGTCAAACTCATTCTCTGTCCAGTTTTGTTCCCTTGCTGGCGAGGAGTTGTGATCCTTTGGAGGAGAAGAGGCATTCTGGTTTTTGGAATTTTCAGCCGTTTTACACTGGTTTCTCCCCATCTTTGTGGATGTATCTACCTTTGGCCTTTGATGTTGGTGACCTTCGGATGGGGTCTCTGAGTGGATGTCCTTTTTGTTGATGTTGATGCTATCCCTTTCTGTTTGTTAGTTTTTCTTCTAACAGGCCCCTCTGCTGCGGGTCTACTGGAGTTTGCTGAAGGTCCACTCTATACCATGTTTTCCTGGGTATCACCAATGGAGGCTCAGTTGGAAATGCAGAAATCACCCACCTTCTGTGTTGATCTTGCTGGGTGCTGCAGACTGGAGCTGTTCCTATTCCACCATTACACTAGCAAATCCTCCACAAGTTGTATAGATTTATTGTGAATTTTTGATGAAATAATACCTAACACATAGTAAATACTCAACAAGATTACTATATGCATGAAATGCAAAAGGATATATAAAGGATTATGAAACCAATTTCCAGCTCCTTATTACTAATAAATCTGGTGATAACCCTTGAGTGATCAAGAGACAATAGTCTCTTGTATGGCCCCCTGGGCACCCCATTCTCTTTGTCCCCTGAGTCATCTGTTTGGAGACACCTACTTCTTGATCAGAGGCCTTATCATATATATCATATATATCATATATAAATATGATATAAATTACATCATATATAAAAATTTATCATATATAAATGATATATATGATATCATTTATGTATATCATCATATATAAAGAATAGGAATTGCTTATTCTTTATATTGCGGATGTTCCAAGTAGACACTGTTCACTGAGTCTTTATGAATTGCTGTTTCTTCTCTCTAGCCTGCTCTGTAGAATACTGGCTCCCTGTGCCACCTGAGGATGGAACCATTGCCTTTTCTACTAAGATCGGAACTGATGCAAGGTGGAGCTGAAAGGTTTTCAAACTTATATTGAAGGATATTTTAGGCTTAGATCCACTGAAAATGGATTCTCTTACACAGCTCCATGATATCTCCTGATAACACATTCAATATGCTCTAATGACAACAGCTCAAATATATTACTGTTTACTTATTTCCTGCCTCTATCTTTAGGGCTAAATTATACCTACACCTAGTATTGCTATCTAGTCAGTCTCAAGGTGTTATCAGATACTCAGATGCCTGCCAGGATTTCTCCTCGAGGTACCATGCTGCTCTCTGTAGTGATGTTTCCAATGTATTCAACACAGCACTACCTTCCACAGTGCACCCACGCTCAAGGTCAGATGAGGTTGCTGTATACTATAGCTTCTTCTAAGAGATTCATAAATTATTAGCATATGAAAAACTGACATTTCTCACAGTAAAGAAATCAGTTTAATTTTGTTTGACTCCACATTAATACAAACATATTTGACCAAGGGACCCTGTAGTCATCACCAACTTTTAACAGCCATGGCACTAGTATTTCAGGGAATACCTTTTGGAAACTGCTGCTCCATGGCTTATAGTTCTATTCCTGTTCATTTCAGATGTTTTTGTAAACATTCTGCTTTTGAAAACACCACGCAAAGGTGATCTGCTTTATTCCCCCTAGAATGCATATAAGATCAGTAAATTTAGCTCCTAAGTGGTTTACATGATTATGTGATAAATCTGAAGCACATGCAAATTACCCTGGAGTCTGTACAACATTAGACCTGTCATAAAAGAAATCATGCTATGGGTGAGCAATTAAGTAGTTTAATAAAATTTGCAGGCAGAATGGATAGCACAAGGCTACCAACGAGTACTCAGTTCATCTATCACACCCTTGTCTCTATGCAAGGGATAAGCATGACGTAAATATGAGGTTACAATATATATTATCCCTCTTACTATGAGACAAATTTGTAATTTAGGAGACTGAAAACTGGGAGTGGGCTGCTCAAGTAGGTGAAGTTAGGATAATCATAGACCATGGTCACACCCTCAGCTTTGCATGTTCAGAAACTTAACTTTATTCATTTCTCTAGGAGAAACTAAATTCCAAGGGATTTATGCAAATTCATGTCTCTTATAGACATAAATCTAAATATAAATGTATTCACTCATAACTGGGGTTATTTATTTTAAAGACAGGAGTTTTTGTATTATGAAGGTAAAATTGGTAGAGAGTGAAATGCACACGTCTTTGGCGTACTGTTGGATGAGTTCTGATAAATATATTCCTAATTAAGCCTGACTTCAGGCTTCCTTTCTCCACCTCTTCCCTCCTGCTCCCATTCCTTTTTATCTCCCTCCCCCATTTAACTCTCCTCCATCCAGCTCTACTACAAAGGAACAATTCAATATGATGTAGTACCTAAGCCAGGGAAAGAGTAAAGAGAATCTTGTAATTTACCTCAACTGTTGCAAAATCCAAGAAAATACGACTTACCCACTTTTTTAATGACTCAAACGTCAAATCTTCCATATAGTGTATCTCTTCACTGGAGATGGATAAATACTAAAAATTCCTTCCTATGACATTTTACTTTTTAATTGTCCATGCAGACAGACATCAGCCTCACCCCTCAACACATCCTTTATTGCAATTGATGATTTCAGAAACATCCAATTTCATCAGCAGTACATTTATAAATCATTTCAGATGGTAAAGGTTTCATTTATTTACTTATCTATTCAATTGCTCATTTTATTATTGTTTACACTGGCATCAAGCTCTCAGGATATATCCTGTGGTAGACTTGAAGACCCTTATGTAGTAACTACAGTAATGTTCTCTTATTAGTTAGAATATTCTCTTGCCAATAACGAATCCTAATACAGACACCTTTGTTTTACTTAAGTCATGTGATATCTCTTTAGAATAACTTTTTAAATTTAATATAGTTTATTAGAAGATTCACTGGGAGTGAACCTAGGTGGCTTTCACTCACTCAGTTCTTTGAAGAATCAGACTCTGATGTTACCTTTACAAATATAACAGATCCCATATTTCAACAATTAGCATCACAGAATTTAAATTCAATGAATAATATCACAAAATTTAAACAGAATAAGTAAATGGTGATTGGAATTCATGTGTGAAACAAGCAGAATTTTGAAACGCCAGTGAATTTTAAGCATTATTTGGTTAATTCATTTGAATCCTTGGCCAAAAGTGAAATACATTCTAAAGACCCATTATTAATGTAATTTATGTCATTTCTGGAAATTGAATCATTTCAGGCTCTAATGTTATTTAATGATTTGACAAAGGAGATAGCCAAGCAGGAATTTTTCCAGGCAACATCGAAGGAGCATGGGGTTAACAAGTAACCTTGTCCTTGTGTTACTGACACTCGGTCCAAAGATGAGAAATAACAGCTGCTTGCATTTTAAAAATGTTATTTTTTTTTTTAATTTGAGATAGAGTTTCACTCTCATAGCCCAGGCTGGAGTGCAATGGCACCATCTGGGCTCACTGCAACCTCCGCCTCCTGGGTTCAAGTGACTCTCCTGCCTCAGCCTACCCAGTAGCTGGGATTACAGGTGTGCACCACCACACCCGGATAATTTTGTATTTTCAGTAGAGATGAGGTTTCACCATGTTGGCCAGTCTAGTCTTGAACTCCTGACCTCAGGTAATCTGCCCACCTCAGCCTCTCAAAGTGCTTGGATTACAGGTGTGAACCACAGTGCCCGGCCTTAAAAATAGTTTCAAGGTAGATGCAGGAGCTGGGCAATGTCTGGCATGCACTTGTTCATAATGTTACAGCTGTGCACTGTAATTAGAAAATATTTGGTGGAAAGTTAGTTAAGGCTTTTGCAGACGCAGAAATGACATCGTGAAATGAGAGAAAATTTCCCCTGTACTTTTGAGAAGTGTAGGAGAAGATAATCCCCACAACCGTGAGATGGGAAATGGCTTTATTCTATTAAAGCCTCCTTCATTTCCTTAAGGAGCATATTCAAAGGACACAGTAGATACCACCTCCAGCCTAAGTGAAGGATACAACAAAAATAAAATACGTAAGTCCAAAGAACATTCTTAGCACTCTTAAAATCAAAATAGACAACAAAGCACATTTATTGTGTCCTGTTTTTAAAAATGCATTTGAATGAATTACAGGTGGGACTATTGAAGCCATTTGTGTGAGCAAATCCTGTACTTTCATGGAGGAATCTTAAAACCTCACACGCCACAGAGTGCACGTCTGAATTGAGGAGACATCCAAATTTCCTTTCTCAAAGCTCAGGAGAGAAGATATTTGGAGCAGTCATCTCAGCACAAGCTGCCAGACTTTGCCTTTTTATGATTTACATTGATTGTCGGCATTAAACGTGGTTGGCCTGTTGATTCTGGCAAAACTAAAATTATTTGGACTGCCAGTTCTGTCAAACAGGTTTAATTCATACAGAGATACAACTGACCTCTTCTTAACTGTAATGTCAGGATCACACGATCACATGATAATTCCTTAAAAGCCTACAGTACTTTAAAAGTTACTGAGTGCCTTCACACCTCCTTACTTACTCCACTTCCAATAAATCAGCATAACCAGTAGTGGACACCAGGAGGAGGAGAACATCAATCCTTGGTGTGTTATAATATTCTTGACCCATAGTGACCTGGCCTCTGTCAACCTTCCCAGCATCATCTCCTTTTGCTCTTTGTAAACACCTGTGCCTCAGAACTGCTAAGTCGCTCGTGGTTTCTTTAGCAGGCACTGCTCTCTGTGGTTTTCCTTCTGTGCATCTCTGATGATAATGGTGTTTGTCTGACTTACCACAATATCCCAATCCCTAATACAGGGCCTTGCACACCACAGGAGCTCAACAAATATTTGTTGAAGAAATCAATGAATAACTGCTTAGAATACACTTCTTCTCCTGGTCCTTTAAAACTCAGCTGAGATATTAGCTCTTCAAAGACTCTTGAATCTCCCTCATTTCTAATCAGATACCCTGCTCCATGCATAAATTTAATGTAGCACACAGGGCACTATGATGTCATTACTGATTTATTTCTCTCTCTCTCTCTCTCTCTCTCTCTCTCTCTCTCTCATTCTCTCTCATTCTCTCTCATTCTCTTGCAGATGTGACTACCTTGTGAGCAAAGATCGTATCTCATTCACATTTGTAATCTGTAGCACCTAAAAGTAGAATAGGAGGCTCCTGAAGACAGGTTGCTAATGGAATATGGGCCCCAACAAGTAGCCTCTGGTTTATATCCCTCTATTGGATCAATCACTGAAACTTCAGTCTCCCAGGTCCCAGTCTTTAGAGGGGCCCCAGAATGAGTCACGGGTGCCACTGTGTAAACATTACTATTTACCTCCTCTTCTCCTTTTAATGGCACTTGCCTCCCCTCTGCCCCAATGTGCACCAGGGCTGAGCGCTTTGTAATGTACATCTTCTGGGCCTGGCTCTGCATCCAACAGTTTTTCATTATGTCATTCGTGTTAATTTTGTCTTAATCTTTCTGCCATCTTTTACTGCACAGACTTGGAAATATGCTGAATCTCACCAGTGTTCAAAACGCTTTCCTTCCATCTCAGCCATGGGACTACCACGTGAAGTGTAGCCCGTTCATTTGACTCAGTTTATTCAAACCTTCTCTAAGACTTTGGTGAACCTTCCATGGGTGCTGGGCTCCATGTGTTACTTCATTTAAATCCACATGCCTTATTCACATTCTGGTTTCCTGGACCTGGTGAGGACAATGACCTCTCGCTCCCGTGGGGGTGAATTTTGTTTCTATAAAGGTTTGCTGCCTGAGAGGTTAAATGGCAGCCCCTTGTGCTCTTTTCACTTGAAAACCTTAACCCTGTGAACAACTCATCAATGAATCCAATCACTGCCTTTCCCATGAGACTCGTTTGTCCTCACATACAGGGAGCCCCTGTCAGTCTTTCAGCTGGTTGGCACACACCTGCCTGTACATGCCTGATTTCACAGCACATAGCCAGCTTAAGTCCTCACTCAAGGATCCTGGGTGAAACTGTAAGGAAAATATTTAGCTAGTTATGGTTTCATCATCATTAATTACAGCATTGATAAAATTTGGAAAAAAGCTCTCAGAGGTTCTAGGGCAGCAGCTATCATACACAATTTCTTCCCCAGAAGTAATTAATTTTAGACATAGGCAAGTGGATGAGTGTCAGTTTTCTCTATACACACATAATAGCATGTATGACATAGCTTTGAAACTGAGTTTTGTGTTCACCTAGTGTCATGCACAATAAAAGATGAATTAAGCCACTTATACCTGTCTTCATTTACGCCTTTCATCTTCTGAGTCTTTTCATCTTATTCTTATCTCTTCCTTTCACCCTGTACATTTTGAATATGAAACTGTGTGTTTCCAAAGAAATTCCTAACACAGCTGTAAATTAGTCACACATTGTGACTATGTAATAGTAAAGTAAGAAATGTAAGTTTATTTTCTAGTGCGAGACATTACCAAAAGCATGTGAATGCAGTGCATGAAGACAAAGGGCAAGTTTTTAATGCAAATACAGAGCTCACACGTGAGTTTTTGTGCAAATACAGAGCTCACACATGCGAGTCCATGTGTGAGAGTAAAATATAGCTATTCCCATCTTCCTGAGAAACAGTGCATTAGGCATCCTCATGCAGGTGTCCATGCAAAGAACAGGACAATCAGGTGTGAAAGGATCCCGCAGACCCGTCCCACACCAAGCTGACCTACGGCTTCCATCCCCATTGTGAAATAGAGCTGACCTTCTGAGGTCTGCCTTTACCACCAGCACTACTGCCCACACCACTAGGTCTGATAAGCTACCTGGGGTCGATGATCAAGGCTTATTCTGTAAACTTAGGAATAATTCAGGCATAATTCAGAGAGGTAAACTGGATCAGTGGCCAGAGGTAATACATAGAGTTCTGGTCAGGAAATTTGAAAACTCAGGTATTCTTACAGGTCTAGTTAGTCAAAATTACCAAATACTTCTCTACTAGATTGAGGTTGGGAATAAACAAAAAAGAAAAGACAGTCCCTATCTATGAGGTGTTTCTACCAGTGGCTGCCACATGATTATTTCATTTATCACCCACCATATCTAGCCCTGAATTGACTCATCTGTTCAATGGGTTGCACTATCCCATCCTCCCTACCTTGCAAAGGTGACTAAAGAGTACACAGGTGTGAAGTGCATGGAGTGTAATGGAAAAAAGGTACCAATAAATTTTACTTTGGATATAAAATGTCTACAGCAGCCCTTCTGCTCCCAGGAAAAAATATAAGAAACTAACCATTCCACTTATAAAATAACTCGATCGCAAGCACAGCAATTGAATACTTTGTATGATCTAGAAAATTAACCTCAATTCCTACATTATGAATACAGCATACTTAGTGATGAGAAGTGGCTAACAGGCCCCCAAGACTTTCAAAACAACGAATGGACTTTATTATCTGAGTGAACAAAAAAGTGTGTAATAAACAACAAAATGCCACTAGACCCCTATTAGAATGGCTAACGTCCAAAAGTTTGACAATACCAATTCCTGGCAAGGCTGCAGAGCAATAGTAATTCTCATTCATTGTTGGTGAGAATGAAAAGAGTACAGCCACTTTGAAAGAGTCTGGCAGTTTACGATAAAGCTAAACATAGTCTTACCATATGATCCAGCAATCGTATTCTTAGGTATTTATTCAACTGATTTGAAAACTTACGTCTACACAATCTTGCGTGTACACAAAATTAAACAAAAATGTTTATAGCAGCTTTATGAATAATTGCCAAAACCTGGAAGAAACAAATTCTTCAATAGATGAATGAACAAACTGGTATATCCATATGATGTAATATTATTTGCCAACAAATACATAAACCACCAAACCACAAACATATCCCGATGAATCTTAAATGCATATTACCAAGTGAAAGAATCCCATCTGAAAAGGCTGCAGACTATATGATTCCAAATATATAATATTCTGGAAAAGGCCAAACTATAGAAATAGTAAAATGGTCAGTGATTGTCAGAGAAGGAAGGAGGGCTGAATGGGTGAAGTACAGGATGTTTTAGGTGGTGAAATTATCTTGTATAATACTATAATGGTGGATATACGACAGTATGCATTTGTAAACACCCATAGAACTTTGTACCAAGATAGCGAATTTTAATGTATGAGAACATTTTAAAAAATTAGAGAGGCCAGAAATCCCCGGATGGAACACAGAATATGCTAAAATAGTCTAACTTTATTGCAAATGTTTGGAACAACCTCACTGAAGGGAGAGTGGCCAACAATTGTGATATATTATACATGTTTACTGAAAATTAACAATCAAATGGATGGCAGATGGTGGGAGCCATGTTGGAATGTGAAGTTACAGGTACGCAAGGGGAAATGGCTAGAATGATCTCTGGTGATGGCTTAGGAATGAGATATTAGAATGAGCACATGTTTAGTTTAATATAGATATGGAAATATTCACAGATATGTGTGTCTACATATATATATACACACACACACATAGGCACAGGTTAGTATACACAGGGCCTAGAAGCAGCCATACCCCAATATCCACAAACAAACCTACCATACAGATCTTGGTTTCCAATGCCATTCTCTAATAAAAGAAACAAGGGTTCTTTGAAGAAATGTCTAGGATCTGGGCAGGAAATATGTAAGATGATCCTAGAGCAACTTGTAATGACAGAAAAGCTAAAACAAACAAAAAAACAACCAGACAAAAGCCACACACTAATCGGAGTATAACACAAGGACACGAGAGCCAACTAAAAGATGTTCCAAAGGCCAAAGCTGAAATAATTTGACCAACGAAATAAAGTATTATTGGATTTATAACCCAAACTCTAAAATAAATGTCCATGAATCCATACTGGTGCAAGTAAATGATTGAATAAAGAAATAAATGGCAAAGAAGAGACACATCTCTCATATAAAATAATTCCAAATAATGTGTGTAATTGCTTTCCTTCTCCTTAAGTGTACATTGCACATAGTGACTTTCTTCACAGGAGTACACTCTAGAAAGGAGAACAAACAACTGAACAGTTGAGAAACTCTGGGCCGGATGCAGTGGCTCATGCCTTTGGAAGGCCAAGATGGGAGGATCACTTGCACCTAGGAGTTCAAGACCAGCCTGGGCAACAAAGTGAGACTCCATCTCTACCAAAAAAAAAGAAAAGAAAAATTAGCCTGTGTTGGTGCATGCCTGTAGTCCCAGCTACTCAGGAGGCTAAAGTGGGAGGATCGCTTGAGTCCAGGAGGTCGAGGCTACAGTGAGCTGTGACTGCACCACTGCACTTCAGTCTGGGCAACACTGAGATCCTGTTTCAAAAAAAAAAAAAAGAAACTCCACGAACTCTACCTCAGTCAAGTGATCGAGGTTAACATTACATCAGTCACGTTGATTGCACGTACCCTTGATAGGATGTGATGTGGATGGCACTTTTCTTTTGTGGTTTTCTTCCCCAAAATTTATAACCTGTTTGATCAGGAGAAACACATTAAACAAATACCACTTGAGGGGCATTCTACAAATTATATAACTAGTATTCCTTAAAACCTTTAAGGAAAGTCTGACAAACTGTCACAGCCAAAAAGAACTTGAGACATGATTACTAACTGTGATGTGGCATCCTAGATGTTTCCTGGAACAGAAAAAGGACATCAGGTAAAAACTAAGGAAATCTGAATAAAGTATGGACTTTAGTTAATAATAATCTATTAATATTGGCTCACTAATTGTGACACATGTACCATACTAACACAGTATGTTTGATAGGGTAAAATGTGGCATTTATGGGAGCTCTGTGTACTATATCTATAATTTTTCTGTCAATCTAAAACTATTCTAACACAAACATTTTATTCAAAAATATATGTATATTTCTTGTGCTACATACAGTGTCAGAAAAAAATCACAGTTACTTATTTTTTTTTTCAAGTAAGAAAATGAAATGGGGCTCGGGGTGATTGTTTCAGACAAGCAGGAGTAGAAATTATGGAGCAAGACTCATGGCTGGCAAGAGGAAGGATACGCGCTGAATGCAACATGCACACACACGGCCTTGAAAAGTCAAATATCTAATGAGGTAAACGCGCATGGCAGAGGCAAAGGAAGCAGATTACCCCCGTGCCGAGTGCATGATGGCTGCAGCTTCTCCGTGGCTCCAGGACCTTTCCAGACCTCCAAGGCAGCAGATGACAGATCATTTCCATCACCACAGAGCATTTGGCAAAATGTAAAGAGCCCAGATTTGCACTTTTTAAAGGTTGTTTATCCACTCAAATTCTTCCCATTATTCTTAGAGAAAAACTTGGAAAATACTAACATTCTCATAAAATATTTAATTAGATAAAATATTTCATTCTGTTTGGCAGAGATTGGCTATATCCCTGCTTTCCCCATTTCTGTAATTTTAAAAGGAAAACAAAAAACAAAAAACAAAACAAAAACAGTGCCTTAGAAATGCTCCAAAAATTCTGACTCTGATTAGAGTAGAACCATGTGTCCCTGCATGAATGTTGGATTATTAATGGCCACTTCTTTTCAGGGCTTTTTTTAAGCCAAGATAGTGAAGGGTTGTCACTGCAAATACATCACAGTGTTGTCCTTTTCCCTCTAGCTCGCCCTTAGGCACACTGCCTGTGAAAACTGGAATCTCAATCAGGGCATTTGTGTTCCATTTGAGTGAACTTGGTAGAACACTATTTAACCCTACAGGCTAATTACTGAATATCTGTCATGTAATCGGTGGAGACTAATCCATCCATGAATTCAGGTCAACTTGGCAAAAATTAAAACAAAACAAAAAACATAGTCTTTCAAGGTCTTTTTCTAAGAGGTCTTGGTAAACCACTGAACACAGCTTCAACTTCAGGCATATTGTCAATGGTTCATACAACAACACCTGTCATATTCTGGAAACAAAACAGAAAACCTTCAAGATGGGGCGGCAGAACTCCTAGGTTCTGGCCCTGGCTTTGCCACTAACTTTGCCTATTTGGACCTCAGAATCTTCAACTGTAAAATAAGAGGGTTAGTGCAGATGGACTATGAGAGCTTCACAAACCTCACTCCCTAAGAGGAACATGAACATTTATTCCCAGGGTCCTAGGACTTGTTGCCTAAGGGAACCTCAGCAAGTGGATAAAGTTTTGGAATTCTTAGGTTTTATTTGAAAATTTTGTGCACTTTATATACTATTCATAGTATAAATCAATATTTTTAATATAAAAATGTTTCAAATTGG
Organism: Theropithecus gelada; assembly: GCF_003255815.1. NCBI lineage: Eukaryota > Metazoa > Chordata > Mammalia > Primates > Cercopithecidae > Theropithecus > Theropithecus gelada. Next base: position 70,490,657 of record NC_037685.1, read on the forward strand.
TTACTATTAAACTAGCATCATTAAATTATTTGCCATTTTCCTTCCATATAACGGAGTAAAATTGGCATTTATGGGAGATCCATGCCATGCATACTCTATGGCTCCTCCAATGCTTATGGTATTTCTATTCCAGTTTATGAGTCGGCGGGACCAAGATTTTCTCTAGCTCATAATTTCCTGACTCAGCAAAAAATTTTAATGATTTATTACATTCTGAAATCATGACATAATGAGACTTGCAAATTACACCTGTACCGAAGAACAGATGAAGATGTGTCACCATGTCTGTGTCCACCATCAGAGGACATGTATAGTCTGAGCCTCATAGGTTCTGAATGCCTCACCACCTTTTAATGCAAATCAATGAGACTTTTCATCACCTGATAACCAGAACATTACCACTTCGACAGTTTAAATGGCGTTGACCAATGTATTTGAATCAGGTACAAATTTGAAGAGTTTACGGTTATTGTAGTGTTAGAGAACAAAAGAGCCCAACTTCTTCAGTTGAAACATCCCAAGCCGTCCTATTAAGCACCGCATTAAATTTCAGAATGTATTATTCCTTTTTTAAAAAACAACAGCAAAAGAGCATCAATAAATAAGTGCTCTGAAGTTGTGCAGAGGGCTTCCCATACAGAGACTAAACTTTTGGACGGACAGCTCTTAGTCCTTTGAGTGGCAGTAATGATAGTATTAACTATTTGCAAAAATGTTAAAGTACTGTTTATGAGCCTTATCTCCTCTAAACCTTACAGTAGCCATAGGTTGTGACATACGATCACATAGGATGCGTTGTCTTTCTTTCTGTGACTGATTTGTAGGAGTCTATATTTCAGGATAAGAGTTCTTTGAGAGATATATGTGTTCCAAATACCTCCTCCCAGTTTATAGCTTCTCTGTCCATTGTCTTAGTGGATCCATTCTCTTAATGTTCTTCAACAAACAGAAGTTGTTAATGTGAATAAAGTCTAATTTTCCTATATTTTCTTTTATGATTAATGCTTTTTTGTGTTCTATTTATGAAATGCTTATGTGCCCCAAATTCATGAGGATGTTCTCCTTTGTTGTCTTCTGGAAGCTTGATTGGTTTAACTCTTATGACTCATGTTGAATTAAGTTTTGTATATGGTGTGAGGTAGTGTCAGTATTTCTTCCTTTTTATATGGACATCCTGTTGATTCAGCACCTTTAATTAAAGATATTGTATTTTTCCCCACTGAATTACAATAAAGCATTAGTAATAAATCAGGTGCTTGTATATACACATATGGATGCATCTCTGTTACACTAGTCTGTTTATTTATCCTAAAGCCAGTATCACAGGTGTTAATTTAGAGTAGATAATAAAGTATACGATTTGTAGCAGGTAGATTTATAATAACTCTTGATTTTGAAGTCAGTTTTATTTTTTTAAATATTGCATTGGCTATTCTGGGTCCCTGTTTCTCTAAGAAAATTTGAGAATGAGCTTGTCAATTTCTACAAAAGAGCCTGCTGGTATTTTCCTTGGCATTGCGTTAAATCTATAAATCAACTTGGGAAGAATAGACACCTTAGCAATACTGAGACTTTCCTTCACTGATTATGGTATATATTCCCTGCATTTATGACTATTTTATTGAATTTCTTCTCAGTAATATTTTGTAGCTTTCTGTATCTCGCATACCTCACACGTCTTTAATTAGATTTAGTCTAGATAGTTGATATTTTCTAAGGTCACATGCACAGAATTTTTAGTTTCTCTTTCATTACTTATTTTACCATTCCCATTATTGTAAAACATGCAACTTAATTCAGAATTTTTATTTTCTGATTAATGTTATGATGAAGATGTTACGGTCGTGGAGCTGCAAAGTTAGAGGTTCCTGGGGAAAAACTTGGGACCTCCACTAGAAGCAAGCGATGGAAGGTATAAATATACATTTCAAGGGAGGGTAAGACTCAGGATTATGGAGACGTCTGAGCTTATCTTTCCCCTGGGGACATTTATTTTCATTCCATAAAATTCGAGTAAGAAGCCAAGATTCTTACCAAAGAGACTCTCAGGAGAGGGGAAACAGCTGCCTCTCCTATAATAAAAATTAGGATTATTTTCTTTCAGGGTTCCTCACCTACAATCCCCTTTATGTATAGGATGCATTTGGCTCTCATTTTGTCACACTAGATGTAAGAATTGAGGCACAAGGGAACCCTATCATTATATGCAGTAAGTAAATAATAATGTTCTTAGCTCCAGAAAACCTTGCGTGTGCATTCATGTTAATATTAATAAATATGGATAATTAAAACTTAATAATTTTTTATGAGGATAAATATTTGGTTTTGATTGTCATGGTGCATTCCCTGACATCCCTTAGCGCACAGTAGGAACTCCTTAAATATAGGTTACATGATATATTATCTATTTCTGTGAACAAATTACCCCAAAGTTTAGCATATGAAAACACAAACATTTATGATCTCGTCATTTCTATGGGTCAAAAATCCAGGGACAACTTAGCTGGGTTGCTCTGGTTCAGGTTGTCTCATAAAGCCCCAGGGTTCTTGGGGCTGCAGTTATCTGAGGATTGACTGGGGCTGGAGGAAGCACTTCCAAATTCACTTATGCAGCCATTGACCAAGGCTTCAGTTCCTCACCACGTAGGCCTCTCCATAGGGTTATTTGTGATGAGGCAGCTGGCTTTGCCAACAGAAAGTTATGGGAGGGAGAAAGAGAGCACTCTGTTTTATGGTTTAATCTTTGAGTTATGTGCACGCCACTATTTCTGCTTTATTCTTTTTATTAAAAGCATGCCACTAAGTCCAGCCCACGTTCAATAGGAGGAGATTACATGATTACACAAAAGCATGAATCCTGGGAGGCAGGGATCACTGGGGCTTTCTTAGAGGCTGACTACCACACATCAATAAATGAAGTACAAGATGTGATATTATTTATCTGTTTGACTAATTATGCACCTCCTGCTTCAACTCTAAACTCTGGAATGAGTAGAATTTACATAGGCATGGAAAAGAACAAAGGGGTTCCCGCTAGAAGAAACACTGTACAAAATAACAGAATATAAAAGGGCATGTTCTCTGCAGGGAACTATAAGTAGATCTCTGAGGGAACACAGGATACTGAACAGCACTCCATCAGAGGACATGTATAGTCTGAGCCTCATAGGTTCTAAGCCCCTCACTACCTTTGAATGCAAATCAATGAGACTTTTCACCTGGTGGCCAGAACGTTACCACTTTGATAGTTTAAATGGCATCGACCAATGTATTTGAATCAGGTACAAGTTTGAAGATTTTCTGGTGATTAAAGAGTTAGGGAACTAAAGAGCCCAATTTACTCATCAAAACATCCCATGACATCCTATTAAGCACAGCATTAAATTTCAGAATTCATTATTATTTTAAAAGGCAACAGTAAAGGGGTGTCAATAAATAAGTGTTCAGAAGTTGTGCAGAGTGCTTCCCATACAGAGACTAAACTATTGGGCTGACAGCCAAGGTGTTTGCCTGTCTCTGCCCATGACATCTAACCCCTTTGTAATCTAAGATGGGATCTGTCCTGGGTGGCAGGTACACAAGGAAATGCACCTCAAGAGGCGTTTTCCTCAGTGCTGATTCCTTCTTACTGCCGGTTTTTCATCTCTCTTACCCAAATGCCTTTGCTTTTGTTCTCAATTTTATATTCTAAACTATTGATTTCTGCTGCTAGGTCTTTTGGATGCTAAAACACAATTAATGAATCTACAGTTCCTGCCTATCAATCCTGGCTTTTCCTGGCTCAAATTCCTCCTAGCCAAAACTGCAGACCAGATTTAGGCAGCTCTCTCGTTTTAGGCCCCTAGGAGTGGGAGGTAGAATTGATCTTCCTTTCTCCATGGGAATCTGGGAACTCTGCGGAAGATAACAATGGCTTCCATGGTATGTGTAAAGTGCATGTGTGTATCCTGCACAAGTATGAAAGCATGACTTTCACTTTTCTTGGATATCATCTGCCCAGTTTGTGTCTTTAGTACCTCTTGGGAATCACTCAACAATTTTAAGTGTCAAGGCAATGTCATCAAAAACTTTATTTTCTGTCACAACTTTGGCAGCTCCATTCTTGAATGATGAATCTTTGCAAAGACACTCGAAGCATTTTTCAAAGAGAAATGGAAAAATCTCAACTGTGCCTGCATAGAGGACTCTAAAGTCCAGGGCTAGGCCACAACATTTACTAAAGTCTACTGTGTGCTGGGCATTGTGCTAGGTGCATGGGGAAAGTAATAATGCCTTCGCTCAAGGGAATTGAAGTCCAGGAGGAGACTAGACATCAATGAAATAAGCACACCTATAAACATGTAAAGTCAGATAGCCATGAATCGTACAAAGACAAAATGCCCTCATAGGAATGCAGAACTCTGCACATCACTGCAACCTCTCAGAATACATGAAAACTATGTGTGTTTGTTCATGTAGACATGCGTGAGCCTATGTGCCCATTTGAAGTTATACTGGACCAGGAATGAGAATAAAAACATCAATAATTCAAAGATTCTCTAACAGACAAGGAATTGGGGCCTGCTTCCTTTTTTTTTTTTGCCACTACTTTGAGCACTCCTTCATGGTATGAATAGAAATGCTGGAACCAGAAGCTAATTCAGAATATCTTTGCCTGGGCTTGGCATGGGCTTGTAATGAAAGTGAAATTAGGAGTAGAGGACATACAAATAAGTTTGCTCTCCATCCACCTCGACTTCCCAGTGCATAGGCAATAAAGTCATGGTGAAGGAAGTTCATAATAAAATTACTTCTCAAAACAGGTACGTTTGCTAAATAATGTGCCGTTGAACCAGTTTTGTTGAATTCAATTAAGTGCTATTAAGTCATGCGCTGCATGCAAAGCCCTGTTTTAAACATTCCTCTGAGCAAATGCAGAGGTTTACAATCACTCTCTGCCCTACAGGAGCAATGATTTGAAACAGAACTGGCATCAGAACAAATTACTGTAAAGAACAATTCACCCCTACCAGTTAGTTTTAATAAATGTGTTTATCAAGTTTTTAATGGGGCCAAGTAGAAAGGCAGTGCCTTATGTGCAGCCTTGTGACATAATGGAAAATATAATTTCATAATGAGTTAATAATAAATATGTACGGGCTAAACAAGAGCACAGTTCATTTTAAAGACTCATTAAGTAGAAGATTTGACTGTGTCTCTGAAATGAAAGTGTGCACACACTGTTTCAAAATGAAGTGGAGATGAAAGCCTGGGATTGCATTGCTTGATCAACTCTTCCTGCAAAAGCCATACAATTTATAACACTTGTTTTGTCGCTCTTGCTTTACTCTTTGGAGAGTGATAAAATTATTAATGTTCTATTTTTTTTTTAACTAAACATCTGATTAGGACATAGTACATGGAAATGTTCCAGAAACTGATTTCTGCATAAGCATATGTGACTGTCTCTAGGGCAAGAAGACTGGGGATATCACCATGGGCTCAGTGTTCATTGTGAAGAAGCCTCAAGGAATTGTACCTTATGATTTAAATTTTACAAATGACATATTTCACAAATTATAATTTTTCAAATTAAATGTACACATTCCTATGCAAACATGCATTACTTTAGTTGTTCTAAGCTCATACCTTTACAGCACTGTGCATATGTGTACTTGCAAATTTGAAACCAAGCAGTATTTCAAGGATACAAACTACTCACAATGTGCAATTAGAGGGCTTCTGTTGCAGGGAAGGCTTCCCGGGAACTTAGTGAGCATGATCTTTCTTAGGAAGAGCCCTTAGTATCCACACTGGTGGAAGCGTGGGGAAAGAGGCAGACAGAGGGAGAAGTGAGTTGTAGTGCAGGCCATATGAGCTTCAGATGACCTCATTGGAAGCTATGAAGGTCAAATAGCCCATCAGAGTTATTTCTGAGTTGAGTCAAAATAGCCAATGTTTATCCCTCTGCCTTGGTCAGTCATTGGATGCAGACCACCTGGAAAAGGGATTTGACCTTGGGTGAGGGAGTTGTCTGCAGCTAACTGAGGCAATCCCAGAAAAGCCTAACAGGGGAAGCCTGTCAGCTGACAGCATGCCCAACAGGTGGGGGAACAAGTCCTCGAAGTGGGATCTAGGCCATGTATCACAGTGTCCACAAAAGACCAGAGGCAGGTCCTGCTAAACAACAAGTGATCCCCTGAAGCTTTTCTCATGATGTAGCAGATCGGATCCCAGTGCTGCTCACTGGTAATGCAATATCCCAAACAGGTGGCTCTCATGCAAGGCCGTCTTCTTCTCTTCTACTGAAAAACAACATGCAATCTTGGAAAATTTCAAACAACACATCCAATTCAGGGGAGCGCCATAAAACCAGCAAACCTGCAGCAAGTGTGACGTAACTACAGTGTTGTACAAGCCACGACTCATCCGATGAAGTCAAAACACAGATTTATTTTTGTCACTCCCTAACCCTTCCCAAAGTCTCCTCATAGCTCCAGGAACAAGCCCTACATTGATGCCACATTATCTCTTCCCTGCTACAAAGGGTCTGTCCCCTAACCAGGCAGGGCTCTCTCACACTCAACGGTTCAGTGAAGCTCAATCGGTCCACAGTCAGCTTTAGTCTTCTCAGGCAAGAATTGGGCCTCCTGAGGTTGCTCCTGAGGAGAACACATTTCAAAGCTCTCCAAGTGGCTTTCCTGAAACTCTCCTCCCTAGGCTTGGAGCTGAACCACAGCACCCATTGCACAGCACAGAAAGGCCTCAGCTTGCTTCAAAGAAGTCTCTCTCTAAGTTTCCTCTCAAAGTTCCCCCTGGGACTTCTATCTCTGGTCTGGCTGAGGCAGTCAAGAGTTGAGTTGTGGAAAGGGGTCTTAAAACCATTTGCTTTGGGTATCTGAATATATATATGGTGGAGGCCTGTTGTATTCTGACTTTGATATCTTGATATCTATCCTGTGATGCCTTGGTATCTCCTGAAGCAGGGAGGGGCCCCAGTAACACCTCCTTCTACACCATAATGAGTAAAGTTGCCAGCGGAATCTGGTGGTCAGTGAGGGGGCTGCTGGACAGGCTGAGAGCTTGTGTGCAGATCCAGCTACCATATACAGAGTCTCTCCATTGCAATCTCCTTTCCGAGTACATGGAGTTCTTAACTTCTATGCCAGCCAAATATCTTCTAAAAAATAATTCAACTAAGTTAACCTAAATAATTAGAGAAATTAATTGAATTTTTTCTAAAAGAAAATTGTGATATTTTAGAAGTAAAGTTTCTTTGAGCCCAAAGGTACTTTATAGAACATCTAATTACACATCTTTATTTTATAAATAAGGAAATTGGTCTCCAAAGAGGTTTTGAAATCATCACTCATTTATTCAAAATATTATTTAGTGTGTATTCTTTGCCAAGTGTGATATTGTGATATAAGAAATATATTTCACCTATAAGTGAGATCACGCAATGCTTTTTGTTCTGTCTGACTTATTTCTTTTAGCATAATGTCCTCCATTGTGCAGATGGGAGGCTCTCTTTCTTTTTAAAAGCTGCATAATGTTAGATTGTGTGTAATACATATGACATTTTCTTTATTCATTCCTGCCTCAATGGACATTTAGGTTATTTCCACATTTTGGCGATTGTGAATAATGCTGCGAGGAACATAGGAGTGCAGGTATCTTTACAAGGTGATTTTATCTCCCTTAGGCATATATGCAGAAGAGAGATTGCTGGGACTTTTGTTAAATAAGTAAATTTTAACTGTTCTTGTCATTTTGTTGAAAAAGTAGATTTTAGCTGTTTTGTGTGTTCTTGTCATACACACAAAAGTAACTATAGGAGATAATATGTTAATCTGCTTCACTATAGTAACCACTTTACTATCTGTATGTATCCCATTACATCATGTTGTAGCCCTCAAATATATGAAATAAAATTAATTTTAAAAGCAAAATGATAACGAAAAAGAAAAAGTACACATTTGCATGTATTTTGGTCTTGGTCCCTGACTCCTGGCCTGAACTCCTAAAACCCTTGTAACTTCCTAAGTGATAAGAGTGATAGGAATATCTTTCATTATATTATTTGTTTTGTTTGGGGATTTTTTTTTTTTTTTTTTTGCCTCCAATTTCTGAAATAGCTCTGGGGTGATAAAGGTGAAAGGAACAACCTCTGTTGTTCTAACAAGCTCCTTTCAACCACATCTGAGTTTCTGTTCATCAGGTGACATTTGGAAAGCCGCTAAGCATGAGGCAGTGAGGAGGGGGTGGATGCCAGGGGAGTCAACCATGATTAAAGGGTTGGAAATTTCAGTGACACCCCCTGAACCCTGCGGGGAGGGAGAGGTGTTGAAGGCTGAGTTGATCACCAATGGCCAATGATTTAATCAATCATGCCTATGTGATAGATCCTCCATAAAAATGCTAACCAAAGAGATTCAGAGAGCTTGAAGCTTGGTGAACTAGAATGCGTCTATTTGCAAAGAGGGTGGCACCCCAAAATTCCACAGGGACAGAAGCTCCTGTGCTCAGGACCCTTTTGGGCCTCACACCCTATGTATCTCTTCATCTGGCTGTTCATTTGTGTCCTTTAAAATTTCCTGTTTAATAAGTGAGTTACAGTACATAAACTTTCCTTGGATTCTGTGAACTATCCTAGTAAATTATCAAACAGGAGGAGGAGGTTGTGGGAACCTCTGATTTGTAGCCATGTCAGACAGAAGTCTGTGGCAACCTGGGGACTCACTACTTGCAACTGACATCTGAAGTGGGGGGCAGTCTTGTGGCACTGAGCCCTTCACCTGTGAAGTCTGGGCTAACTCTGGGCAGTTAGTGTTAGAATTGAGTTAAACACCAGGACATCCAGTCAGGGTCACCAAGACTTGCGGAACTGGTTGTGTGGAAACAAAATCACACATTTAGTGTCAGAAGTTTGAGAAAGTATAGGAAAATAGTTTTTTCTTTTTACCAGTTATTACCAAAATGCTTGTGCTATAATAGCACAGAAGGGATTCCCTGCCCTTCAAAGAACGTATTGTCTAGTGAAGACAACAGTCACACAAATAAGCTATTATAATACATTATAATGAGAAAGTTCTTAACTGAATCTGTGTCAGAACCTGGATTTCTTGGCCGGACGTGGTGACTCACACCTGTAATCACAGCACTTTGGGATGCCAAGGTGGGTGGATCACCTGAGGTCAGGAGTTTGAGACCAGCCTGGCCAGCATAGTAAAATCCTGTCTCTAAAAATATTAAAAATTAGCCAGGTGTAGTGGCATGCACCTGTAATTTCAGTTACTCAGGAGTCTGAGGCAGAAGAATCGCCTGAACCTGGAAGGCAGAAGTTGCAATGACCAGAGATCATGCCACTGCACTCCAGCCTGGGTGACACAGCAAGACTCCACCTAAAAGAGAAAAAAAAAACCCAAAAAACCTGGCTGTCTTATTAACCCAGGGACCTCCCCCAGTCAACTTTCTGGGATGACTGGGAGGCATTTTAGAATGTACTCTTTACTGAGTAAGGGCCTTGAAACTCTGGGCTTACTGTTCAGAATAGTAATCTCAACTGCAACCTTTTTGTCAACTGCCTTTAAAATGTGATACATGGAAGAATTGTAATATCTACAGAATGATTTACAACTATTGTGTAATTACCAGTGTAATTTTTCTTTAAGCTTTAAAATTAGAACACTTTTTGATAAACTTTTATTTAGATCATTTGGAATCTCCAGAGAGATTCCAAAAAGTGGAGGCTAATTAATTACCTCCAAGCTTGTAATTTCGATAATTCTGAGGAGTAAGCTCTGATTTTTTTATCTTGCCCAAATTCCTACCTAAGGGGTCTAGGGAGTCATGCCCTACAAACCATAAATTCTCATGAGATGGGTTTTATTTGACCGTATGTATCATGACTTACTTTTCAATCTGACTCTGGCATAACATTACGAGACAAGGAAAAAATATTTAAAACCCAAAATATATTTGCTTGACATTCCTTGAAATTGCCCTGCAAAGTCTCTTATGGGAAAAGTCCACATCCTATAGATAATCCACTTTCCCCTTTGTTTTCCTTCCTTCCTTCCTTTCTTTGTGGATCCAGGAGATAATCAAGAGCCAGGCACCCTTTTAGGTCAAATAAGAAATATTTTACAACCTGCTCTCTCTGTCTCTAAAGTTTTCTATCTGAGAGATTCCTCCGCACAATAAAACTTGGTCTCCACAATCCTTTGTCTTAACCTGAACATTCCTTTCCATTGATCCCAGGTCTTCAGATAAACTCAACCGATTGTCAACCAGAAAATGTTTAAATTTCACTACAGCCTGGAAGCCCCTGCTTTGAGGTGTCCCACCTTTCTGAACCAAACCAATGTGTTTCTTAAATGTATTTGATAAATATCTCACGCCTCCCTAAAATATATAAAACCAAGCTGTACCCCAACCACCTGGGGCCTATGTTCTCAGGACCTCCTGAGGGCTGTGTCATGGGCCATGGTCATTCAAATTTGGTTCAGAATAAATCTCTTAAAATATTGTACAGAGTTTGACTCTTTTCATCGACACTCCTTAGGTTCAAGATGTCAATTCTTGGTATTTGATTGAAATTCCTAATTAAGGAAAGCCACATTCATTTCAGGACTTAATTCTTAGCTGAATGTCACCTTCCAGCAGACATTAAAGAGAAAATTCTTAAAACTCTATAATACTGAGAAGAGTACTACTATAGATGAAGTGGTTACCTCAGATTCTGAAAATATTTTCCATTTAAGATACATTTTGAACTTCTTAGAAAATATGAATCACTAGATTTCTACATATTGCTATTATTTATCAAGGCATCTGGAGAGGACTTTGTTAAAATCTTCTGCTTCCCTTAGTATTGTTAATACTAACTGAAACTTATTGTAGTAAAGTGCCAGTCATGAATATGTGTTAGATGAATGTACATATGTCAATGGAACTCTGTTAGAAATGCACTTTTTTTCATTCATTGCCTGCACTGGATGTTGTATAAAACAGTTTTCTGGGCTGATTCTGTGCAACATATACTGAATTGATGAAATTGATTGATATTTGCTCTTTTTCACAAGGGACTTATTTTAACTAGCCAGCGAGGGTAAAACTATCTGTATCTTTGCAAAACCATCCACATTTACATTTTGAAACAGATTGTCTCAAGGACTCTGACTCCATCTAAGAATATATCCATATATTTGGAGCTCTGTGCCTTGGAATGTGTGACTTTCTGTCCATGCTTTGCTGAGAGTGCCAGATCTGAAAGGAATGGCTTAATGCAAGTGCAGGCTCAGGGACATGCACTTGGGGGAAGGGGTCAGTAGAAACTTCTTGACGAAGATGTTGAAATTAAAAAAAGGATTTAAAACCACCAAAGTGTCTGGCCTCCTCTCTTAGTGAAAGTTGATTACCACAGATGATAATATTTAGTTGTATTTTATTTAAAATACTACCTATTTAATTATTAATAAAATAGTAAGAAATGTGATTAAAATATACTGGGCTGATAATATATTGTTGGTTTATATTTTATTAATAATAATTTATAAAAATGAATACATCATCTCAATTGAAGATTCAATTCCAGACACAAGAAGTTTCTTTATTCACCTTTGGGTGATTCAAGGTTTAATAATAGAAAGCTAAAGAGAAACCAAGAGGACAGAAGACTTTTATCACCTTCTAAATTTAGGGCTTTGAATGACAAGGACTTTATGTGTCACAACACAATACAATTTCACCTACAGAGTGCTAAAGTGAAATTACCACTTATTTGGGGTCCCTGACATAACACATTTTATTTTTACCTTGTTTTACTTTACCTATTTCCTGGGAGCAGGCTTAGTCCAACAAGGGAAATACAAAAGCTGCCTTCACACTATGATATGAGAACTGTGAACAGCCTTGCCTGGGAAAACGGATCTTATCCAGAAAGTTTACTGGGCAGACATCTGTACTGTTACATTAACTATGACTAGATAGAAAAGCTCCAGTCTAAAATGTGTAAATACCATCTGACAAAGGCCGTTGGGCCCTGCTCTCTCACTAACACCCTAGGAGACGTTATCCTCCACAGTTAAGATGCTGATTTCCTGATGATGGGATGGGAATGGAAAGAAACATGAAGGCCAATCCGAGGAAGCAGCCCCCAGATGAAGAGAAATCTATTTCCACTAGTATTTGCTAGGGCCAGGCTTGCAGGGAAGAAACTGGGTTTTAGTAGTTTCTCTGCTGATCCCTATTCATTATCAACTGTAGCAGACAAAAGATGAAGATGGGAAAAAGAGAAAAAAGATTTAAAAGATTCAAAGGCAAACCATCAATACTGAACTTTCAAGATACTATGAACCAGAAATTGTGTGAGGAGCTTCTAAAAGCTGCAGTTTCCTCTCTGATTCTGGAGAGAAGAACAGTTCGGGAGAGATCAGAGCATTTTCTCATTTGAAAAGGATATAGCAGTTGCTAACTCTAAAATATTGCTAGGAAGATAATGATGCTCACTGGCCTCAGAACCAAAGTGAGATTGGACTCCAACGGGAGGACCCTACAGATCCCATACTGCTTTAGGTAATATTACAATTCCTATATTCTCTTACATTTTATTTTACATTTTAAACACAAATGCCGTTGAACATCATGTCTATTCAGAGCTCACTGTTTTTCTGACTCCTCATCAAGCAGCAGAGTTAATGGATTTTGCAAATCAACTGCATTGTATGGCAAAAAGATTCCTGAAGTTAGAACCAGAACTAGGCTTGGGTGATTGCTATTATCTTTGTAACCTTTTGTAAGTCATATAAACTCACTGAATCACACATAATATGGTGAATATCCTTATCCACATTAAGGATATTTTTAATGAACATTAAATTGGACCTGGCATTGAGCAGAATACTTAATAAGTTAAATACATTATGTTATAAAAGTTGGGTAATCCCTAGCTACAATTTAGCTTATAATCAAAGGGGGAACATCAGTCACTGACTCTGTCCTAGAGTGTGGGAAAACACTGGGAACATTATCAATCCATCCAAGTGTCCGAGAATAACAGAAATCCCCACTTTCAAAAAACTCTTTAGCGTGAAAAACATCACATAGAATCACATCGGCATCTTTAGGGGGGATTTTTCCTGCATATCCTCTTCTGAACAAATTAAGTAATAAAAAGTAAGGCAGATGGGAAATCAAAATATCGTCTTTATAACTGGAAATGAAATTGGGAGATCATAGTTTAGTGGGACAGCCTGATACATCTGCTAGCTGAAGCCACTAATTAGAAACACTTACCCACCCAATCAAAAGGGCACTGAGGCAGATCTTTTGCCCTTTCACCCCTCATGGGCAGAGCATGTCCCAGGAGGAGCAGAGCAGAATGCATGTTCCCTGCAAATGGCTTGCCTTCAAGAGAAGAGCAAAACTGGGCTACGTATGCTCAATGTAATTCTCCGTAATTAACCAACAGAACGAATCACCACACCACTGCCACCTTGGGGTGAAAAGAGTAAACGGCAGACAGAGACCAGGGGTTACCATACTTTGTCCCACAATCTAGGACAGAGTCAAAGTCATTTAACTGTGTTCCCAGCATAGGAAGGAAACATCAAAAGTAGTTGAAGAAACATCCCTCATAACAATTCTCATTTTGATCTCTTGACCCCCTGGGCTTGACTCTCAATCCCCCATGGGAAAGAAACCAACGATCTTTCAGGATATTTTTGTTCCCATCTTTAGGCCATTTCCTCAATAAAACCATTGTTCCTCCAACGGACTAGAGTTCATATTTGTTTGCAGTGTGTTTAGATAAAATGTGTATACACTACAAACCACTTTTGTTTTTTGTATTCTAAATTTTTTTCTGAAACTAAAACTGTTGCTTTTTAAAGAATATCAACAAATTACATTTCTCTTTTCTGCCCCAATTCTGAGTAAATTGAGAAATAAAACAAATAGTAAGGCAGATGGAAGATCAACATAGAGGTAGCTTAGTGATCGAGTCAAATGGCCTTGCCAAATGAACTTCAGGAGTGGGCACAGTTCCTTGCCCAGCCAGTGCCAGTCCTGCAGGGAGAAGTCCTGTCCTGGAAGAAATGGAGCAGAATGCCTGCTCCCTGATGGCATTTTATTTCCAAGGGGGAAGAGGAGCTGAATTGGGCGATGCCTGCAAAGTCAGTCTCCTCAAGCCGATCAATTAGTGAATCTTTTAATCCTACCTTTCATCTTGCCTTGGGGTGAGCAAAGGGGCAGGGAGAGTCTAGAAATTATATCAGCTTCCTTCATAAAAAGAAAACAGCAAATACTAGGGAAAATAGTGCCCCCACCACACTATTTTAATACTGTGTTTATTTAGAAATTTTATATATTTCATTTTTTCTCAAATTACAGTGGTAATTCACGCTACTTGCAATAAGTAAAACAATATAATGCTATGTATGGGCAAAGGTCATCACTGCTATTCCCATGCGCCATTACCACTCTTCCTAAGATGATCAAACTTATCAACCTTTTGATGTGTGTATCCTTCTAATCGTTCTAATTTTCCCTTTGCTAAAATATTTTCTTCATTTTGTTAATAATGTTTCTACTAGCCATGGGTAGCAAATGTATGTTCCTTGATTTTCTTGCAAGAAATAACAACAGTTATCTCCCAGTCTCTGTAGGTCAGAAACTCTGGCACAGTTTAGCTGAGTCTCCAACTTCATGAATTGTCACAGGCTACAATCATGATGTTGGCCTGGGCTTCTGCCATCTCAAGGCTCAAGTGAGAAAGGACCTACCTTCAAGCTCACTCAAGTTGTTGTTGGAAAGAAACAGATCTCTGTAGGTTGTTGGTTCCTCGCTGGCTGTTGCCTACAGCAGCACTCTGACCTTTTTGGCACCAGGGACTGGTTTCATGGAAGATGATTTTTCCATGGACGGGGATTGTGGGGCATGGTTTTGGGATGATTTAAGCATGTTACATTACTTGTGCACTTTATTTTTATTATTATTACATTGTAATACATAATGAAATGATTATACAACTCACCATAATGTGGAATCAGTGGGAGCCCTGAGCTTGTTTTCCTGCAATGAGATGGTCCCATCTGGGGGTGATGAGAAACAATGACAGATCATCAGGCATTAGATTCTCATAAGGAGCAAACAACCTAGATGTCTCGCATGTGCAGTTCGCAATAGGGTTCACGCTCCTATGAGAATCTAATGCCACTGCTGATCTGACAGGAGGCGGAGCTCAGGTGGCAATGTGAGTGATGGGGAGCAGCTGTAAATACAGATGAAGTTTCACTGCCTCGTCCGCTTCTCACCTCCTGCTATGTGGCCTGGTTCCTAGCAGGACACGAACAAGTACCGGTCCATGGCCTGCGAGTTGGGGACTTCTGGCCTTGAGGACTTCAATAGAGCAAGAAAG
Organism: Theropithecus gelada; assembly: GCF_003255815.1. Taxonomy (NCBI): domain Eukaryota; kingdom Metazoa; phylum Chordata; class Mammalia; order Primates; family Cercopithecidae; genus Theropithecus; species Theropithecus gelada. The sequence continues at coordinate 70,506,057 of NC_037685.1, forward strand.
CAATAAGAGTCAAAGAGAGCAAGAGTGTTAGCAAGACAGAAGTCACTATCTTTTGTAACCCAATCTTAGAAGTGGCAGCCCATCATTTTTGCCATATATTTAATAAAATTCAAAGCAAATCTCTAGGACCAGCCCAGACTCAAGAGAAGGGAATTGCACAAGGGTGTGAATTCCAGGAGATAGAAATTATTGGAGACTATATTAGAAATCAGTCTACCACATAGCCCTAAAGCATTGTTGCTTCATTGTTTAAAGCAGACATCTTGGGCTTCCAATTTTAGTGTCTTATCATTCAGAGTAATATTTGCTTTTCTTTCACAAATAGTGTTTATTCTTATATAACTTACAATTTTTACATTAAGAATACCTGTTGCAGACCATTAAATACATTTTCAGCATCAATTCATGTAATCATATACTTTCTCCTTTAATTTAAATGAATTGAATTAGGTTGACAGATTTCCCAATAATAAAAATAAAATAAGACTTGCATTCTTGGAATATGACTGCACTTTGTCATACTATATTAATCTTTTGCTATACTGTTGATTTTATTTGCTGGCATTTTATTTATAATTTTTTAATCTACATTTAATACAAATAATTATTTATAGCTTTCTTTTGTATATTATAATCATAAAATTTGATATTCAACTTAAGCTGGATTTATGAAAGGAATACTTAGTTTTCCGTCTTTTTCTGAAGTTGAAAATGGTTTTAACAAATGATAGAATCTTCTGTTATTTTAATGGTTAGATAAAATTCAGCCTTGAGCCCTTCTGGTTCTGACATCATCATAACAGAAGTAGTTCTTCAATCATCTTCTCATTCTCTTCTATGGCAATTGATTTAATCACATTTTTCATGTGTTAATTTAGGCATTTCGTATGTTGTCAAGAAGTTTTCTATATTTTTCAAATTTGTTACTCTGGAGTTACATGTTATTTTCTAATTCTTACCCTTCCAAATTATCACACTTCTACTTGATTTTCTATTCCCCCTTTTATAATCATATTAGATGCCTAAGTTCTTTTGGGAATAAAGTAGTGGATAAGTATATACACACATACATAGATGCATAAATGCGTTAATGAATCAACCACAACACCCTGGTCCATGGCATCCAATATGCAGCATAGTGCTTAGCACATGGCAGTTCACTGAGAACTACTGAATACATAAATCACCTCATACCTGCTGTATTAGTCACCTCAGGCTGCCATAGTAAAACACAACCAACCGGGTGTCTTCAACAGTAGGAATTTATTTCTCACAGTTCTAGAGGGTGGGAAGTCCAAGATCAAGGTGCTGGCTGATTTGGTTCCCTAGTCAGGGCTCCTTTTTTGCAGCCTTCCCACTGTGTCCTCGCATGGTAGAGACAGAGGAAGCTCTGTAGCATTTCTTCTTATAAGGGCACTAACCTCATCATGATCAAGCCCCACTCTCCTGACCTTGTCTGAACCTCATCACCTCCCAAAGGCCCCATGTCCAAATATCACCATACTGGGGATTAGGGCTCCAATATATGAATCTGGAGGTGACACAATTCAGTCTATAGCACTTATATTACTACCTAATCCTCATGTTGTGGGTTTGTGTCTTCTAAAAAGATTTGTTTAAGCCCTAATCTGTGGTACTTGTGAATAGGACCTTATTTGGAAATAAGACCTTTGCACATATAATCAAGTTAGAATGAGGTCATAGCAGATTAGGGTGGGTCCTAATCCAATGACTGATGTCCTTAAAAGAAGAGGGAAATTTAGATGCAAATATAAATAGGGAGAGAGCACGATGTGACCACAAAGGCAGAGACTGGAGTGCTTCATCTACAAGCCAAGGAACACCAATGAGTGCCAGCAACTGCCAGAGCTTGAAGAGAGGAATGGAACAGACTCTCCCTCAGTGCCTCCAGGAGGAAGCAATCAAGTTGATATCTTGACTTCACACCTCTAGAACTATGAGACAATAAATTTGTGTTGTTTCAAGCCACCTAGTTTGTGGTACTTTGCTATGGCACCTCTAGAAAACCTATTGTCCTTAATTCTAGTTGTTTTACCTTTGAACTATTCAGCTTAATTCAGACAGAAAAATCTTTCCTAAAAGTTTTTCACATGATGTCCCTTCTTTGTCCAAAATGACAAATGATACACCATTTCCTCCAATTATCACTAAATGCTTGTTTGCCTTATTTTCCAGATCTCAAACAATTATATATTTTTCCATGCTTTCCTCTTTCTAACCAAGCTAACTTTTTACTGTCCCGAAACACTCCACATTCTCTTCTGCTTTTACAATTTGCTCCCTTCATGCAGTCTCTCTACCATCCTTCTGTTGAAACCACATGCTTTCTTTAAGGTCAACATTAAAATTAAAATCAATCTTTTCGTTTATCACACCAACGCTTCTTATCTCTTTCCTTTGAATTCAAAGAAAAGCTGCCATCTATATCACAAAATTTGGCTTGTTATTAAATATTGTAATTACAAGGGTTTTATCTGTGTTTGCCTTGACGACTACTCTTTAAGGTGAACACCATTTTATACTTCTGAGCATCTCTCATTCCTAGCACAGTAATAAGATATGCAAGAAAGAGTTTCTAATTAACATGCGCCTACCACATGCATACTAAATATTGTTCCCACCCCCACATACATAACAAATATTGCATTTAATCATACATGCGTAAGTCCTGGCTAAAGACAACTCTGTTATGACCTACTCCATCAGTAATGCCTTTGTCCCAAATTTTTTGCTACTTTAGGAAAACTCAGAGGAAAAGAAGCTTCATTTAGTCAAAATGCAAAATAAGATCTCAGGTGTCGGGATGCTCCAGCAGGTCATTTTGAAAGTGTTCTGGTTTGAGGTAACATAGTGCTTTCTTCACAAACACAACAATCCATCAGAGTCAGAGAGCACAATATGGAAACAGAATTTCTCTTCTGTCATTTGTGGGAGTCGAGAGCTACCTTGTAGGAGATGTGAACTATCTGCTCCTATGTCTGGCCCTAGTTTCTGCCTTTGGCAATAGCTATTCATTATCTGGAAAAGTGATTATCTAGATTTTCCCTTTGCCTCTTCCCATTGACAGTCTAATCACTGGCAGTTTCAAATGAAACGCACCTGTGCTCACATTAACCACTACTGCAACCTCTTTCCTGATGGATCTGTAGTGTTCTCTCTGCCCACTCAGTTCTGACCACAGGGCCAACCTGCTGCTCCTCAAACTTGCCCACAAGCACATGCGGTTCTCTGAGTGCAATGTTCGTTCTCCATATATCCTTAGTCTCCTTACTTCATTCAAGTCTCTCCTTCAATGTCACCCCCTCTGTGATAAAATATAGTGTATTAATAGAAATGTCGAGGTATTGTAAGAGCAATAGACAAGGAGGGAAATTCCACTGAAAAGACAGTTTGTTACTCACAGTTGCCAAGAACAGGGGAATGACCCACCATGGTGGACCCGGAGGGGAAACGCTAGGGCCAATCAGGAGGCAGAGGGTTGTGGGGACAGCTGTGGGCTAGAGCTTCTATTAAGGTGTCCAGGGAACGGGAAGCAGGTTTAGGATGGACTAGTTTGAATAATTTCAGCGGCGTTGTCCCTAGTTATCTGGTGTCTGGCCCTGGGGTGATGAGAGCAGATGGATAGTGGACTAGAATATGATAACCCGATAAAGGAGAGGGTTAGGGTCTGGGATCGGGATTCCTTGGTTTGGATTTGAAAAGCACACCCATGAGTTGTTTACTATCTCTAAGACTTGGCTATCCCTGAGAGAGGCAGTCCCTCCAGGGTCAGCCAGGCCCCAGAGATGAAAGCATCAGAATACAGAAAATAAAAGATGCACTAAAGGCAACCCTCAAGGAGGCATTCTCTTACATCCTAAGGAAGCATCCCACTCCCCACCATCAGTCTCCATCCTCCACTCCTTTACTTGACTTCATAGCAAATAAAAATAAATAAATATAATATAAAATAAATATTTTTCACATGTCTTTCTTCAGTAGAATAACTTCATCAGAACTTACATTCCAATGCAAGCCAAAACCACAATGAGATGCTATCTCACACCAGTCAGAATGGCTATTATTAAAAAGTCCAAAAACAACAGATGGTGGTGAGTTTATGGAGAAAAGGGAATGCTTGTACACTGTTGGTGGGAATGGAAATGAGTTTGGCCACTGTGGAAAGCAGTTTAGAGATTTCTCACAGAACTAAAAACAGAACTACTATTCAACTCAGCATATCCCATTACTGGGCATACACCCAAAGAAAATAAATCATTCTACAGAAAAGACACATGCACTCACATGTTCATCACAGCACTATTCACAATAGCAAAGACATGAAATCAATCTAGGTACCTATCAATGGCAGACTGAATAAAGGAACTGTAAGTACATATATACCATGGAATACTATACAGTCATAATAAAGAGCAAAGTCATGTCCTTTGTAGCAACATGGATGCAGCTGGAGGTGGTCATCCTAAGTGAATTAATGCAGGAACAGAAAAGCAAATACCACACGTTCTCACTTGTAAGTAGGAGCTAAACATTGGGTACTTGTTGACATAAAGATGGGAATAGTAGATACTGGGTACTACTAGAGTCAGGAGAAGGACAGGGAACAAGGGCTGAAAAACTCTACCTATTGGGTACTATGCTCACTACTCGGGTGATAAGATCATTTGTACCTCAAACCTCAGTATCACACAATATACCCATGTAATAGCGCTGTACATGTACCCCCTGAATCTAAAGTAAAACTTGAAATTATAAAAAAACCTTTTATTTCATGAAGTTATTACTGTCTTCACCATAAGCAGAGGACTTAGCTCTGTTCCTAGCCCACAGTACATATTCGGCAATACTTGCTGAATAAATGAATAAATATATAAATGGGTACTTACAGCTCAGGCTATAATTTTCCATCCATAATAGTATCATATATGAATTCTGTTTCACAAAATATTACATGAAAGTAAAGATTATATACTCCAGAAAAAATGTGTTTGATACGAAAATGTGTTCAGTAATGACAGAGATTGTTATAAAAAGTATATGTAGGTTGGGCGCGGTGACTCATGCCTGTAATCCCAGCACTTTGGGAGGCTGAGGCAGGTAGATCATGAGGTAAGGAGTTCGAGGCCAGCCTCTTTTCTCCTGTTCCTACATTGAAGTCTTGAAAAGGTGGTTATTTTTAAGTCATTTGGATAGTTACTGATTGGTAGCATGTACTTACTTTTCTGTGAAATAAAAAAGTTAATGAACAATTATCATCTTCTGTGCTGACTATGTTGTACCTTCTATTTACTGGACGCCAAGGGCGCAATGATAGCCATGGTACTGATTAATAGTCTTGTGACAGATGGGATTCATTTAAACTTCTAAGACAGTAACTGCTTACATGCAACTGTGGAAAGTCTGCATTAAAAATCCAGACGGACCATGGAACTTAGTTTCTATGTGCGTGTATAATGTACACTTGTATTAAACATGCAGACAGATAAATATCTCTGTGACCTTCATATACATCTATAAAGACTCATGTGTACTTCATTTCCTTGTATACATCATAGAACTAAAATTTCTCCATTTTCCAAGTTATGCAGAGTATTTTGACAGAAAACTAATAATGTCTTAACCAATAAATAGTCTGTGGGCCTTAGTGATGAAATAAAAGATGGAAAGTAAGGAAGGAGGGGAGGAAGAAAGGAAGGAAGGAAAAAAGGGAGGGAGGGAAAGAGAGAGAAAGATAAGAAAGTAAAGAAGAAAAGGAAGGAAGGAAGGAAGGAGAAAGGAAGAAGGAAGGAAAGAACGAAGGAGAAAGAAGGAAAGAAAGAGGGAGGGAGAAATGTAAAAGAGAGAGAAAAAAAGAAAGCAAGAGAGAGGAAAGAAGGAAGGGAAGGAAAGAAAAAAGCCCAATGTATTGGACCAGAAAGAAATATCTAGGGAGACCTTTAAGGTAATTTGTGCTAATGATGTAGCTTGCAAAGCTAGCTGGAGTAAACATTCAATCTGCCTACTCCCATTTGGAAATGTTTCTACTGACATCGTTCCCTTGGCAAACACCCATCTTCTCTTAATCATTAGAATTTATTAACTACAGTACTAGGAAAGAAAGCCAAATGCATGTGGTCACCAAAACTGCCTTCTCACTGTTATTCAACTTTAAATAATAATGTACAAAATTATATAATATAATCCAATAATCATTATTATTGTGGTTTTCAAACTTGACCTTCCAACTCCTCATTTGTATTTTCCCAGTCTTGAGTTCCAAAAAAGCAAAGCTAAAGACAAAGTCCATATGAAATTGATTTATTAAAGGAATGCTTATGGGGGGATACTTTTTCGTTGGTCTCTCCTATTTCTGTGTATGTTATAAATAGAGACATTGGCTGCATTTATTCTGAATTATTTTTTCAATGTATTTATATAGCAGAGCCATGGAAGCTAGAGACATTGTCTTATCTATAATAAAAGGTAGGTGTGTTTATCGTTTAGTATAGTAAAGATAACACTTCCCTCCAAGACAAAGGTTCGGCAAGTTTGCTTAATTCTCAATATAAAAGATTAAGGTTACCTAAACTCAAGTTTTCTCTTTTGTAATGCAACCTATCGTGTATCCAAGTATCATCTGGCTCTCTTTGCATCACCCTGTGGATAATGCCACTTGCCATAAACTGTTCTTTGTCTCTGACACAAGAGTCTCCTTTCTTCTTCCAGCATCCATGAAACTGTGGCAGGTTAACTTATTAGCTTGCAAGTAAAAAACCAATCTCAGACCTTTAAAGTTCTGACTGCTTTAGCAATAAGGATGGGGTGCTGCTAAAGATGTGATTTCTGAAAGGGGAAGAATGAAGGCTCCTTGAACCAATTAAGAGTGTGAAACACGTTCAGGGGAATCTGTAGTGAATATCTTGACCAAGTTGTATGGTCAGCCAGGCAAAGAGTAGACCTCAATTTAATGTCTGTTAATGGACATGAGGAAGGTGGTTGCAGGTCAAATCCTAGAAAGTCGGTTCAAAGACAGCTGCCAGATGGTGCCTTGGTTGTTGCTAATTTTCCTCTGTGTGGTGAGACTTCCTTAGCAATTTGGCAGTCAGTCTCACGTCCATCCCACTGTCACAACTAGTGTAGAAATGGGCAGCAGAAATTGCCAACACTCTACAGACAATAGTTATAAAGATGCACACCTACACTAAAGTGTGAAAGGAGAAAAATTCACAACCACTAAGGGAAGAAATCAGTTGACTTGTTAGAACTTTGGCATACTCATGGGAAATTTTTTCAGAAACCAGGAGGTTGTAGAAATGAGAGAATTGCTGAGTGACAGTTCTCTATGGGTTTCTCATGTTTCTCCATGTCCTGGGAGCAGAGGCATTGGTTACCAATGTTCTGGACTATTCTTTTGTTTTTTGTTTTATTTCATTTTGTTTTCTTGAAATGGAGTCTTACTCTGTCACCCAGGCTGGCATGCAGTGGCTGGATCTCAGCTCACTGCAACCTCCGCCTCCCGGGTTCTCGCCTCAGCCTCCCTAGTAGCTGGGACTACAGGCTCCCACCACCACCCCTGGCTAATTTTTTGTATTTTTAGTAGAGACGGGATTTCACCGTGTTAGCCAGGATGGTCTTGATCTCCTGAACTCGTGATCCGCCCACCTTGGCCTCCCAAAGTGCTGGAATTACAGGCATGAGCCATTGCGCCTGGCCATTCTGGACTATCTTTTAAGAAGTGTTTTTGTATAGTGAAGAGCTTTGGAAGGCAAAGAGAGTAAATCCTTTCACAAGAAAGTGCTGGTTTGCTTACTTCCTGTTATAAAAGATTCAGAATCCTGAAGCTCAAGGTGTTAGTAATGCAACTGCACATGCAGTTGTCATCTGGCCCTCTTTGAAAATAAGGGCTTGGGGAACCTATGCCAAAATGATGATACTCTGGCTACTGCTATTGCTATGTGTACAAAATTGTTCTTTGTTTCTGACACGGGAGTCTCCTATCTTCTTCTAGCATTGATAAAATTGTGGCAGGCTAACTTAGCTTGCAACTAGGGCAAACCTCCACTCGTTCACAGTCCTTGACAGTGCTCTCAGGAGAAAACTGCAGGGGAAGGAAAGAAGCAGAATGGGGAAGGGAAAAGACAGTGGCTTCAGGTGAAATCTACGCTTATCTCAGTCTAATGGTGGACAAGTAGAGTTTAAATTGCACTTCAGAATTCATCCCACTAGTGGTTTGGGTGGGTCTTTTTTATCCCCTGACCCCAGACAATCATTGGCTCTTGGCCATCCCGGAGTGATAGTGGGGAAAGCACACCATCCAAGCACCGCCTAACAAGTAGACTGCAACACCCAGGGGCAGTCCTCCAGAGACAGCTGACTTATGGATTAGCAGCAGCACCCACAACAGCCTGTGAATAGAATCCCTAGGCGCCAATCACATCTGGTACACCAGCATTAATTAAATGCTCCTTATGTGGGCAGCAGTGTTTTAAGGTGAGTGTAGTTCAAGCCAAGGTTGCACAATGAAAGGAAGCAATTCTGGATTAGTATGATGGCTCTAGACAAGGTCAAATCAAGGGAGAAGCAATGACCTAGTGGCTCTGGAAGCTGGCCAGCAGCCTGCTGAAAGACAGTCATATTGACCAAAAAAAAAAAAAAGAAAAAAAAGAACTAGAGAAATGAAGATTTGTTTTCCTGCCTATGTGTTATACTTCTGTTCTCCCCTTTAGAATTCGGTCCTTACAAACCATCAAAGAGGAGATGTGGCCTCTCCTGATTTTGGGAGAAGGCCAAGACATATCTCTTAAAGATTTTGAAATTACATCAAATATGAATAAATTACTGGGGTCAACTGTAGGGCCACTTCTGTAGTACTGATTTGTTGTGTTAGACAGAAGTTTTAAAATAAAAAAGACATAAAATAAAAGACTTTTTAAATAGGCATTCAGAGAGAGTCTTTTAAAACTTCAGAGCTATTCTGGGACAGCACCCCACTAAAGTGATAAGTCATCCTTCCAGAACAAAATAGCATCATGGGATTATGGCAGCCCCGCATACCCAATATTATGTACTTTTGTCCAAATAACTTTTGTAGAACAAGAAACTGCCCTTAAATCAACTGGTACCTAGTAACTCTACTTCAGCAGTTACATGAGATCAAAAAATTAAAATGTCAATTGCAAATGTCTCTGCCCAGGGTGCCTTCACAGTTGATCAGCTTGATAGTGCTGTAAAAGGCAGTCTGTGCTTTGGGCCTATTTCGGGGCAGCCATATGATCATTTGTCCACATTGGTCCAATAAATACAACCTAGAAAAGACCACTTTCTGTGGTGGAAATGAACAAAGAGTGTGAGCAGTTAGAGCAACATCCAGAAAACTCTTCTTTTGTCTTGTAAATCGTAAGTTCGATTGGATGGACGTAACTGAGAAAAGTTCAGAGGTATTTCTTCATTGGCTTGCTTGGACTTAATAGGACCAACCCAAATTGTAGAACTTTAGGGGACATTCTGAGCAATGACAAACCTGATGGTTATTTGTTGAGTTAACTCTCTACAATCTGGTTTGGGCATTTTTTATCAGCGTGTACTACCCTTTCCTTTCATTTTTGCGGGCAACATAAGGGAAAGATGGCGATAGCTTAGATAAAGTTTCTGGTAAATTTTTGAGTGAATAAAGCTACATTTTCAGAAATGTCAATATATGGTGATAAGTATACAACAAATAGAGAACCCAAAATTGGACTGGATTATGCAAAATAGCCTGGCAGATGCTACATTCTTTGAAAGGATCAAAAATATTTGCCTCTCTTCCATTTGGCTCAAGGGTATGTTTTATTTGGGTATTTCATTGACTCTGCAGTATTTTAAGTAGCTATTAAATACATTTGCCATAAAAGCTTAGCAGTCTTGTCCTGTAACCGGCCCTCTTAACTCATTTGTGTTAGTTCCTGGACTCTGAGAACGATTTGGGTTTATAACCTTTGATCTGTTGTTTTCAGTATCAGAATCAAATGAATAGATAGATCCTAATAAATGATTTCATATGAGTAAGGTCTGAATATACTGAATGCTCTATGACCGAGATATTGTGATGATTGACTTCAGGAATAAAAACATGATTTCATAATAAAAATAATATGGAAAAGTAACTCTCAATAATACATACATTCTTCAGAAAGTATTGTAGCATTTTCTTACTTTAAAATATTACATATAGGTGGAAAGATAGATATAGCATGTATTTTAGATTAACAAATACACGTAAGGTAAAAGTTCATGAAAAACCACGGAGGTCATGAGAAAGAACTTGGGCACTACTCCCATAAACCTAAGTCTCCCTATAGCCTTGCAAATTATACTCACTACCTGCCCCGCTCCCTAAAATGTAACCACTCTTTGAAATTTTGTGACAATAGCATCTCTTTCTTTATAGTTTTACCATATGCAAATGGTATTCATAAAGCAAGAGTTTAGTTTTGCATATTTCCAAACTCGTGAGATCCTACTGCATGTGTGACTTTGTGTGTTGTCTTTTTAACTTAGCATCATAGAATTCATCCATGTTGATGTTTGTAGCTATAGTTTACTTGTGTACATTTTATATAAATTTTATAGATGTATCATAATTTATATATCATGTTGATATATATGGTTTTCAGTTTGGAAATAATGCTACAGGTATTTTAGTGCGTATTCACGTGATATTCTTCAGGTGTGTACTTAGAGTGGATTTCCTAGATCATAGCATGATTTTTCAGTCTTATTAGTTAATACAAATCTGTTTCCAATGGGTACACGCTAGTACCAATTAACATTCCCACCAGCAGTGAATGAGAATTATTGTCCTACATTCTCACCAATAATGGGTTAGTCAATTTTTTTAATTTTTGAAAATCAGTTGAGTGTTAATTGCATAATTTCTTTAAGTTTTATCATAGAAAAATGCTTATAAGCATATATTAATATATATAGAAACATATGAATCATAGCCGAACAGTTCATGAATTCTGAAAAGGAGACCTAACTGTGTGGCTACCACACAGGGCAAGAAATTGAAAATTATCAGCTCCCCAGAAGTCTTCTTCCTGTCCCCTTTCCCAAACACCACCCTCCCTTGCCTTCTTCCCAAAGGTAATTGCTGTCTGGACTTCTGACACTATTGATTTGCCTGATTTTGAATTTTATATAAATGAATATATAAATTTTATATAAATGAATTTTACATAAAATTCACTATAAATTGAATTTTATATAAATGGTGTGTGTGTGTATATATACATATATGTATATATATAGTCTCTGGTTTTAGTCACCCAACAATATGTTTATGAGAGTCTTTCATGTTGCTGCATATAGCATTAATTTACTCTATTCTACTCTATAGTATTCTATTATTTGAATAAACCACTATGTACCACTTTGTCTTTTGATAAGTATTTGACTTGTTTTTCATTTTTTGGCTTTTATAAAACATGCTGCTATAAACATTTCTGTACATGTCTTTGGGTATATATCTGCATGTGTTTCTGTTGAGCATATACAGACATCGGGTAGAAATGTTGGGCCATAGAACATGCATGTGTTTACACTCAGTGGCTAATTCCATAAAAGTTACTAATTTACACTCTCATCAGCTGAGCAAAGGATGCCTGTGGCTCCACACCATGTCTTACACTGTCTTAGTTACTATATAGCCCTTTTGGTGGATATATTGTGGTATCTCATTATATCATTAATTTTCAGTTCCCTGATTACTAATGTGGTTGCACATCCCTTCACACATTTATGAGCCGTTCAAATATTCCTTTTGTGAAATATCTGTACAATTTTCATGCCCATTTTGCTATTGGATTGTCTGTCTGTTACAGATCTGTAAAAGGTTTTATGTATTTTGGATATGAGCCCCTTTCAAATATGGCTGGATTCATTTTGTTAATATTTTATGTAGAATTTTTGCATCTATGTTAATAAACAAAGCTAACCTGTAAGTTTACAATTTTTATTGTTCATTCCAAATTTTAGAATCAAAATAATGCTAGCCTCATAAAACAAGTTGGAACACATTCTTTTTCTTATCTCTGCAGAACGTTGTATAAAATCGGTGATATTTCTTCTTTAAACGTTTGAAATGATTCACACATAAAGCCAAATGTGACTAGAGTTTTCTTTGTGGGAAATTCTAAAGTATGGATCGAACTTCTTTAATAGGTACAGATTTATGCAGATTTCAGAACTTCTATTCTTGTGTTTACTTTGATAAGCTATGTCTTCCAGGAATTTACATTTTATCTAAATTTTCATACTTTTGGGATGCATTTATTCATAAGATGTTATAATTTTTGAGTTTAAAAATTATTTTTTCATTACTGATATGAGTTATTTGTACTTTTTTTCCATTTTTCTTGAAAAATTCCACTAGGAGTTTATCACTTGTGTTATGTATGTCAAATGAGAAACTACGCTGATCCTCTGTATTCTACTTCTATTTTTCTTTTCTTCTACTTTCTTTAGACGTGACTTTTGTTCTTTTACAAACTTCTTCATTTAGAAGCTTAGGTCATCAATTTTTAGACTTCTTTTTTTTCTAACATATGCACTTAAGGTAATAAATTTCCTTCTAAGCACAACAATCATTATATCCCAGACGAGTTAAATATTTTTCATTACAATTCAGTTAAAATATTTTCTAATTTCCATTCTTCCTTGACCCGTGGATTATTGAGAAGTATAATCCTGATTTCCAAACATATGGAAATATTCCAATTAGCTTTATGCTATTGGTTGTTATCTTAATTGCACTGTGATTAGAGAAAATGGAACACACTCTTTATTATTAAATTCTCTTAAATTTGGTGTGATTAACTTTATGGCCTGCCATATGTTTTGTAAATGTTACACATGTGTCTGAAAATAATGTTTATTTAAAAATCATGAGTGCACTCTTTTAGAAGTTTCCATTTGGTCAAGTTTGTCAACTGAATTGTTTGCATCTTCTGTATTCTTATCATAATTTTGTCAAAAACTCCCTGTTTATTAGTTACTGAGACAGTTGTATTAAATTGTCTCACTGTGTGATATGGTTTAAATGTTTGTCCCCTCCAAATCTCATGGTGAAATGCCATTCTCAAAGTTGGAGGTGGAGCCAATGGCAGGAGATTGGATTGGATGGGGGCCAATCCTTCATGAATGACTTAGAACCTCCCCTTGGTGATGAGTTCGTTCACATGAAGGCTGATTGTTTTAAAGAGGGTGGCCTTCTCTTCTTGCTCTTTTACCCTGACTCTTGCCATGTGACGTGCTGCCCCCTTCCCTCTCCCTTTGTCATTTTCCACCATGATTGTAAGCCTCCTAGAGCCCTCACTGGAAGCCAAGCAGGTGTTGGCACATGCTTCTTGTACAGCCTACAGAACTGTGAGCCAATTAAACCTCTTTCTTCATAAATTACCCAATCTCAGCTATTTCTTTATAACAATTGAAAAACAGCCTAATACACATTAATATTTGATTTATCTACTTATTCCTTTAATTTGTACAATTTTACTTTACATATTTTGAGGTTATACATTATATGGATATATATTTAGGATTGTTATATCTTCCTGGTGAATTGATCATAAAACATCTTTCTTTTTCTTTAAGAATGACTTCTCTACAAAGATTATTTGTTTGTTGTTAATACGCTAGCTTTTTCTCAGTATTTGCACGGTTTATTGTTTGTATACTTCTACCATCAGTCTTTCTGTAACCTTATGTTTTAGATGTCAGATTTTAAGCAGGAAATAATTGGATTTTTAAATTTGCATAGCCATCTTTGTTTTTATAGAAGGAGTCTCTAGTCAATGTAAATTTAATGTAATTACTGATCTATTTGGGTTTAAAGGTAGATTTCTACTCTCATTGAGTTTACTATCCTTACAACCTCCCGTACATTTGAGGTTGAGAATGCTCTCCAAACCTAATTTTGATTTCATATGAGGAATATATGAGATAGTCCTCAGAAAAAAATGAAGAGAATGAATTGACGCCTAAGATGAGCAAAAAAATCATGTGATCTGGACAAATTATGTCACAGAATACTGAGATCACTTTTTAAAAGATGCATGAAACACTGTCAATGATCTTTCAAGAACTATGGAGAGAGAAGTGCTAAAAGCATAGGACCATATACAGTTTTGATTTTTCATTTTTAAAAAAGAAAGATTATTTTCCTCTGGATAGAAATCTTGGAGAAACTTCTAAAATCAATGTCTTAGAATGGTTTGTGAGGCAATCTTAAGAAGAAATGGTGATTGTCAAGCCAGAAGATGTTCATTTAAGATATCATGTGAAATTATTTACGTTTTCCTTTTGTGACAGGATAACTAAGCCCACCAAACAGAAAGTGATAGATACAATGATTCTGGAATTTAAGTCATCTGACATAATATCTATTGGACATGCTGGAGAAATTTGGGCATAATGACATTACAATTTTGCTAATTAAAACTGATTAATCAGTGGTTGCTAAATGTGCTGATCAATTTCCTTGGATCCAACTGATTCACCCTTTCAAGCAATCACTTGAATAAATATATGAAAGATTGCTTATAAGATAGGTGGGTGACATGAAGCTATGAGAGGTGAAATATGTTTTGAATGACAGAACAGGTTTCAGAAAGATCGCTCAAGCCATAGTTCATTTATGACAGATGAAGTCAAGAACTTGAATCCAAATATAAAACTGAGGAGATTCGGCTTAACAGCAGCATGTGTGAAAAGAGTTCCTAAACCCTTTACATCCAAGTTGAGAGTAAGTTCAATATGGGGCAGCAGTGCAGTGGAGCTTCCAGAAAGTATTATATGTCAAACAAACAAAGAGTGGCAGTGGTCAGATATACTTGTAATGTCAGGTTTATTTCACCCCCTCAGTAATCCCATAACACTCACTGAACTGTGGTATGTCATCAGAAATTTTAGAAGCCAGAGTCTTCACAAAGCAATGGAAAACTCCAAAGGCAAAGAAATTCCAAAGCAAAGGAATGTAATTTGACAGTTTCCTTGATGAATGATCATGGCTTGTGTATCTAGAATACTATCACCAAAGACCAGCTGTTGATATGCTAGGGCAAGATGGGGTTTTACAAAGACCTTCCCATTCCCCCTAGTGAAATTCACAGAAAGTTGCTCATCTGACCGAAGGGGAAAGAGGAGGAACTGTAAGTCCCTCATGGACAGTGCACTTGGGTTCTTTCTTTATCAAGACTTCCTTTTCCACTAAGCACTATGGCACATATGTAAATAGCTCAAGGACGTAGTTATACGTGTAATCCTTTGCAAAGCTTTTTTGTTGTTTTCTCCCTGTCAGAGCAGGTTTTCTAAAAATGAAATTCCTAGATCATTTGTCCCTCAAGAGCCAGGAAAAAAGTGATCTGTGGTCAAATAAGTGGATACATTTAGTTAACAATGTTGTTGTTGTTTTCTGCTTTTAAATTGAAGTTTTATTTGTTATCAAGTAACAAAATAACATAATTTTTAAAATTAGGTACTACTACAGGCTTGCATTTAAAAGACTCTTCATCCCATTCTTCCCCATACCTAATTCCCTTTGTAGGAGATTTGTCATCTACTATTTTTGAACCTCTCTGGAAGCTTTCAGGAATTTCTTTTTGTTCCCTGAATTCTGAAACTTCACATTGTTGTGCTGTAGTCTTGTTCTTTGTTTTTCCAACTAATACATCAGACACTTTAAACTTGTTTTCTGTTTCTTCTGCTACTTACCATATGCAATCTATATGACACACTTATCTCCTATTTCTTCGTTCTTTAGTTTTAGATATCACCTATTGCTGTCTGTGAAACAGGATATTGCTATACTTTGGATGTTTGTCCCACAAACTTCATGTTGAAATTTAATCCCCAGCGTTGGAGGTGGGGTCTGTTTGAAGGTGTTTGAGTCGTGGGAATGGATCCTTCATGAATGGCTTGGTACTGTCTTTCTGATAATGAGTAAGTTCTCACTCTTTTAGTTCCTGCAAGAGATGATTGTTAAAAAGAGCTTGGGACCTCCCCACTTTCTATCTTACTTCCTCTCTCTTCATGTGATCTCTGCATACACAGCCCCCCTTCTCTTTCCACCACTGGTAGAAGCTTCCTGAGACCTCACCAGAAGCCAAACAGATGCTGGTTCCATGCTGCTTGTGCAGCCTGGAGAACCATGAGCCAAATAAACCTCTTGTCTTAAATTACCAACCCTCAAGTATTCCTTTATAGCAACACGAATGGACTAAGACATTATATGCACTTTTGGTGTGTCCTACTCTTCATTTCACTCAGTATACTTATATTATGGTTGGGTTTAAGTAAATATAAGCAGTTTATCTTACGGTGGCTACACAACTAATACTCACAGTGGAGCCACAAGTACTACCTTTCTTTTATTTAAAATTTCTTATATCAACTGGAATTATAAATGACATTTTATGTTTGCTTAGTTTTCTATGTCAGTTAATAATTTACTACCAAACTCGCTAACATAACTGAAACTCTCCTTCGAATAGTTCAAACATTAAATATTCTAACTGTGTAGCTTTCTTCTTGAAGGCGTGCCCCATGGAGCCCTCTGTCTTCTTGTGCCAAGCCGTTCTGCTGCTCTCTGGAACAGCTGCAGCCGTGGGACTTCCTTGTTATCTCTACAATCCTCTTTGCTTCTCTGCTTCCTGGAGCTTACAACTCTCTCTATTTCTTGGTTTACTCCATTTACTTTGCTGGAGCAGATGTTTAAAGGGTCTCCTGAATAAGCCTAGGTGAAAATGTGTTGAGACCTTAAACATCTGCTATGTTTTCATTCTAACCTTGCATCTGATTAATAGTTTTTCTGGCTACAAAACTCTAAGTGGAAAAATATTTTCCCCCAAAATTTTGAAGTCATTGCTTTGCTGCTGTCTAGCTCCTATCAGTACTATGGGTTTGTCATCCTGATTCCTGATGTATATTCTCATTTCATAAACATAGTTTCATTGCTGGGCAGAGGACTTGTCCACTGGGCTGTTCTCTCAAGTGATATGATGGCCATTTCCTTGGAGTATCCCAAATTCTGTCTCTAGGTGTTTCTTATGGTCTTGTCAGCATCCCCAGAAATGAATACCCCCATCTCCTGCTTGGGGAGTATAGGCCTGGCTGTCAGTATCCTGGCAGCCAAATGTGAAAGAGGGTGTGTGTGTGGGGGGCGGGGGGACCTCAGTCATCAGTCTCAAATTTCACTGAATCCTGTCATTTTTGTTTTACCTTCTCCTTCTCCTAATGCTTTCAATACCAGATCCCTCAGGCTCCATTTTCCCAGAGACTAAAACACCCATCTTCTGACACAGTGGGGGAAAGACAGTCATTCTTCTGCATGGGGTAAAGGAGGAGGAAACACTGGCTTTAATTGCTACTGATTTTAAGCTTTCAAACCCACTTCCTACTTGCAGATTTAACCATACCCCTGGCTTCAGAGGTATATTGTGCCTTCAGTTTTGAATCTTTGGGACACTGAGGGTTCAAATTGATGTGTTTCAAACCTCTCCCCACTATTTGCTTAGATTTCTACTTTCTTTGGTCTAGAAATTTTAGATATCATTCATTCTTCTGCTTTGAAGCTTCCATTAAAAATTGTTTTCTTGAGACAGGGCCTTGCTCTATTGCCCAGGCCAGAGGGCAATAGTGTGATCATAGCTCACTGCAGCCTCAAACTCTTGGGCTTAAGAAATCCTCACACTTCAGACCCCTGAGTAGCTTGGACTACAGTTGTGTCCCACCATGTCCTGTTAATATTTTTATTTTTTATAGATGGAGTCTTGCTACATTGCCTAGGCTGGTCTCAAACTCTTAGCCTCAAGTGATTGTCTTACCTTGGCCTACCAAATTGCTGAAATTACAGATGTAAGCTATTGCACCTAGCCAGCTTCCAAGATTTTGATGCCATCTCTTATCTGCAGTTTCCTTATTTCCTGACTTCTTTGTACTATGCCTTCTTTGTTGAAAATCCTTTTAACTGACATTTAACAGTAGTTCATGAAAGAATAGATGTAAATATATAAGTGTTTAATCCACTATGTTTTTAATATACTATGCAGTATTTTTATATGAGTTAACATTTCCCCATAATAAACAACTCCTCAATTTCAGCAGCTTATAACACAAAAAAGCTCTGTTTCTTACTCACAACACATGTTACCAGCTGCAGGTCACCACGGCTCTGATCCACATGTCTTCTCATTCCAGGTCTCAGGTTGAAAAAATAGCCGTGTTATAGAATGTGCCAGAAATAAGAGCAAGAGGAATGGTAGAAATGTCCCAAGGCATCTTAGAGTTTCTGCCTGGGCGTTCACATTCCATTGGAATGTCACATGCCAAACTCAAAGGCAATGGGGCAAGGGAGGTCTCTCTCTCTCTCCCACAGGAGGCACTATGCTTCACATGACAATCCTCAAGGATGCGTAATTCTCTTATAAGGAAGTGGGGAGTGGATAATTGAGACTAGGAGCACAATCTACCGACATATTGAGCACTTGTTTGAATATGGAACCCCCTTTGTTTAACAGTTGCTAACAATTTATGTTTTAGGGAGCATGGTTTGAGAAAATGTTTTATATGTGCACCAAGTATATTGATAAAAAGGTAGAGTGAGGTAAAGGGGAAACCTCAGAATTTTAAAAGAAAACTTCATTTCAAATGATGGTTCTATCACATGCTTAACTATGCAGCTTTGGGAAACCTAATTTCTCTAAATCTCTTTTCTCTTGTAAAATGGACATAATAATCCCTACTTCTCAGCTTTGATAACAGGATTAGATATAATGTATGTAACGGGTCTGGAGTGCCTTAGTAGGCCATTAGTAAATCTTTATTATGGTCAGGCACAGTGGCTCACACCAGTAATTCCAGCACCTAAGGAGGCCGAGGTGGGCAGATCACTTGAGGTTAGGAATTCGAGACCAGCCTGGCTAACACAGCAAAATCTCGTCTCTACTAAAAATACAAAAATTAGCCAGGTATGGCAGTGAGCCCCCGTAATCCCAGCTGCTCAGGAGGCTGAGGCAGGAGAATCACTTGAACCCTGGAGACGGAGGTTGCAGTGAGCCAAGATTGTGCCACTGCACTCCAGCCTGGGAAACAAAGTGATACTCTGTCTCAAATATATATATATATGTGTGTGTGTGTTTGTATAAAATGAATGATAGATGAATGAGTTAATGATTGAATAAAATATTTTAACTTACAATAGTGTAACAGCCTAGCCTAGTTGAATTTGGGTTGGCTCTCCAGTTTTAACCTTCTGATATCTTGAAGAATTATTTGAGTAACTATTGATGAATCATAGTAGTTAAAATATTTTAGTGTTATAAATGCTTTTAATAGAGTTCCTTCCCAATAAACATTTGCATTCTTCTTCTTGCCAAATTTATATCTAAACCTTGAATCTTCACGTAGAGGATAAATATAAATGGTTCCCTGCAGGATCAGAAGTAGACATGTCTCAGCTGATCCAAAGATAGCGGGAGACAGGAATTCCCTGTGTACCTGTGTCACACTGTTGGCAAATGTCCTCAGCTATATGCTATGGACATTTAGAAGCTGTTTCTTAAAATCTACCAAGCTAGTGGAAAACATTAAAAAGCAGGGGTTGCAATTCTAATTTCAGACAAAAAAAAAGACTTTAAACAAAGATAGATGGGAAAAAAAAAAAAAAAAAAAAGGAAGGGTATTACATAACAGTAAAGGGTTTAATTCAACCAGACAACTAACTATCCTAAATATATATGCACCGAACATAGGAGCACCCAGATTCATAAAGCAAGTTTTTAGAGACCTTCCAAGAGACTTAGACTTCCACACAATAATAGCAGGAGACTTCAACACCCCACTGACAGTACTGGACAGATCATCAAAGCAGAAATTTTTTTTTTTTTTTTTTTTTTTTTTGAGACGGAGTCTCGCTCTGCCGCCCAGGCTGGAGTGCAGTGGCCAGATCTCAGCTCACTGCAAGCTCCGCCTCCTGGGTTTACGCCATTCTCCTGCCTCAGCCTCCCGAGTAGCTGGGACTACACAAAGCAGAAAATTAACAAATATATTCAGGAACTAAACTCCATGCTTGACCAAATGAACCTGAGAGACACCTGAAGAAGATGCAAATAAATGTAATTAGAAATGACAAAGGGAATGTTGCCACTGTCCTCACAGAAATACAAATAACCATCAGAGACTACTGTTAATAGCTCTATGCACACAAACCAGAAAATCTAAAAGAAATGGATGAATTTCTGGACACATACACCCTCCTAAGACTGAACCAGGAAGAACTTGAATCCCTGAACACACCAATAACAAACTCTGAAATTGAATCAGTAGTAAAGAGTCTACCAACCAAACAAAGCCCAGGACCAAATGAATTCACAGCCAAATTCTACCAGATGTACAAAGAAGAGCTGGTAACATTCCTACTGGAACTATTCTGAAAAAATTGAGGAGGGAAGTCTCCCCAACTCATTTTAGGGCATCATCCTGATGCCAAAACCTGGCAGAGAAACAGCAAAAAAAGAAAACTTCAGGCCAATACCCTTGATGACCATCAATGCAAAAATCCTCAAGAAACAAAATATAGCAAGCCAAATCCAGCAGCACATCAAAAAGCTGATCCACTGTGATCAAAAAAGGATTAATCTCTGAAAGGCAAGGTTAGTTCAATAGTCACAAATCAATAAACATGATTCATCTCCTAAATAGAACGAAAGACATAAAATACATTATTATCTCAATATATGCAGAAAAATCTTTTGATAAAATTTAACATCCCTTCATATTGAAAACTCTCAATAAATTAGGTATTGAAGTAATATGCCTAAAAATAAGAGCCATCTAGACAAACTGAGAGCCAACATTGGACTGAGTGGGAAAAAACTGGAAGCATTCCCCTTGAAAACCAGCATAAGACAAGAGTGACCTCTCTCCCCACACCTATTCAACATAATGTTGGAAGTCATGGCAAGAGCAATCAGGGAACAGAAATAAATAAAGCGCTTCCAAAATCAGGAGATTTTGCAGACAACCTGATTCTATGTCTAGAAAACCCCATAGTCTTTGCCCAAAAGCTCTTTCACTTGATACACAACTTCAGCAAAGTTTCAGGATACTAATGGATGTACAAAAATCACTAACATTCCTATACACCAACTGTAGCCAAGCTAAGAGCCAAATCAGGAAGGCAATCCCATTTACAATAACCACAGAAAGAATAAAATACTTAGGAATACAGCTAACAAGGGAGGTGAAAGACCTCTACAATGAGAATTTTAAAACACTGCTCAGATAAATCAGAGATGACACAAACAAATGGAAAAACATTCCATGCTCATGGATAGGAAGAATCGATATTGTTAAAATTGCCATACTACCCAAAGTAATCTACAGATTCAATGCTATTCCTATCAAATTGCCAATGGAATTCTTCACAGAACTAGAAAAAAACTATTTTAAAACTCATATAGAATAAAAAAGAACAAATAGCCAAGCCAATACTAAGCAAAAATTACAAAGCTGGAGGCATAACATTACCTGATTTCAAACTGTACTACAGGGCTACAGTAATCAAAACAGCATGGTACTGGTATAAAAACATACACCCAGACCAATGGACCAGAATAGAGAGCCCAGAAATAAGGCCACACACCTACAACCATCTGATTTTTGACAAAGCTGACAAAAGCAATGAGGAAAGGATTTCCTATTCAATAAATGATGCTGGGAGAACTGGCTAGCCATATGCAGAAGATGAAGACAAAACTGGACTGCTTCCTTATACCATGTACAAAAATCAACTCAAGATGGATTAAACACTTAAGCGTAAAACCCAAAACTACAAAAACTCTGGAAGATGACCTGGGCAATACAATTCTGAACACAGCAATGGGTAAAGATTTCAAGATGAAGATGCCAAAAGCAGTCACAACAAAAGCAAAAAATTCACAAAGGGATCTAATTAAATTCAAGTGCTTCTGCACAGCAAAAGAAAATATCGACACAGTAAACACACAACCTGCAGAATAGGAGAAAATATTTGCAAACTATGCATCTGTTATAAAGAACTGCCTGAGACAGGTAAATTATAAAGGAAAAAGAGGTTTAATTGACTCACAGTTCAGCATGGCTGGGGAGGCCTTAGGAAACTTACAATCATGGTGGAAGGCAAAGAGGAAGTAAGGCATCTTCACAAGGCAGCAGGAAGGAGAAGTGCTGAGTGAAGGGGGAAGAGCACCTTACAAAACCATCAGATCTCGTGAGAACTCACTATCACGAGAAAAGCAAGGGGTAAGCTGCCCCCATGATTCAATTACCTCCACCACGTCTCTTTCTCGATATGTGGGGATTATGGGAGTTATGGAGATTACAATTCAAGATTAGATTTGGATGGGGAAACAAAACCTAACTACTCAGTGTCTAACATAAGTCTAACGTCCAGCATCTATACTGAACTTAAACACATTTACAAGAAAAACACAACCCCATTAGAAAGCGAGCACAGGACATGAACAGAGACTTTTCAAAAGAAGACATACATGCATCCAACAAGCTTATGAAAAAAAGCTCAATATCACTGATAAATAGAGAAAAGTAAATCAAAACCACATTGAGATATCATCTCACACTGACCAGAATAGCCACTATTAAAAAGTCAAAAAATAACAGATGCTGGCAAGGTTGCGGAGAAAAGGGAACTCATTCATTCTCGGTAGGAGTGTAAATTAGTTCAACCACTGTGGAAAGCAATGTGGCATTTCCTCAAAGAGCTAAAATTTAAACTACCATTTGACCCAGCAATCTTATTACTGGGTACGTACTCAAAGGAATATAAATTATTTTATCATAAAAACACATGCCTATGTATGTTCATTGAAGCACTGTTCATAATAGCAAAGATGGAGTCAACCTAAATATCTATCAATGGTAGACTGGACAAAGAAAATTTGGTATATATACACCATGGAATACTATACACCCATGAAAAAGAATGAGATCATGTCTTTTGCAGAAGCATGGATGCCATTATCCTTGGCAAACTAATGCAGGAACAGAAAATCAAATACTGCATGTTCTCATTTATGCAGGGAAGCTAAGTGATTACACCTCATGGACACAAAGAGGAGAACAACAGACACTGGGGCCTACTTGAGGGTAGATGGTAGGAGAAAGAAGATGATCAGAAAAAAATAACTGTTGCATATTAGGCTTAGTTAGTACCTGGGTGCAGAAATAATCTTTAGAACAAACCCCCGTGACATGAGATTACCTAAATAACAAACCTGCACATGTATCCCTAAACCTAAAATAAAGGTTTAAAAAAAACAAAGAAGATGTTTCTTAAATTTTGAGCCATGTTGTAAAATAGTTTTGCTAGTTCGGGTTCATCTTCCTGGACAGTTATAAACAATTCATTTTCTTCCACCAAGACATGACTTTGGAGAAATTCACCAACTCCAGTTACAAAGTTATCCCATAATATGTCATCTAAAAGTCCAGCAACATGCTGATATAGAAACAGATCATTTGGTTGCATAATGTAATTAGTATTGCCCTCACAAAATAATTGATTCTTTTTATTCGATATTTATCTCTGAATAATTGCCTATTGTGTTGGTAAGAAATGTACCTTAAATAATTCCAGGAGTCTTTCAAACGACCAAGTTTGAAATGATGAGCCAATGGTGAGGAAGCAATCCTCACAGGGTTAACAGGCATTCTGTACAGAAATATAGTTACAATTTAGCATTAATCAGGCTGCACGTTGACCCACTTCCTTGTAACTGAAAGTCACATTGCACTAGATACTCACCACTGGCATCCCCATTGTTCCTACAGATGAGATCTCAGACTTTAGAATCATAAGGCTTTTGTTTAAGAATTGCTTAAGATGTTTTTCAGATCCCAAATTCCAGCAAAACAGTTGACACAAACCAGTTTGAAGACCCCCACAGAGGAACGGAATCAGCATGAGAATACAGCTTCTTCATCGCCCTGTCCCAATCACTTCACCCTAGGCTCTTCTACCACTCAATGGTCTTCACCCTTCAGCCCACTCCAAAACCCTTAAAAACCTCCAGACTCCTCGGGGAGAGAGATTTATTTGAGGTTTCCTCCTGTCTCCTTGTTGGGCAGCCCTACAATTAAACCTCTTTCTCTGCTGCAACCTGGTGTCTTGGCATATTAACTTGCCGTGTACTTTGAGCAACAGACCCATTAGGGTTACAGTGAGACACTGTGTTTTCAGAAAAATTTGTACGTCACAAATTATCACCCACACAATGCATCTGGTTGAGAACATGCAATTCTGTTTTCTTCCAGACAGATTGAAGGCCTATCCTCTACATGGCTTGCAAGAAGTTGGTTGACTAACCCCACATTTATGCAGATGCGCCATATGGTTATTTATAGCAAAAGTTCTACTAGGATTCTCTGGATGAAATCACATTAATTTACCAGTTGGTTTGCTTGGGGGTTTGTTTATTCCAAAAAAAAATCCCATTCATTTAATGAGTTAAGAGATCCTTGGATGGAGGAAGAAAGAGTAGTCAAAAAGAACAGGTGTTCAGTGAGGAATTTCTTTGTTGTGCCACAACTATTCTGGCCTAACGTCACAAATCATTGAGGTATGCCATCCAAAAACTCAAAAAGGTTGAGAAACACTAATGTGGAAATTACGTGTTTCTTGTATATATACGTAATAGGTTTCTCCACCTTAAATGGTTTGAAATAGAAAAAAACAATGTGTTGGGGTTTGCCTTTATAAAAACATATCAAAGTGTTCTTTATCACTTAGTGGGAAAAAAAAAGTTAACAGTAAAAGGAAAATTTCCATAGAATCCAATACCAAAGGGATCTGTTCTTCCATGGATTCACCTCTGAAAGTTCTCCTGCAATGGAAGGAAATGATGCAGAGTGATCCAATAAATTAAAAGGCAGAAGAACTGACTTTCTGGAAAAGAATAAATGAGGGAGACCTCACAGATGTGAAGAACAAAGGAAGACATTTTTACGTGCAACCTATCTGGTATTCTAAAGTAGATGTTTCACTGGTAGGTCAGGCAGCCATGGAGCAATTTTCAAAGCTCCAAGTGTGCAGTCAATTGAATGCATTTGACTCTTCCTTGGTGCCCATTTGGGGACTCCACACTTCTGTCACAAGCTACCTGGCTCATCCTTCAAAACACCTTTTTCATCAGATGAGAAAAAGTAATCTTGATTACCATTTGACCCAGAAATCCCATTACTGGGCATATACCTGAAAGAATATAAATCATTCTACCAAAAAGACACATGCACATGTATGTTTGTCACATGATTATTCACAATAGCAAAGACCTGGAATCAAGCTAATTGTCCAACAGTGGTAGACTGGATAAAGAAAATGTGGTATGTATACACCGTGGAATACTACACAGCCATAAAAAAGTGAGATCATGTCCTTTGCAGTAACATGGATGAAGCTGGAGGCCATTATCTTAAGAAAACTAATGTAGGATCAGAAAACCAAATATTTCATGTCCTCACTGATAAGTGGGAGCTAAACACTGAGTGCACAAGAACACGAAGAAAGGAACCATAGACACCAGGGCCTACTTGAGGATGGAGGCTGGGAGGAAACGGAGGATCAAAAAACTGCCTGTCAATTACTATGCTTATTACCTGGGTGACATAATACTCTGTACACCAACATCCCATGACACATAATTTACTTGCATAATAAACCTGCACATGTACCCATAAGCCTAAAATAAAAGTTAAAATAATAATAACTATGATAATAATTATTATTATCTAGGTTTCCATTGAGGCCAGGGGGCTAGAAAGACTTAAGTGGGAAATAATGGTTGGTAACCTTTCATCAGAAAACTGCAAATACTTTTTCATCACGGTCCCTTTTCATCTTTTCCCAAGTTCTTGTATGGACTGAGCTAATACGAATGCAATGATTACATAACTAGTGGGCCAGACTTGACATAATAATGGATGACTGCAGAAGGGTGAACACACAGTGGGGCAAATGTAGAAGTATACCGTCATCTGTAAGAATAGAAGTAGCGTATAGTTTATCATAAACTTGATTTCATTATAGTACTTGATTTCTCTCTCTTTCCAGGAAAGTAAGTTTTGTAAAGGCTGAAAATTGCATGTGTATCCTTTCACTGTTCATCACAGAGGATCTCTCAATTCCATTTTTGTTTTAAAGCCTTTAAAATAAATTGCCCAGTGTTCCTTTGGATGCCCATCCAAATGCTCAGAGAAAACTGCATGAAAAAATGGTAAATTTTACATCTTTCTCCTGTAAAGGAACTCTTTGGATGAGAAGTAACCAGCCATCTAAATATAGGCTTATGCAAAATTTATTTTTAACATATATCTCAAGCTTCAGGTATTTTCCCAAGCCCTGTGTTCAAAACCTTAACAAAAGAATATTCTTTGGAAATGTGCTTTGAACTTGTGCTTACTGTAAAATTCAGTACAAGGAGCATGTTGAAACTGTAACTTCTGGGAGGATTATGATAGTTTAAGAACTCCAGGCCTAATGTAAGTAGTAAGAATGAGAAAGTCAAGAAAATGTTAAAGTGTTTCATTACAAAAATGATCAAATATTCAGAGTTGATATTGCAAAAAAAAAAAGAAAGAAAATACAACTAACGAATTGGCACAGCCTTTTCAAATGATTTGCTTTTCACCAACAAGCCTGACTGAGCAAGGTCAAGATAGCACAGCATTGTCCAGAAGTGACAAATTTATTAGGATCTAAAATAGCAACACATGCATGCCATGAGAGATGGGCAACTGTGACTTACTCTTTCCCCAGGAATGTACAATTTTTAAAAAATCTGTTGACAGAACAGCTGAAACATGAAAATGCAAGTTTTAAATTGCATGCCTATATTAATAAATAAGAGTAGAGGCAGCCTTCTCTTTGATACTCTCTGAATATTTTTTACTGAATCACACAAACAAGGATTAGAGAGCTATGGTCATAATAATAGAGAGATGACACAAATGAAAACCAAGGGAAATTTATGATTTGCCACTCTAATAACTTGAATATGTTTCTCTTATTTTAGAATAAGAGGCCATAATGGAATTAGAAGAAGTGGAAAGGCTCTTGTACAATAGTTTAGGGAAGAAGGACATGACAGTATTTTACTTTGGGTCAAAATAATTATATTCACTGTCAGTAATTAATTAGGACAAATTACTGGAGTCTATTTGTTTATAGCCAATTGTGAAGGTCCACTATGTTCCACTAATGTAGTAGGAGTTGGAGATGGAAAACTAGCATGAAAATAAATCATTACAATTATAACAAGATACTTACAACTGCCAGGTAATGCTTGACAGCTCTCGTGTTTGCTGAGTGACTGAATGGCTGAACACAGAGAAAGTAACGTCAGACCTAAAAGGATGATGAAAGACTTCTCAACTGTCTTGGGTCAAAGAGTCATTATCCATGATGTCCCACAAGCCTACATTTATACTGCTCCCTTCTAATCAAAGTGACCCCAAACCACTGTTTTGTGGGGGTGGACATATGCTGTTTTGATTCCCAATCCCTACTTTGAAGTTGAAATAAGTCCTGATAACCCACCATCAGAGGATTGCACCAGGTATCTGTGCATGAGCTGAAACATGCAGATGTGGATTGGGTGCCAGGTAAGTGAACCACCTCTGTGACATCCTCTGTAGTCATTTGCTATTGGTCCCATAATAAATCACCACAGTTTAGTGGCTTAAAACAAAACCCATTTATTATCGAAGTTTCTGTAGGCAGAAGTCCCAGAACTGCAGGGCTCAACGGGGCATCTGTGTAGAGCCTCACAGTGCCAAAATTGAGGCAGCAGCAGGGCTATGTCCCATGTCCACATTTTCTTGTTGGCTCTGGCCTGTGGACCCAGGGCATTCTCAGACACTAGGCCTGCCCATATTCCAAGACTCATGGTCCCCTTCCTCTATCATCAAAGCCCACAGGTGCAGGTCAAGTCCTTCTCAGGCTGCCATGCCTCTTCTGCCTTCTTTTCTATTAGCGAATCTCTGACTGCCACTTTCCTCTTCCCCTTCTAAGGGCCCAAGCGATCACAAGCTTCACCTCACCTGCAAAGTCTTTTTTCCAACTATGGGAACATATTCAATGGTCCCAGGGATTAGGGCACGGACATCTTTGGAAGCTTGTTATTCTGCCCACCACAACCTACTTTCAAACCTCCACAATATATGTGTTTCATAGCCACAGAGAGTGGCAGCAAGCCACTGCCACTGATCTTTACTTTTAGGTGAATGAAGAGCAAACACGCTCCATTTATTACCACTAAGAATGCAGGGATATTTTTCCAGTTTATTGTGAAGCTCTCTGATATGGTTTGGTTGTGTCCCCACTCAAATCTCATCTCCAATTGTAATCTGAATTGTAATCCCCATGAGTTGAGGGAGGAACAATGTAGGAGGTGATTGAATCATGGGGGCAGTTTCTCCCATGCTGTTCTTATAACAGTGAGTGAATTCTCACAAGATCTGATTGTTTGATAAGTGTCTGGCACTCTCCCACCCCCACCTCCTGCTGCCATGTAAGATGTGCCTTGCTTCCCTTTCACCTTCCACCATGATTGCAAGTCTCCTGAAGCCTTCCCAGCTATGTGGAACTGTGAGTCAATTAAACCTCTTTTGTTTATGAATTACCCACTATCAGGTAGTATCTTTATAGCAGTGTGAAAACAGAAAATTGGTACCAGGATAGTGGGATGCTGCTATAAAGATAACCTAAAGCTGTGGAAGCAACTTTGGAACTGGGTAACGGGCAGAGGTTGGAACAGTTTTGAAGGCTCAGGAAAAAAAAAAACAAAAAAAAAACAGGAAAATGTGGGAAAGTTTGGAGCTTCCTAAAGACCTGTTGAATGGTTTTGACCAAAATGTTGATTGTGATGTGGACAATGAAGTCCAGGTTGAGGTGGTCTCAGATGGAGATGAGAAACTTCTTAGAAACTGGAGCAAAGGTCACT
This sequence comes from Theropithecus gelada, assembly GCF_003255815.1. Taxonomy (NCBI): domain Eukaryota; kingdom Metazoa; phylum Chordata; class Mammalia; order Primates; family Cercopithecidae; genus Theropithecus; species Theropithecus gelada. The sequence continues at coordinate 70,535,093 of NC_037685.1, forward strand.
CTTGTTATGCTTTAGCAAGGAGACTGGCAGTAGTTTGCCCCTGCCCTAGAGATCTGTGGAAGTTTGAACCTGAGAGAGATGATCTGAAATTGGAACTTATTTTTAAAAGGGGAAAAAAAACCATTTTCTGGGGAGAAATTCAAGCTACCTACAGAAATTTGCATAAGTAATGAGGAGCTGAATGTTAATTTGCCAAGACAATGGGAAAAATGTCCTCAGAGCATGTCAGAGATCTTCAGATGCAGCCCCTCTCATCACAGGCCCAGAGGCCTAGGAGGGAAAAAATGGTTACATGGGCTGGGCCCAGAGCCCTGCTGCTCTGTGCAGCCTCGGGACTTGGTGCCCTGTGTCCCAGGTGCTCCAGCTCCAGTGGTGGCTAAAAGGGGCCAAGGTACAGCTTAGGCCATTGCTTCCGTGGGTGCAAGCCCCAAGCCTTGGTGGCTTCCATGTGGTGTTGGGCCTGCAGGTATGCAGAAGACAAGATATGAGCTTTGGGAGCCTCCACCCAGATTTCAGAGTATGTATGGAAATGCCTGGATGCTCAGACAGAAGTCTGCTGCAGGGCACAGCCCTCATGGAGTACCTCTACTTGGACAATGCAGAGTGGAAATATGGGGTTGGAGCCCCCACACAGAGTCCCCACTGGGGCACTGCCTAGTAGAGCTGTGAGAGGAAGTCCACCAACCTCCAGTTCCCAGAATGGTAGATCCACCTACAGCTTGCACTGTGCACCTGGAAAAGTCACAGGCACTCAATGCCAGCCCATGAAAGCAGCCACAGGGGTGGAGCTGCCAAAGGCCTTGGAAGCCCACCCTTGTATCAGCATCCCCTGGATGTGAGACATGGAGTCAGAGGAGATCATTTCAGAGCTTTAAGATTTAATGACTGCCCCTCTGGGTTTCAGATTTGCAAGGGGCCTGTGACCCCTTTGTTTTGGCCAATTTCTCCCATTTAGAATGGGAACATTTACCCAATGCCTGTACCCCCACTGTATCTTGGAAGTAACCAGATTGTTTTTGATTTTACAGGCTCATAGGTGGAAGCAACCTGCCTTGTCACTCAGATGAGACTTTGGACTGTGGACTTTGAGTTAATGCTGAAATGAGTTAAGACTCTAGGGGACTGTTGAGAAGGCATGATTGCATTTTGAAATGTGAGAAGGACATGAGATTTGGGAGGGGCTGGGGCAGAATGACTTGGTTTTATTCTGTGTCACCACCCAAATCTCATCCCAATTGTAATTCCCATGTGTTGAGGGAGGGACCCGGCAGGAGGTGATTGGCACATGAGGGCAGTTTCCCCCATGCTGTTCTTGTGATAGTAAGTTCTCACAGGATCTGATGATTTTACAAGTGGCACTTCTCCCTTTGCTCTCGCGCTCTCCTGCTGCCATGTAAGACGTGTCTTGCTTCCTCTTTGCCTTTTGCCCTGATTGTAAGTTTTCTGAGGCCTCTCCAGCCGTGTGGAACTGTGAGTCAATTAAACCTCTTTTGTTTATAAATTACACAAGCTCAGGTAGTATCTTTATAGCAGTGTGAGAACAGACTAATACAGGAAAAAAAGGAGAAATAACTACTTCAGCAAGATAGCACAGTTTGTACAAAAACATGTAACTGATCAAATTTATCCTACTTTTTGCCAAAGAAGAAAAGAGAAAACATGGGCTCCAGGTAACTGGTTTTGACAACCACAGAAGTGATTGAAACAGGAAAACAAACCAGCAGTGGATCTAAGTCTATTTGCAGTGTGTGAGTTCAAAACAAATACAGCACTCAGAAAGTCCAAGTATAAGATTTACTGCAAAATTTGTAAATCTCCCAGAACTCCAGTCAGACCAGAAATTCCACAGGCCCAGATCATCACATGTTTTTTTCTAGTATTTCCATTTTCATTCTTAGCATAATCTGGCATGTCCAGAGTATGGGAGGGGGCCTGGGCTCGTTGTCCCCAACTCCCTCTAGCTACGGAAAGTAAATCTCACTCCTCAGAACTTGTTCTAAAAGAAGCAAAATAATGTAGAAAGTTATTTCTTCTTCCCTGTCACAATTTTGCAGAAAGGCAATATATTAGGTTTCTCCCGAGAAACAGAACTAACAGGATATGTATGTGTGTATATAGGGAGAAATTTACATTAAGGAATTTGCTCACATGACCATGGAGACTGGCAAGTCCAAAATCTGCAGAATAGGCCAGAAGGCTGAAACTCCAGGAAGAGCTAGTGCTGCATTTCAAGCCTGAAGGCCAAGTGCTGCAGAGTTGCCTCTTGCTCAGGAGCAGTCAGTCTTTTGTTTTATTTGGGGTTTCATCTGATTTGATGAGGCCCACTCACATTAGGGAAGGCAATCTGCTTTACTCAACATCCACCAATTTAAATGGAAATCTCATCCAAAAACACCCTCACAAAGACACCCAGAATAATGTTTGGTCACTTATCCTGGGCACTGTGGCCCAACCAAGTTGACACATAAAATTAACCATCACAGGCAAGTCAGCAATCATTCATCAACCTTGATTCTCATCATATTTGTGTTTTGCAATCTTTCTTCTATAGGTGTTTGATGAACTAGGTGGAGCTCACAAAATCCCATTAAACTTCTGGGAATGCATTGTAGAGGAAAAATATTGTGGCCTCTTTGAGAATTCTATAATCCTAAAATGCAATTAGAAAGAACTCTGGGGCCCGTACGATTCAATTTCTAGTCACAGTCAATGAATTTGCTAGAGAGACTAAAAGATGAGATACATGAGGCAAAAAGCTGAAGAAACTCATGTTTTCTGAGGACAAAGAGGAATGCAGAGAAAAAAAATTATCTGAAGACATCTAAACATTTTCTTATACTCATTTCCTGTGTATACACACACAGTCACCTGAAAAATTTTTAAAATTCCCTTAAGTAAATAAATAACATGTGTGCAGTATGTGTGTATATATACACATATATCTAGCCTGAGAACTTTCTGTACTTAAATAAATACGTATTTAAATCTGTACATTTGAATACTTCCTTATAAGTTTCAAACTAGCCTCATTATTGATGCTAAAAATACTAGAAGCATTCTTATTGAGGTCAGAAGCAAACCAAGCATGACTATTATTTATCAATACTCTTACTTAACTTTTTTTAAAATGAGGTAACATATAAGAAATATAAAAATTTAAGAGACAAAATTTTAAATTTATTTTTTAGTTAAGTAAAAAAATATATATTTGTGATGTACAGTATGATGTTTTGAGGTATGTATACATTGTGAAATGGCTAAATCAAGCTATTTAACACATGTATTACCCTTCATATCTATCATTTTTTGTGTGTGGTGAAAACATTAAAACCTATTCTCTGAGGAATTTTTAGGTAGACAATATATTGTTATTAAGTATAGCCATCATGATGTACAATAGATCTCTTGAACTTATTCTTCCTATCTAACTGAAATTTTGTGAACTTTGACAAACAATGAGATAAAAAATGTTATACAAGTGCAAAATTATTTTTTAGATTTAAAACAACTCAAGAATATAAGCTTAATAATATTGTAAACAATAAGAGATTTGTATAGTGGCTGGGTTCAAAATGAATATAAAAAATGAATAGCCTTACTATACAGAAATAACCACCAACTAGGGAAAAAAGAAGAAAATAACCTACTTGCAAAGCAACCACAAACAAACAAACAAGCAATAGAAATAAAGTTATGAGTTAGATCTATGAGAAAAAAATTAAATACTTCAAAGAATACTTGAATATAATGTAAAGGATACTCTGTTCTTAGGTAAGAAGATTTAATAATTATAAGTATCAATTCTGTATAAATTAATCTATAAATTGTATTTCATCCCACTATCAAATGTCACAACACACAAAAAATGATAGGCAAAAATTTTTAACTAAACTTATTTTAAAATTCATATGAAAATAAATATCCATGCATGACTAGAATAATTCTAGAAAAAAATATGAAGACTAGATGTTAAAACATTTTAACACAAAAATAATTTAATGTGTTACGTAGAAAAAGACAGTCTAAAGGAAGAAAAAATAGATACTAGAAATGTACAAAAAACTATATACTTGAATTTATAATATGTTAAAGGAGGCATTAGATGTAAGTGTAGGAAAAGATAGAATCTTCAGTAAATGGAATTTTGATAACTTGATAACATTTTGGAAAAAAGAAGTTCATCTTTCACTCCAAAATTTCCAGATAAATCTAATATTAAAATAAAAAACAGAAGAAATTACAAAAGTATTGGAAGAAAATATGGGTGAATTTTTTCACATAATATTGGCAAGGGAAAGACTCCTAAGCCAAAAAAGATTCACAACTTTGACTACATTAGAAAGACAAAAATTGAGGAAAACATTCAAAACATATGTCTAACAAAGTTTTAATTTTCTTAATATGCAAAGAACTATAAATCAAGAAGAGAAAGATTTAATAATTGTATTAAAAATCAAGCAAAGTTCTTGGCCGGGCACAGTGGCTCACGTCTGTAATCCCAGCACTTTGGGAGGCTGAGGCTGGTGGATCACCTGAGGTCAGGATTTCCAGACCAGCCTGGCAACATGGTGAAACCCCATCTCTACTAAAAATACACAAAAATTAGCCGGGAGTGGTGGCGCGCCCCTATAGTTCCAAATACTCTGGAGGCTGGGGCATGAGAATCACATGAACCTGGGCAGCGGAGGTTGTAGTGAGCAGAGATCATGCCACTCTACTCCAGCCTGGGTGACAGAGCAAGACTCCGTCTCAATTAGAAAAAATTTTTGAAAATTTTAACTAAATTAAGAAAAATAAAAATCAAGCAAAGGTCTTGACCATGTGGTACTCAGAACACTGCAACTTAAAACTCTGTGGAGAGAATGCTTTTTCACTTGTCAAATGAACAAAGATCAAAGTTTGATGAAACATTCCATGTGGAAGAAATGGGCAACAACTCTAGTGCGTTGTTGCCTGGAGTGTACATTGGTGCAAGTTTATAGAGGTTAACTTGAAAATACCTAATGAAATTCAAAATTCATATTGCTTTGACTCAACAGTTTTATTTCTTGGAATTTATTCTACACACAGTGTCTCACATGTGCACAAAGATATGTCAAAGGCTATTATAGCACTTCTTTGCAATAGGAAAATGTACATAAATGTACATCAATAAGTCAACTACAGCACACAGTAAAATACTAACAGAACATTTTAGAAGTCATTTTTATGTCTACTAAAATGGATACTTTCCAAAATATAATAATGAATTAAAAAAAGATACAGAAAACCATGTGCAAGATTCTAGCGTGTGTGCAAATTAAAAGGGAGATAGGATATGTACTTGTCTGGTGTGGGCACAGTGTGGCTATAGCATGATGCTCAATAAACTGGGTACAGTGATGAGAAACCAAGGCTATAGAACAAGATGGGGAGAAAACCTAATTTTCACCACTATATATTATTCTGTAATTTTTAAAATTGTGCGCCATATGTATACATTACCTATTCTAAGTGAATAGATAAATTCAAAGTCATTGGAAATTTTGTAGGCAGCTGAGTCACAAAATCAAATTGTAAAAGAAATGTTATAGCAATAGGAGCTAGTGATGATAATATTACATATTGTGCTCATAGCATTCTTGGATAGCTAAAGAATCAATATTAAAAGTCTTCATATGTACATATTCGTGTGTGTGTGTGTGTGTATTTGACATAAGAAAACTTAAAGAATGGCCAGTTTCAAAAATGTATTAAACACAATTATATGTCAAGCAATAGGAAGAAAATACAAAGAAGAAGAAACATTCCCTGCCCTTAAGCCACTTCATACTTAATAGAATAAATGCGTCCAAGATAATAAGAAAGAAAAAAATTAATGAGCAGCCACACTGAAATAACTTAGGGTGGCTCAGGTAACACTAAAAGATGATTATAGAGATATCTTTCAGAAGGAAAAAGGTAATTAAAATCTTGGCCCTCTCTGACTTCCAAGAGCTTAATAACTCCCTTATAAAGAACAAACTTCCAATTCCAATCGCCATCAGCTGCCCACAATTGCTGACACGATCTCTGTTAGATGGGAGTATTCTATTCTGACCTGGCACATAACATAGATGTGCAGCTGTCGAACAGCCAGTAACTCAGCCAATAGGAACCATGAAGGACATAGAAGGTAGAATAATTTCCGTAAATAGTGTACAAAATGTTTCAGAAAACACTGTGTCATCACTATCAAGAACATCTCTTTACAACTCCAAAAGGTTAAAGAAATTAACAATTGACTAAAGATACTCTTATATATAATACCCATCTGGAGAACATTCCACATTCTCTTCTAGTTTATTTTTATGCCTATCAATCCTCTTCTAGGATTTGTAATTTAGAAGATCAAAAAGAACCTCAAAAATGACATTCCTAAATCTATATTTTTTGCTACTTTCTACATTGATTTACCCATTCCATTGACTTACACATATTCTGCTGAGTCTTACAAATTTATAAAACCTTGAGCTTTGGTTTAAAATGTGTATCTTAAGAAAGTATCATCAACAGTTCGTTGAGATACGAAGTTCTTTTCCAAAAACTCAAAAAGACCCAAATATGATCACCTCAGATCTGTAAATCAGTGGTCAGCTAACTATGGCCTGGGAGCCAAATCTAGCCCCAATAATTTCGTAAATAAATTTTTTGGAACATACCCACTATAATCTGCTTGCTTGTTGTCTATGGCTATTTTTACTCCATAAAAAGCAAGTGCAGTAGTCGCCATGGAAACCATATGGTCTGCAGCCTAAAATATTTACTGTCTAGCTCTGTAAGAAATCGTTTTCTGACCCCTGATTGAGACTCTTGGAATCACAGCCTGAAAATCCAGAGAAACTTTTGTTTCTTAGCTATGTGATTACATCAGCAATAATTAAGATTCTCACTCTGATAATAGCACAGGCTTTCGAGCTGAACAGCCTTGGGTTTTCATCCTGTATCTACCATGCTTTTGTATACTTAGCCAAGTTGCTTATTCTCTTGGTGCCTATTTTCTCATCTGTAATATGAGGATAATAATATACACAGTACAAGATCATTGTGAGAATTAGAAAGAGATGTTATTTGTAATAGTCACAGGGCAAAGTAAAAACACCAATGGACAAGAATCCAACTATCTCAAAGGACCTCCTTTCTATGTGTTTGATTATTTATCAGTCTTAAAACAACCACCACTTTATTATAGTACAATTTCGTGGTTAAGGGATTCAGGCAGGGCTCCACTGAGTGAGTCTACTGTTCCATGTGGTGTCAACTGAATGGGCTGGTCTGGAGGTTTCTAGAGAGCTAGACTCTTCTGTGACTTGACAGGTTGTCTAGAAAGGCTGAGCTCAGGCCAGGCACAATGCCTTATGCCTGTAATCCCAGCACTCTGGGAGGCCTAGGTGGGCGGATCACTTGTGCTCAGGAGTTTGAGACTAGTTTGGATGACATGATGAAACCCCATCTCTAACAGGAAAAAAAAAAAAAAAAAAAAAAGACTGGGCTCCGCGAGGACTGTCAGCCCGAGCACTGACTTGCAGCCTCTCAAGCATGGCAGTCTCAAGGCAAATGGGCTTATTTTAGAGCAGCTCAGGGCTCCGGACCGAGTTTTCTAAGGAGCAAAGGCAGCAGCGCTAAGACTTCTTGTGACCTAGCCTTGTGAGTCCCATAGTGTCACTTCCACCACCACACTCCTTTGATCAAGGAAGTCTTTGAGGCCAGACTCTAACTCTCAATGGCAGGAGTCACAGAGAATTCACAGCCATCCTTAATCTACCATGACATTAGACTAAAATCAGAGACTCCCAGTTTCAAAATGGCAGTGTAGAGGCAAGATGGCTTCACTTCCTCCCACCCCCTAAGAGAAAAGCAGAAACAAACATACAGCACCAAGATTATCACCAGCAGTAGCTCTGAACTCAGATAGGAGGATGACAGTTCCTGAGGCCATAGAGAAGTGAATTTTACTAAAACAATCCACCAAAGCAACAGGAATTAGATTCAACCGAAGAAGTGGTAGGTTTAGGATGGCATAAAAATAAGGGCTAGCATGGTGGCTCATGCCGGTAATCCCAGCACTTTGGGAGGCTGAGGTGGGCGGATCACCTGAGGTCAGGAGTTCAAGACCAGCCTGGCTCTACGGAAAATATGAAAATTAGCCAGGCATGGTGGCACACCTCTGTGGTCCCAGCTACTCAGGAGACTGAGGCAGGAGAATTGCTTGAACCCAGGAGATGGAGGTTGCAGTGAGCTGAGATTGTGCCACTGCACTCCAGCCTGGGTGACAGAGTGAGACTCTGTCTCAAAAAAAAAGATTGCATAAAAATTAATTACACGAATTTTCCACTTTTCTTCACATTGTTTTGGCAGTATTTTAACACAGCTTATTCATTCAAACAACCAAAATGGCTGGAATTTTCAATGCTCTCATTTTCATTTTGTAGAATGTATCAGATTAGCTAAGCCACCATTCTAATTACACCTATAAAATAACCAAAAAGAGGCACTTTCTTCTTCTGAGGGAAATAAGTACAGTGTTTCTAAAAATATGAAGGATTATAGCTTCTCTATTTGAGAAGTATTTTGAGCAACTTGAAATGGAAAGTGATAGCCATCTACTAACCTGTTTCTTTCCTCAAATATAGAAATATAATTTGTATTTACATTTTTTAACCTATGTTTATTGCAGATGTGTTGTGAGGTGGGGTGAGTCCATGATGCTGAGGAATCTGTAATGTGTCATTTGCCAGATCCTAGTGGGTAGTTCTATCAAGAAATGCAATGAAACTAAATTGAAAAAATGAAGTGCAATTGGCCCTCATGTGCTACACAGATGCTAGATCCAAAATAGATACAAGGGCCCCAGAGCATAGCGGAGGCAGAGCTCTGTGGAACAAGCTAACACCTTCACTTTCTGTGGCTCCTTGCGAACAGTGAAAACTTCAGAATTGGAGTGGGAGGGAGGATCAAAGACTGAAGTTTTTGTGTGAGAAAGAGTATAATAGTGTAAATGAGAAAAATAACTGAAATCTATTTTAGAAATTCTCTTTTTGTGCCAATAGAAAACTGTCTTTATAAAATTTATGATTTAGCCCAGAAAGACTTCCCTAAACACTTCAGCCCACACCTATCTCACCTTTTGACAATATTGTACATTACTTATTTTCTGTAGTGCTCCACGGTATCCAGCTATGCTATTGCCTCTCCCCTTCTCTAATATATGCAAGTCTTTTTTATATTTTAAGTTCTAGGGTACATGTGCACAGCGTGCAGATTTGTTACATATGTATACATGTGCCATGTTGGTGTGCTGCACCCATTAACTTGTCATTTACATTAGGTATATCTCCTAATGCTATCCCTCCCCACTCCCCTAGCCCCACGACAGGCCCCAGTGTGTGATGTTCCCCACCCTGTGTCCAACTGTTCTCATTGTTCAATTCCCATCTATGAGTGAGAACATGCAGTGTTTGGTTTTCCGTCCTTGTGATAGTTTGCTCAGAATGATGGTTTCCAGCTTCATCCATGTTCCTACAAAGGACATGAACCCATCCTTTTTTATGGCTGCATAGTATTCCATGGTGTATGTGTCACATTTTCTTAATCCAGTCTATCATTGATGGACATTTGGGTTGGTTCCAAGTCTTTGCTATTGTGAATAATGCTGCAATAAACATATGTGTGCATGTGTCTTTATAGCAGCGTGATTTATAATCTTTTGGGTATATACCCAGTAATGGGATGGCTGGGTCAAATGGTATTTCTAGTTCTAGATCTTTGAGAAATCACCACACTGTTTTCCACAATGGTTGAATTAGTTTACAGTCCCACCAACAGTGTAAAAGTGTTCTTGTTTCTCCACATCCTCTCCAGCACCTGTTGTTTCCTGACTTTTAAATGATCGCCATTCTAACTGGTGTGAGATGGTATCTCATTGTGGTTTTGATTTGCATTTCTCTGATGGTCAGTGATGATGAACATTTTTTCATGTGTCTATTAGCTGCATAAATGTCTTCTTCTGAGAAGTCTCTGTTCATATCCTTCGCCCACTTTTCGATGGGATTGTTTGTTTTTTTCTTGTAAATTTGTTTAAGTTCTTTGTAGATTCTGGATGTTAGCCCTTTGTTAGATGGGTAGATTGTAAAAATTTTCTCCCATTCTGTAGGGTGCCTGTTCACTCTCATGGTAGTTTCTTTTGCAGTGCAGAAACCCTTTAGTTTAATTAGATCCCATTTGTCACTTTTGGCATTTGTTGCCATTGCTTTTGGTGTTTTAGTCATGAAGTCCTTGCCCATGCCTATGTCCTGAATGGTATTTATATGCAAGTCTTAGAGGCATCCAAGTGGCATATAAATACATTGAGTTAAGGGGCTGTGCCACCCCCTCTCCTTCCCCAGGTGCCAAGCACAGTTCTGTGTACAAAGGAGAATATTGGATATTCAAATGAACAATTTGAAAATCTCTCTTCTTCAGCCAGGTGCCTGGTGACATTCCTCTGCCTGAAAAGCCCTCTGTGCTCCAACTTCCCCAACTCCTAATTATCCTTAAGTCTCAGCTCATGTCACCTCCTTTGTGAAGCTGCCCTGAATCATCAAGGAAATTTTAGTTACCGTCTCCCAGCATTTGTCACACTCTATGGTGATTATTTACGTTTATCTCCCCTACCTAACAATCTGGAAAACACATACAACAATCGATACCAGCCATAATGTCAAATACCTCCCGTATTCTTCTCCAACTGTTAATGGAAGTAATCCTTAAAACTCCAATTAGATTGTAAACTCCTTTGAATAGGGAGTATTTGTGGAGGGAATGCAGACCTTGGGAAAAGATTAGGTTTAAAGCAGTAAAATCATCTCCAATGGAACACATTCATCACTGAAGAATAAATAATTGCCACAAAGCCTTTTTAAAAATCACCCAAATATTTTTTAGAGGAAATTCATATATATTTATCAAATTTTATTATCATAAACAAATCATTAAGTTCACAACACATTTGGCACAAACCTATTGGAAGAAAATTGACGGTAAGCAAAGAAGGCTGTCCTGTGAATCTTTTTTTTTTTTAACAACAAAAAAAAATTTGATACAATATTTCTTACAACTCTAGGATGAGCTACGTGCTCCAGAAAGATTTCATCTAATTCCTAAAATATATGGAATTTGACTTTCCATAGCACATTTTACATTCAGGATAATGAAAAAGTAATGAACTGAATATAGACTATTATATAAAAGTGAATACTGTGATCATTATTCAGCTTGAACATTAGAATCCATTTTAATTATGTCTTAGTAAATTTCGCCTATTTTAGTTATAGCCTAGTGAATTTCATGGTATGAAAAAGTATTTAGAGTTCTTGATCTGGAATGGCAATGCTGTATATTCAAGACCGGCTTTGTATGGGAATAAACATGGGAACCAGAACTCCAACTACAGGATCAGGATCATCTGGGGAAACTTGCTAAATGCTCTGGCCTCAACCCCAGAGATTCTGAATCAACTTCTCTGCTTTTAATAATAGTGATAGTGATTCATATTAAAATTTGGAGACCAGTGTCCTAAGGGCATAAACTCAGTGACGCTGAAGTCAGCTCCTACTGGGCGTGCAAGAGCTAATTATGCTCATTTCTTCCCAACTCTGTCTCCAGTGATGACACATTGGAGACTAAATCAGTCATGGTGGCTGTACTGTTACACATTTACCAGCACTCCACTGGATAAGACATCAGAGTCTCTGGTCTTTCCCCATAAGAGAATGTTTTGGATAAATTCGGTCCTGCTGAAATTCTCTGATAAGCATTCTGTTATGAGTTTAGGAAGAAGTATAGTAGAAACTCAAAGTTCCCAAATTGTCACACTCAGCACCTTCCCTTAGCAAAGTGAAAACTGAAAGGCTTAAAGAAGTGAGCTAATCGTCATTTTAAAAGCAAGGAAAAAGAAAATTTCTTGTGGTGGTACAATTTTTAAGGATTTATAGCCCAGGTTTTACTCTGGATAAGGTGAATCCAGGGGAAGAGCGGGAGGGAGGTGACCCACAGATCTGCTTTGCCAACTTTCTTTTGTTCCTTCAGGTCCAACTACTCTGTTGTGTTTCAACTCCAAGCCAACGCTTACCCATATATGGGGACCTGATAGGGAATATTCCATGGCGTACACTCTCTCATCCCTCCCAGACAGGAAGTGTGCATTTATGCTCACCTGTTTACCTAAACACAAACCAGACCTTGATAGATGCAGCCTAATTGAAAATGATATTAAATAACACAGGAACCTCAGAGATTTGAGTTTCGGAATGATTGGGTTGACAATGAAAGTCCCATGACCCTGAGGCATAGTCACACTCTAGAGCCTTATGTGTAATATATCAGGGTGGAAAAATGCAGTTTTTTTGCAGAAAGAGAAAACATATCTTGCAGCTTCGCTCACTGATGCAAATTGAGTGATAAAAGCCTCCTTTAAAAAAACGTGGTAGAGCAGACTAAGCCTTGGTTCACAAGAGAAATATAAAGAATTCATCCTTTAAAACAGTGCAAAAGGCACCAAAAATATTCTTAGGGATGATTTTGCAACCTAAACATTGTGTGACTTGAATCATACATTGAGCACCTATGTTAGATTTTCTGGTACGCTTATGGTTTTATGAAATTCTATTTTCTCTAATCAAGGCATTTCCATTACTGACTAGCTAAATGGGATTAATGTACACCTCATAAAGAGTAAGTCACCTCACGGAAAAAAATAACAATCCTTTAGCCAGGGAATGTGTCCCAATTTGAGATTTGGAAACTATGATTACCATGTTTACAGAATTCATGATAATACTCTCCTTACAGCTAAACTATATGTCCAAAAGTAGCTTGCATCTTTTAAATGTAAGAAAATGCACATGGAAGCTCCCAGCATCTTTAAGTGTAAAGCTTATTTCTCAGTGCTTCCTCTCCCTTGAGTCAAACCCACTACCTCAATAAGGCTGAAAGTCAATTGAATTAACAAAAGCAAACAACCTTCAAATGTCATAAAGCTAGTTGATGCCTCTGGGGCCACTGGTTCATCTGAGTAACTAAATTAAGAAAGGAAAAGAAAAGAAAAGGGATAAATAATATAAGTATTGTGGAAGAAAGAGAATGTTTTCCTAAATGCTTAACTTGCTGCCATTTTCCCCATATTTCAGCCCCTTGTCTCTTAGAGGAGATCCTGAGAATTGAAGGACTACAGTCAGGGGCAAACTTAACTATGAGGCCTAGAGATTTCAACCCCAGGTGGTCCCTGCTGGGACTGTGAAGTTATGTGGTACCTAAACCACACAGATGCCAAGGAATATTCCATGCCAGTAATCGTTCCCCTACATCTGATTTTCCATGAGAAACTTGGCAGAATATCTTCCTGTTTTCCCCTCAAGATGGACAATTTGGGTAATATTAGAATTCAACACTTACGAATCAACTTGTCCACCCCCATGGAACATTTTAAGTTATCATGTCTTAAATATCATTTCTAAACTTAGATATTTAAATTATTTATCTGGAAAGGAGATAGGAAAAAACACAAAGGTATAAAAAGTGACCTATATGAGTAATTTCTACAGTACATTCTATTTTGAGAAAACATATTTCATAGTCTCATTTCAAATAATATAGCACTCAAGTGTAATAAATGCTCTGAGATATCCTTCAGTTAAAACAAACATTCTTAGATTCATTTTTAGTTTAACATTTCTCAAACTTTTCAACTTTAAACTGCAGAGCACTGTTTATATCATGCCTCTTGGTACAGACTGTTAGCACAAAGTAACATAATCTGGGTGGCTCACAAACAGAAATTGATTTCTCCCAATTCTGGAGGCTGGAAGTCCAAGATCAGGGTGCCAGCATAGTCAGGTTCTGGTGAGGGTTTTCTTACAGGTTGCTGACCATTGACTCACATGATGAAAAGAGAATGAGAGAACTCTTTGGGCTCCCTTTTATAGGGGCATTAATTCCCTCCATGAGGGCTCCACCCTCATAAACCAATCATTTCCCAAACAGCCCATCTCAAATAGCATTACATTACAGATTCAATTTCAACATATGAATTTGAGGGGGGTGGACACAAACATTCAATCCATAGAAATCCCTGTTAATATCATAAGAAACTCATGTTTATGGCCCACTAGTTGGAATGTCAGTCAGATATGTCTTTTTTTTTTTTTTCTTTTTAGAAAAAAACAAAACACAAAAGCACTGAAAGAGGTCCCTTCTCTTGTTCTGTACATAGCCTTGTACATTAGAATTCTTCACCAGACTCACCCAGTTCTGAAGCCATTGGCTGTGTCAGTCAGTTAGGCCATGCACATGGAATCTGGGGATTATTGGGGACAGCAGGGCAAAATATTCCTGCTCAGGAGACAGGGAAGCAAAGCTTCTATTTTTAGCACTCAATACTTTGTACTCCAGGGATGGTATTGCTGTTCAGATTCCAAATTCCAAATGACAAATTGTACTTGAAGGTATTGATTTCCTTTTCTGGGGAAGATTTACTATCTACCACGTATGCTTCATCTTTATTGTGTATTTGGCTACTGAATTATTCTTCATAACTGTTTTTCTTACCAAACTATTTCTCAAAGAACTAAAGTTGTTAACACTTCAGCCCAAATCCTTTGCAGCAATATGCAGAACATACAGGTGCTGCAACTCTCAGCAATAAAAGGAGAGTTGCTAATGTAGACATAATCATACATTGTAAAGGAGAAAAGATGGCTTATAAACTCAGTTCTGCAGGAAGTGGGACAGTGCGGGCCTTAACGATTTCCTCACTGGGATTTCTAGAGTTGATGTTACTAACAGCAAACACATCCCTTTCTGTCCCACTGTACCTAAGATTCTTCCCAGATCCCTGGTATTTGAGTTCCTCTGTGTATTACTTCTATGTCCACCCAGCAAATGCCAAGGAAAGGAAACCATATAAAAGGGGAGGAGGAGAACAGGCTGTGCTGCAGCTGAGGAGGGAGCTGAGTAAAGGGGGCACAGTCACTACAATATCAAGCACTGAGCTCTGAAGGAATTTGCATTCCTTGGGGTTGGTCCAAAAATGATGCCTTTTGGCTTCCTGGTGGCTATCAGGGCCTCTATGAGAGGAGCAGGTTCCTACACACACGTTTGGCATCATGGTGACTGAACAGGACACAAGGGCCTCGGACTGGCTACAGCGACAGAGCATGGAGAAACCTCCCTCTCCAAAACTTGGTTCTTTCTACCGGCAAACATGATTAGCACCAGACATTCAAGGTGCATCCTATGGGCTCTGCTCTGGCCACCCACTTAGCGTGACTCTCCATGAAAGAGAATTCCAAGGTACTAAGTCCAGACCACTCTCCTCTTCTATACCACACTCCAGGGACCCGAGATCACGGGTTCTCCATGCAAGGGCTCAAGCCATTGCCAGGTCCACAAGAGGCTCTGCCCTGGGTGTGTCCTCTGGAGGGCCCATCTTTAGACCTAAGGTGTAGCCCAGGAGCAGCTGTCTGCAGAAGAGGAAGGGGATGAGCTTGGACACAACTTTGACGTGCAGACTAGGATATCACATACTTGTATGGATGAGGCTCCTTGCAATGAGGGACTCTGTGGAAGGAGGAAAGATAGCAAGAGTTGGTGCACATTTGTAGTCTTGCCCCCAAGCCCTGCAAATGACTGAAGTGGGCTTGCTAACATCTGTCCTGCTAAGCAGCATCAGGAGACATCTTCATACACTTTTAAAAAAATAGGCCTCTTGCTTTTCTGGGTATGGTAAATAAAAGCTACTAGTCATTAATGTGTACTAGACTTTGTGCTGAGAAGTTTACACTTATTACTTCAATGAATCAACTATAAAATGTGAGGAATAACATTATTCTCATTTTACAGACAAACAAATGAAGGAGGAGAGAGGTTAAGTAATTCAAGTTAACACAGGTGGTAGGTGGTGGCCTAGCGTTGATATCTCTAATCCTGTGCAAGTAATGGGAAGTGAAGAATGCTGAATAAATGAAGGTGGGGGGCTTTGGTTCTCTGAGATGGAGAAATATCTGCAGACACCCAGGAAGGAAACAAGAAAGAAGGAGAAATGCTCATAGAAAATAAGGTAGCTTATAGGGAAGAGGAGCAAGTCAGAGGCCAATGATAAAGTGCTGCCAAGAGCTCCAGGCCAGGTGAGGGCTGCATAAAATTTCCAACCTTCGCTGTGCAGCACCTGAACCCCACCCAAATCTTAAAGCAAGTCACTCAGTTAATTACACAACACACCTTATCACGAGCTAGACCAAAAACAAATTCAATGGCGGTTTACGTTTTAGACATAAGTGAACTGCTGGCTCTAAATGTTTTTAGTTCAAAGGAGGAGGTGTGTGTGTGTGTGTGAGGGGGGTGGGGGGTGTATGTTTGTGCATTACCTAAATATATTTGAAAAATCTATGAGAGGCCCTTGGAATGGGCTTTTTCACACAGTTCCAACAGCTGAAGTTTGTTTTTGCTTGTTGTCTTGTAGCCCGGGGGGATCTGTAGGGCTGAATTTCTGAGTAAGAACTTGCAGCTATCAGAACTGCTAGGATCCAGGCAGCTGAGCACAAAATTTCTGGATGTGAAATTTTTAATTAAAAAAATGTTTTCCACTAAGGTGCATTCAAAGTCAGCCTGCTGAGTTTTAGGAGAAATTAAAAGTAAAGAATAGCGACCAAATTAATTTAAATGTCTCCTCTACCTCTTCTTTCATAATTGTGGGAAAGGTTTATAAAATATGTGAATAAAGAACACCTCATCACTTTTCAAATACATGTCAAATTTTAGGACAATAAATGAATGTAAATAAAATAGGTTGTCTCAGGATCGTGTATGATAAAAACAGGAAAAAGTACACGGTACGCTCTCATTACTTTGTGCCTTTGCTCTTGATGTTACAGTCTCTCTTCTCCGTTAATGAGATCTCTACGCAAAAACTTCACTCTTCCTTGTCAGACTAGGCAGACTGACTTTTCTCCTCCTGGTAGCTGCAAAAAACAGAGTAAAAGTCCCTGCCACAAGACAAACATAATTTTTTTCAGAATAAGAAATGATTACAGCAGGAAAGAAGGAGCCTAATCAAAGCGTTCCAGCAGGCCTGTCAGCACCTGCCCACCGGCAATGAAGATTCCAGCTCCTTGTGTCTCTGGGGCTCTGTTCGATTCGCTCAGGCACATTACATACATTAGTACTGTGGAGGACTCACACAGTCCACTTAGGTTACTACCCTATTTCACAGACAGGAGATGACTTATTGATTAATGTATTTTTACATCATTTAAACGT
This sequence comes from Theropithecus gelada, assembly GCF_003255815.1. Classification (NCBI taxonomy): domain Eukaryota; kingdom Metazoa; phylum Chordata; class Mammalia; order Primates; family Cercopithecidae; genus Theropithecus; species Theropithecus gelada. The sequence continues at coordinate 70,552,403 of NC_037685.1, forward strand.
TTTCTCAATGTTCTTAAACTTGAACTTTTATTGCTACAATTATAATTTTTTTAATGTGTCAGTGACTCAAAAGTCCTTTATCGGCAGGGCACAGTGACTCTCGCCTGTAATCCCACCACTTTGGGAGGATGAGGCAGGCAGATCACCTGAGGTAAGGAGTTTAAGACCAGCCTGGCCAACATGGCAAAACCCCGTCTACACTAAAAATTCAAAAATTAGCCGGGTGTGGTGGCGCATGCCTGTAGTCCCAGCTGCTCAGGAGGCTGAGGCAGGAGAATTGCTTGAACCCAGGAGGCAGAGGCTGCAGTGAGCCAAGATCGCACCACTGTATTCTAGCCTGGGCAACGGAGCGAGACTCCATCTCAAAAAAAAAAAAAAAAGGAAAAGAAAAAAAATCCTTTATTAAGGTGTAAAAATAGTCATGAAAATAGAAACATTAGTTGTGTAACTTAGATGAACTTCATAATAAATAGTGAAGAGGTCTCCAATGCACATAAAGAGTTTGTCTCTGCACGTGTTAGGATAGTGAATTTACAAGTGAAGATTTTTCACAAGAATCCAATGAATGACAAATATTGGAAAATTGGATTTTATTGGATTGACCTGAATCCTTGATGTGTTTTTTTAAACAAACATGTCGTATTAGAGCATTACAATCATTGATGTTTTTGCATCATTTTTCAAACAAAGAACAGTTGCTTTTATGGTGAACCAACTGAGTTTCTCCAGAACTTTTCAGTGCAAAACTGATGCTTTTCTTGCTACAAGTGGCATGCTCTGATTAGGGCACTAGCTTTGAAACTGAACATCCTGTGTGTATATCTGAGCTCTCTCCCCTACCAGTTTTGTGACTTTGAGTAAGTTACTTTGGATATAATGTATCTTTGCCCCATTTACCTTTTGTGTTCAGTGGTACTATTAAGTATCTGATCTTACAGAGTTTTTATGAGGGTAAAATGTATGTGAAGTGCTGAGATGAATGCCTGGGAAATACTAAACACTCAAGAAGTATGAACAATTCTTAAAGATAAAGAAGAGTCCAAATTCAGAGAAGCCAATCTTGGAGTCGCATTTTTGGGCATACACTGGTACAAATGATTTTTAAAAATTTATTTTCAGCACAATAGTTTATTGAATTCAAAGTAATATGAAAGGAGGAATGAAACAATTATTGAAAGATTTTTTTTAGTTGACAAAAATTATATATGATGTAAAGCATGTTTTGATATATGTGCACATTATGCAATGACAAAATCAAACTAATTTACGTATGCTTTACCTTGTGTACTTACCTATTTTGTAGTGAGAAAAAGAATTATTATCTTAGCAATTTTTCAGTATACAGCACATTGTTATTAACTATAGTCACATGTCATACAATAGAACTCTTGAACTTATTCCTTCTATGTAACTGAAATTTTGTATTCCTTGACCAACATCACCTTCAACCCCTGCCCTGCTAGGCACTGGTATTTACCATTCTACTCTCTGCTTCTGTGAGGTTGACTTTTTTAGATTCCACATATAAGTGAGATCATACAGTATTTGTCTGGCTTATTTTATATAGCATAATGTCCTCCATGTTCATCCATGTCATTGCAAATTACAGGATTTGCCCTGTTTTTAAGGCTGAATAGTATTTTACCACAGATAGATAGATAGATCATATATATATATATGGTGATATATATGTATGTGAGATATGTATATATATCTCAGCATATATATATCACATCTTCTTAATCAGGTCATCTGTTAATGAACACTGAGATTGATTCCAGATCTTGGCTATTGTAAATAGTGCTGCAGTGAACATGGAAGTGCAGATACTTCATCACACTGATTTCATTTCCTTTAAATAGATACCCAGAAGTAGAATTACTGGATCATAGCTCTATTTTTAATTTTTTGAGGAACTTCCATACTGTTTTCCATAGTGTCTGTACTAATTGACATTCTCACCAATAATGTACAAGGGTTCCCTTTTCTCCATATCCTCACCAACATTTTTTTATTTCTTGCTTTGATTATAGGCAGCCTAACAGGTATGAGATGATATCTCACTAATTTGCACTGCCCTGGCGATTAGTGATGTCAGTATTTTTTCATAAAGCTGTTGGCCGATTGTATGTCTTATTTTGAGAAATATCTGTTCAGATCCTTTGCCTGTTTTTTAATCAGGTAATTTGTTTTCTTGCTATTGAGTTGTGTTTCTTATATTTTACATGTTAATCTCTTACTAGATATATGGTTCATTTTCTTCCATTCTGTAGGTTGTCTCTTCACTTTGTTGGTTATCTCATTTGCTATGCATAAGTTCTTTAGCTTAATGTCATCCCATTTGTTTATTTTTACTTTTGTTGTCTGTGCTTTTGGGGTCATATTCCAAGAAATCTTTGCCTGGACCAGTATCAAGAAGATTTCCTCTATGTTTTTAAATGATAATAATCTTGGGCTCAGAGAAATAGCTTAATAAGATATTGGCAAAGGCTTTTTATTGAGTGGAGCCATGGAGGCTGCAAATTATAAACAGCATACCAGCAGGAAGGCAATGATGAATACACACACTGCTGGATGAAGCTGCATGTTGTATATGAATTTGTCTGATCTTTGTCCTAGGTTCCTGGGATGGAGCTCCTAAACACTTGGAATTTTCTGAGTAATAGGAGTACCTTTGCTATTCATAGTAGACCCCTTATGAGTTTATGCTAACAAGGCAACTCATAATGGGCGTTTAGATAGTTTCAGGATGGAGGCTAGCCATCCTGGAAGGGCCAACTATGCCATGAGAGGGTTGGGGCCTTGAGTAGCCATGTGATATCCAACCTACCTCCTGGGAAGGGCTGAAGGGCTAGAGATTAAGTTCAGTCACTTGACTAATGATTCAGTCAATCATGCCCATGTAATGAAACCCCAATAACATTTCATTTTAAACACTGAAGCTCAGTTGAGTTTGCCAATTGGTGAACACATTTATATGCTGGGAGGTTTATGTACCCTAATTCCACGGGAAGAGAACAGAGAAACCCCACATTCAGGACTATCCCAGATCTTGTCCTCTACGCCTCTTCTTTTGACCAGTCCTAAATTGTGTTCTTTATAATAAATTGTAATTGTAAGTATGGCATTTTCCTGAGTTCTGTGAGTTTTTCTAGCCAATTATCAAACTTGAGGGGGTTATGGGAACTCCCAAATTTGTAGCCAGTTGGTCAGAAGTGCAGGAGGCCTGAGGATTCCCAAACTTACAGCTAGCATCTGACATAAGCACAGTCTTGTTGGGGATCTGCCCTGAACCCATGCAGCCTGCAATAATTCTGGGTAGTTAGCATTAGAGGTGAACTGCAGTGTTGTGCTGTATGAGTCAGCACTAGGCACTTGTGCACTGTGTGGATGGAATTGATGGACTGGAGGATGCTTTGACCTATTTGGCACTGAAACCATGTTTTTGAAAAAAGAACTTTTTAAACTTAAGGATTATTTTATGGTGGTGTAGACTGAAAAACAATGTGCTGATTTCAGTACTGACAAAGCTTGAGCTAAGGGCTCTATAAGGAAGGGTCTCTGACACCATCATCCAGTGAGCACTCTACTCATGGGCAACAGTTAGCAGTCAACAAATGACTCCTCATCTTAATTCAGTGGTTATGGTGAGAGGAACAATTGTGATGCAGTCAAATTAAGCCAACAGAATACATTCATTTTCAGCTTATTCTGCAAATAAATTGGCAATATGTATCTGCTTTCCACTCTGAAGTTTTCTGACCATCAAGAAGATGCTCACCTCAGCTACTGAAGTTAAAGTTATTACAAAATCAGCTCACCCTGACACTTACAAGGCTGCTAAAAACCATTTCTGTGATTCAATGAAACTTGCTCATGTGTCATAGCTCAACAATAGAACATGAACCCTAGATAGCCTAAAGCTGTCACTTCAGAGGTGAAATTTCAAGATGTTACTGCTGAGGCTGTAATATCAGGATTTTATAAGAAAGTCAAAATATGATAGACTAATTGCTGAGAGTTTTCCTTTCTCCAAAGTTTGTGAAGTTCATCACTCAACCAGAGAATTAGTAGACTTCATGTTAGTCAGTTACATTTTAAAACCACCTCCACATGATGCAATAAAAATGGGAAAAAATTATTTTCCAGAGTAGAATGTAATAAAAGAGTACATTAGGAAACCATAAGCTGCTTTATCCCATGCTGAAACCCTCCTAATCCTACTGGCTTTACACCTGACGGAGCGCCAGAAGTCATGTTCAGTGAGAAATCTCCCCAGAAATTCTGAGCTCTTTCCTTCCCCTGAAATCTAGTCAACAGAGTCAGCAACCACTTGCATTCTTTTTTACTTAGAAGTTTCTAATTTAGCAAAAACACACACACACAAAAAAAAAGAATTTTGAAAGGAAACATAACAGACTGTGTGTGGTGGCTCATGCCTGTAATTCCAGCACTTTGGGAGGCTGAGGTGGGTGAATCATGAGGTCAGGAATTGGAGACCAGCCTGACCAACATGGTGAAACCCCATCTCTACTGAAAATACAAGAATTAGCCTGGCGTGGTGGCACCTGCCTGTAATCCCTGCTACTCAGGAGGCTGAGGCAGGAGAATCACTTAAACCCAGGAGGCGGAGGTTGCAGTGAACTGAGATCACACCACTATACTCCACCCTGAGGGACAGAGCAAGACTCCATTTCAGAAAAAAAAAAAAGAAACATACCAGATGCTGAGTCTGACTTACAGCTGATGTTATCACCATCAAGCTCAATATAATAACTTGGTAAGATGTTATCCATTTAACTGATATGGATTTATCATTTTAAAATCATTTAAAAATCATTTCCATTAACAATAACAATGGCATTTCTTTGACACTTTTGTAAAACTGACAGCCTGCTTGCTGAGTGGCAATTAACACAGCCCCAAATTTCAAAACTTTATAAATAGCCTAATAGGAGAAGGGACATGGGGAATGGCAATGTGAGGATCTAGGTGAATGCTTTTACCAGCAAAGCAAACATTTAACTGGTGAAAGAATAGAAAAACAAAACAAACAAAAAAACCACTTTACATCTCCAGATATTTTCACAGGAGTATGCAGCAAATGGAAAAAGATTGTCAGGTTTTACTAAATCTTGATGCAAACAGTGTGAGTCTCTGGCATTTGAGTGATGGCTGCTCCCATCACCCTACCCCAACTCCAGCTCCATGAGATGGAAGAACTACTCTAGGTGGGCACAGGCAAAAAGCTGGGGTCTCCTGCTCTCCTCAGTTTCTACTCTAGGACTATAATTTCACCCTGGAAGGGATAGGCCACTAACATCTCTCATTCTCCACAATCTCATATTGTGGAAGCACTGTTCTGAGCAGGCATGGCCAATGGAATTGGGGCTCCCTTCTCCCACCCAGCTCATGTTCACAGGATGAGAGCTCTGGTCCAGGTGAAGCAAGCTAAAAGCACTGTCTCTACTACAGCTTGCTCACAGGAGGTTCTGAGAGGTGACAACATGCTAGCGGCCCCCACTTTCAGCACCTCCTCAGCCTTGTAGTCCACTCTGGTGGCACTTCGAGGAGCCCTTCAGCCTACCGCTGCACTGTGGGAGCCCCTCTCTGGGCTGGCCGAGGCCGCAGCCAGCTCCCTTTGCTTACAGGGAGGTGTGGAGGGAGAGGTGTGGGCAGGATCCGGGGTTTCACCTGGTGCTCTCGGGCCAGCACGAGTTCTGGTGGGCATGGGCATAGGCTCCATGGGCCCCGCACTCCGAGTGGCGGCTGACACCACTGGCCCCAGGCAGTGAGGGGCTTAGCACCCACGCTGGCAGCTGCAGAGGGTGCACCAGGTCCCCCAGCAGTACCAGCCTGCCAGTGCTGCACTCCAATTCTCTCCAGGCCTCAGCTGTGTCCCCATGGGGCAGGGCTCAGGACCTGCAGCCTGCCATGCCCGAGCCTCCCCACTGCCGTGGGCTCCTGTGCGGCCTGAGCCTCCCCAACGAGCGCCACCCTCTCTGCCATGGCGCCCGGTCCCATCGACTGCCCAAGGGCTGAGGAGTGCGGGCACACAGCATGGGACTGGTGGGCAGCTCTGCCTGCAGCCCAGGTGTGGGATCCACTAGCTGAAGCCAGCTGGGCTCCTGGGTCTAGTGGGGACTTGGAGAACTTTTATGTCTAGCTAAGGGATTGTAAATACGCCAATCAGCACCCTGTGTCTAGCTCAGGGTTTGTAAATACACCAATCACTACTCTGCATCTAGCTAACCTAGTGGGGACTTGGAGAATTTTTCTGTCTAGCACTCTGTGTCTAGCTAGAGGATTGTAAATGCACCAATCAGCACTCTGCGTCTAGCTCAGGAATTGTAAATGCACCAACCAGTGCTCTATCAAAACAGTCCAATCAGCTCTCTGTAAAATGGACCAATCAGCAGATGTGGGTGGGGCCAGATAAGGGAATAAAAGCAGGCTGCGGGAGCCAGCCAGCAGTAACCCGCTTAGATACCCTTACATACTGTGGAAGCTTTATTGTTTCACTCTTTGCAATAAGTCTTGCTGCTGCTCACTCTTCGGGCCCATGCTGCCTTTAAGAGCTGTAACACTCACTGCCAAGGTCTGCAGCTTCACTCTTGAAGCCAGCAAGACCACAAACCCACCAGGAAGAACAAATGACTCCAGACGCGCCGCCTTTAAGAGTTGTAACACTCACTATGAAGGTCTGCAGCTTCATTCCTGATAGCGAGACCACAAACCCACCAGAAGGAAGAAGCTCCAGACACATCTGACCGTCTGAAGAAACAAACTCCGGACACACCATCTTTAAGAACTGTAACACTCACCGCGAGGGTCCGCGGCTTCATTCTTAAAGTCAGCGAGACCTAGAACCCACCAATTCTGAACACAGTTCCACACCAGTGAAACAGCCAAGAAAGTAAAAGGCAACCATCCACTCAGCCCTGGTTTAGAGTGTATGCCATTCGGGGAGAAGTGGGATATTATTCCTAGCTCTGGTATAATGGCTCTGAGGCCCTTCCAGGGGAAGGAACAGGTTGTGAGAATAGAGAACTCCACAGCTCTGCCTGAGACGAACAACCTTGGAACAGAGCAAGGAGAAGTTCATGCCTAAAGATATTGTCAAAAACAATGGCAGTAGTGGTGACAAATAATGAAGAGGGGGCTGGTAGTTCCAAAATACTAGTAGCAAAGAGCAAAAGGGCAGAACAGTCAAAAAATAACAAGGAGTGAAGAAGTCAGCCAAGAAGAGCCCTTCCATGATCAATGTTATCCTTGGGGGTCTAGAAGGCTGTGCACATGCTCTACACTACACCCTCTCAGGAACAATTGAAGCAGGATGAGGGGCAGCCCCAGAAGGGTTCCCAAGCCATGCACCAATCTACCTGCAAAGATTATTTTAGTCTTACTGGATCAAAGGGCTTAAGCACAACTTCTGATCAAATACTAGCTAAAAATAAGCTACCCTGACCCAGGGGTGTGTCCTAGAAGGCTTGGTTTAAAAATAAAACCATTATCATCCCTGGTGGACTGGAAGTATACCCACATATCCAACACCATGTCCTGTAAGGAGGAACTGGAGAGAATATCTCCAAGCTTGACAGCCCTCGATGGACATGGGCAAAATGGTAAACTCCCCAAAATGTGAGGGTAATTTCCAAGCCACACACATAATTTGTGAAAACAGGATGAGAATATAGCTGGATAAAAGCTTAATCATAATCTTCCACCAATATCTGATTTATGCAAACCCATATGGCACCCCCCAGGAAGCCAGGACAAAAGGTCCTGGAAAAAATATCTGAGCAAGACATTGGAGGCTACACACTGTGGGGGAAATTGACTCCACAGAATTAGTCCAGCCCCACCTGATAGGTAAATAATCAAACGAAAAGAAAAAAATACTAAGTTCTCAGAAATGGGTAGGGGAATAATATTCAAAGTGGCTATAATACTATGCTATCTAATATGCTCAATTTCTAACAAAAATTAGGAGACATGCAAAGAAACAGAAAAGTATAACCTATTCATGAGGGGCAAAAAAGGCAGGTAAAAATCATGGCCTTCAGAAGGAGCTGGTTTGGAATTAGCACATAAAGATTTCAAAGCAACTATTATCAAAATGTTCTAATAACTAAAAGCTATAACAATAATTCATCATATAGAGAATATTAATAGAGATAATATGATGCTTAATTTTATGTTTTACTTTCACTGGGCTGATACCCAGATGTCTGGCAAAACACTATTTCTGGGTATGGTCTTCTGGGAGAGATTAGCATTTGAATCTGTAAAGTGAGTAAAGATCATCCTCACCATATGATTGGGCATTATCCAATCCACTGAGGGCCTGAATAGAACAAGGAGCTAGAGAAAGGATAAATTTGTTCTCTCTGCTAGATTTGGGACATCCATCTTCTCCTGCTTTCAGATATGAGCTGGGCTCCTTGGTCTTTGGACCAGGACTGAGACTTATACCACCAGTCCGCTACCCAGTTCTCAGACCTCAGGTTTGGACTGGAACTACACCACAAGCTTTCCAAGGTCTTCAGCTTGCAAAAGGTAAATTGTGAGACTTCTCAGCCTCCATAATCATGTGTGCCAATCCCTCCTAATTAATCTTTTTATATACCTATACATATATCCTATTGGTTCTGTTTTTCTGGAGAACCTGGTCTAATGCAGGTAGTAATTACTTTTTTAAAAAGAACCACATGAAAAATCTACAGCTGAAAAATACAAAAATCAAAATGAAAAATTCACTTGAGGGGCTGAACAGTGTATGTAAGTTGACAGAAGAAAGAATCAGCAAACTTGAAGAAAGATCAGTAGAAATTATGCACTTCGAAGAGAGGGGAAAATTAAATAAAAATAAACAGGCTTACTGAAATGTGGGACATCATTACATGCATAAACATAAATATAGTGGAAGTACCCAAAGAGAAGAAAGAAGCAAAAGGGATCAGGAGTTAAGCAACCCGCCAGTTAAGCAATCCTGGCTGTGTTCATAAACATGCCTGCCATCAGGAGTTAAGTGGTAGATTTGGCCCTTGCACCACTCATAGCCTCATTGCCTCTGGGCCCACTTTCCCGCCATAATGACCCATTTCCGTTTCTCCATCAGAATTGACTATTCTTTGGTAGCATTCCTTTGCTCATCCTTCCCCTGTTTCCTGGAGTACCCTCTTTTATCATCCTGCTGAGATATATCTATCCATATTTTATTACTAAGAAAGAATTTGAGGAATATCCATTTCTTATGCCTGAGAAAGAAATTGCAAGTAATACCTACTGTACATGTTACCAACAGTAAGTTAACCAAAATCTGTACCAAACCTTTACAAGTCTAACAATTCTGCCCCCCAAATACATGACAACAACAAGAAAAATACTACACTAATGAACAGTTATGTACTTGACTGCCCCAAAGTTGGGTCCTAAAGATCTGAACACAAAGACTGAGGCAATTTGTTAAATATCATGGCTAAGCATTCAGTCTTGGGTTTCGGTTAACAACTTTTTTTCTTGTTCTGCCTAAAATCCTATTCTAAGATTCTAGAGGAGTCTATTTCTTTACTGGCTCTGTGTGTGTGTGTGTGTGTGTACATGATTATAATAAAGTCTGAGAAGTGCTCAATTCAGTTGCTGCTTTTTCATTAACAAAAACAAAGCTCAAGCGTCAGCAACTTTAGAGAGCACTTCCAAACTTTCCAAATAAAATGACCACTTCCTACTATGTTCCTCGCAGGACCCTGCACACACTTCTATAATTGTAGCTCTATGTATTAATATGTCTGTCTCCCCTTTAGACTGCTGCTTAAGGGCAAGGACCTTTTGCTTCTAGTGTAGCCTCTCACATACAGCACGTCTTTTCTCACTTACAAATCAAATGGAAGAAAGAAGGAAGAAAAGGAGAGAAGGAGGAGAAGAAAAAGGGAAGAAGGGAGAGAATGAAGGAGGAAGGGAAGAAGAGAAAAAAGGAATGAAAGAAAGGAAGAGAGAAGGAGGAAAGGAAGAAGGAGGGGAGAGAAGGAAGGAAAAAGGGAAGAAGAGAAAAAAGGAATGAAAGGAAGAGAAAAGGAGGAAAGGAAGAAGGAGGGAGAGAAGGAAGGAAATTGTATATAGCATGTTTCATAAAGCTATGTTGCTCCTGATACTTTTTTAAATAAGCATTTATAATTAACAACTGCGGTTTTCCTAAAAACATGACAGCCCCAATCATTAAAATACAACAATCTATTCAGTTGCTTAACTAGGTCAAAACAATGTTTTCTTATGTCCTGTATCTTCCCAAACAGTCCAACCATTTTCTTTACTAACTGAATCACTCAAAACCATTTGCCAGAGGCAGGAAAACGAAATCAAGTGCCTGGAAATGTCTGCTTCAGCAACCTGACACTTTTAGCAAAAGCTCATGGGAGTGGCTCCTTGAGAGCCTAATCATGTCCCCAAGCAGCCCTCAGTGTCTGAGAATGACTACTGACAACTTGCAGAGGCGGAGAAGATGGGGCCCTAGAGAAATTTCTAAGATCCTGAGCTCGGGAAACAACAAGGAACTCATCCTAGACACCAGCTGTGGGGTCCTTTGCTTCATGCTAACTATTTCTTCTTCACATTTGTGAATACTTCAGGCAGTGTAACAACACTCGTAGCTTTTCATATGTACTATCTCTCAAAGTAATGAAAGGCTTAGTTCTCTAATGCCTGCACAGGGAATCATGTTCACATTAGTGTTCTTTCATTACTCCTCCTGTTGGCAGATCTCCTCCAGAGCCTGATTGGTCACACATAAGTCTGAAGGGTTCCATCCCCAACTGGGAGATGTAATTTAAAGTAAACACCATACCCAAAGTGATGAGTGTTGTGAGCTGTTATTGAAAATATCAGTCCACGGAATAGCTGTGCAGTGTCCTTCACTGGGTAATGATCTGACAAAATAGGTCTTCAGTGTGTGTGATAATACAATTAGAGACCACTTCATGGGCTTTAAAATGTTCTCCAAGGAAGCTTATTGCCAGAGAAGTCTAGAGAAGATGAAGAAGCAAATTTCCAATTCAGAGTCAGATGCAGGCTCTTCGCTTTATGTAAAGAAGATGGTTCTTGTAGACGTCTTAAGTCATAACAGAGCACTAGTCACTTCAAAATGTGAAAATATTAACAGTGAAGAAATAATACATTTATTGAAAACTCACTATTTGCCAGGTACTATGTTGTGAGTTTCCCATTAAGTACTCTTTTCACCTCCAGTTAAAGATGAAGAAACAAAGTTTTCATGATTTCAACGCTTGCCCAGCTAGTAAGTGGCAGGAGTGGGTCTCCAATCCAGCCTGTTTTACACTGACATATACTGTTATTGTTCTATGGCTTTAAAATCCAAGCATAGCTAGGGTTTAAAAGAAAACAACAATAAAAGAATGACTTAATCCAAAAAGGAACCAAAGAAGCAAAACCATGAAGCAGGAAAGGTCAAAGCAATCTTGTCCAGGACGCTGAGAGTGAGCAAGTGGGACTCCTGCCAGGTTGAAGATGAATGTTCTGGAGAAACTTGCATACCCTGCCTCATCTGATGTCACCTCCAGAACTGTGGAAGAAAAAACTCATTGGCAACAGCTGGCATATGCTTAGGAAGAAAGAACAAATGTCCCATATCAGACACTCAGAACTCTATATAATCATTTTGCCTTTGTGACTCAAACTGTTGTATTAAAATCAGAATTTTATTCTCATATTCATCTGGCTTAACTTTTGCCTCTAGAAAAATCAATTCTAGAGAGAATGAAGATTTCCAATAGCCCAGAGGGAATTACTAGACACCCTTCACTCCATCCACACAGTGCTAGTATCCAAATTAATCAAATCTATGTGTAACTATTCCCACCACCCATTCTGGTCTCTGAAGACTGGCTCGGAATTCTATTACATATTTTATTGCCACTCTTGCAAGAGTCAGCTATTTATAATTAAAAATTTTCTGTCATTCCTTTCTGTCACTGTTGGGTGTCAAAGCTGAGGGAAATACGGAAATATTGAAAAATGCTGACTCTTACTAACCTTAAACTGCCTATGCCCATCACTACACTTATGCATGCGTGGGTGCACACATATACTTGTGCACACACATGCATGCACACATGTGCACACACACGCACATACACACATGCAGGCACACACATATGCATGTGCACACATGCAGGCCAGGCACACACACATATGCGTGCATGCACACGCACATGCATGCACACAATACACACATACACACGGATGCGCACACATGTGCATGCACATACACATGTATACACATGCATATGCTGGCACACACATGTAGGCACACACGTGCAGGCACACACGCACACGCAGGCACACACAAGTAGGCACCCACACACATGCAGGCACACACATAGAGGCACAAACATGCATGCACACGCATATGCAGGCACACACGCATGCAGGCATACAGACACACGTGCAGGCACACATGCCTTTTCTCCCTGAAAATGCATCTGCTCAATGGTTTTTGGTCAAATTTTTGGAATTTTTCAATTTCTTATTCTTTTCAGTTCGCATCTAAGACTCCAAATTCAACTATGTTGTAAAAGACTCTTAGTAGCCTCCTCCCCATTTCTCTGGCACGTTCTGCTCTTCTGAGAAGTCTTAATCCTCCAAAGAAAATGAGGTCCTAGGGAGTCTGAGAGTTAGGAGATCTGAATTCTCTCCTGACAGCTTCCAAAATATAATTGATAAAGACCTATTTGTCTGGCAGCTCAATGCTATCCACTCCTGGTCACAAGTCACATTTCTTCTCCTCAGCCTTGATTTCTACCAAAAAGTCAAAAAATTTATTACGTTTCTAAATCCTAACTTCATACCAAAATATATGGGTCATATGTTTCAAACAGCAGCTCTGCTCAAGAATAGCCAAGTGAGCAAAATTTTGTTCTTTTCACTTGAAAGTAGATTTACAAGTGGATCTTTCTTTGGAAAGAGGGTGTGTTCCTAAGACAGGTTTCGAGTCAGAATATTGTAAATACATTTATATAGTAAATGTGTTAGAGAATGCCATTTTAATTATTACCCATCACTTATTTGTTAAAGAAATTCAGATTTTTTTCTAAAATAAAGAAGTAAGGAAGGCACATCTATGCTAGTAAATTGTACTGAAAAAACAATGTGGTCCACTGCTTGGAGGAACAAAAAGCTATCTGTTTTTCATTCCCTCACTTGTAACGGTATTCACTTCCACTGACAACTCAAGATGTCCCATTTCCTCAGCAGGAGATCCATGAACACCCTCCAACATCACTGATCTCTCCTGTGGAGAGGATGTCATAGGATGGAACTTTCCATGGTAGATAAAAAGAGTGATCCAGGTCTCCATGAACGAAGAGGATTAATATGTGTTTGGTCTATTTTCCTGATGGCTTTCTCTATCTTTTAATGTCTTAACTTATTTTTTTAAGTGCTGAATACTGGGCCCTATACCTTGTCTCCTGAATAATAATCTTTGTTAGGCCCAAGCGTCTGCTTTGTAAATAAACCATACAAGTTGGGAGAAAATATATGATCATTTTAATGCCTGAGAGATTATTGGCGATCTCTCAATGCATAAATTATCTCTTGTATTGCCTCCAAGACATTATAGAACAATACCATAAAAGAAGCCAGTCTTCGCAATATAAGCAAATAGACTTCTAATTTGTGTTTACCGGAGCAAAGCAGACAAATGGATTTTGCAGTTTGTAAGATTTCCCCATATGGAGTTAATTCTTGGCACAGTTTTCAGCCTAGTTTGCTGGGAACATTCCGTTGAGTCCCATTTTAAAGGTCTTCCTGTGGTCACCTTTGACCCCTGCTTTGCTTTCCTAAGAAGGGCCTGAGAAAAAGTGATGAGGGAACTCCTTCCAGACATGCTATGCAATTGTTTGTATTCATTCTTGTCCTTAATGTTGTTTTTTCCTTCTGAAAGACTGCTAAGAGCACTCGGATAAGGAGGATTTAAGATTTAAGTTTCACAGGACATCAGATGTATGTTTTCTCTGTGTATCTAGTTTGAGGAATTCATGTGTCATATCATTTTCCAGAGAATATCATTAAAAAGTCAACACCAACACCAATTGATATTCCCAGACATAACTACCAACAACCCCATGTTCCAACAGGACACACAACGTAAGCATGTGGCTGAAATTCCTCAGATACAATATAGCCATTACATTCACTCAGTCATGCAGTAAATATTTATTAAACACCCAGACAAAGGCAGTGCTAAGTGAGTAAGAGAGACATGAAACTTGTCCCTGTAATGACAACACTCAAGTGAGAAAACAGACAATTCAGTAATTAATTAATTGCAACTGTGTCATAGGTGGGTCTACCAGGAAGCTCACTTCCTCTGAACTGGGGAGAAGTCAGCAAAGTTTCCTTGAAGAATGGGCTTAAGCTGTGACCTCACTTACGCAGAGGATTGCATAGGCCAAGAGAGGCGAACAATGATGTTCTATGCAAGGGAGGACAGAAGTGCAAACGCTACAAGACCCAAGATGTCTTGGCAAGTTGAAGGAACAAAAAGGAGGATAGTAATGTAATCAGGCCCAACAGATAAGGAAGAGAGTGTCAAGAGACAGGGTGGTAAGACACAGACCAGCCAGAAAAAGAGAATTGAGAATCACTGAGGCAGAGGAATGAGATTTATGATTTTTAAAATTGATTATTTCTCTACTGTAAAACATGGGTTTAGAGAACAGAAAGCCAGGATGCAGGATGATGAATTAGGAGTCTGCAGATAAGGAATATATTCTCTTTAATGAAATTTTAAAATGTGATATATAAATGTACATGTATTTGTCTACACATACTCGTGTGTGTATATATATGTATATTCTACACATACCCACGTATGTGTGTGTATATATACGTATATATGTATATAATACACTATAAACATATGTATTTATAATATTCTACACATACCTACATATATATATATATACACGTGTGTATATATATGTATACATATGTAGGTATGTGTACTCAAAAATATGCCTTTTGAGTACAATTACATATAATATTATATATGTAATTACATACAAATATATGTGAATTCTTTTTAATCTCTACCCTGGAAGAGATTACTTAACATTTAATGTATTCTCATCAGACAAGTCAGTTACAACAAATGACTTCAAATATCACTGTTACATCTTCACCAGAGCATTTGTTAATTGGTGTAAGGAATGCTAGGCAGAACATTTCATTAGTGCAATGAGTAACATTTAAAATAAATGAATTGATGCTGGTTAATCATACAGCCACTACGTTTGCATGAACAGTGTTCTGAGAATCTGGCAAGCCCAGCCGCCTCTTAATTTAGGAGTGGTACCCTAGGCCTAGGACCACTTGGTTCCATGTCCCACCACTTCACAGAGAATTCTGATCCATAAGAAGGTGAGCTGCATCCCATTGCTAGACTATTGCAACTGCTCAGTGGAACTTCTCATACTGGGTACTTTGCAAAGTGCCTAAGGTACAAATAAATGGAACAGACTATATAACAGTTTCTGCACTTACTTGCAAATACCATGAGGTGGCATCTGGTCTAAGACTTGCTTTCATTGTAACATCCCATCTGGCAGCAAGCTTGTGGAGGAAGATACTAGAGTTCTCATCAATCTCCATATGTCTTAAGCTAGTAAGACTGTCAACATGAACCTGAAAATGAGATTGATTGGCTAAGTTGGCTCAGGTTAGTCGACAATAACTGGATTAAGATAGCAATGGTGGAGATGGAGGAAAGTGGATCTACTGAAGGGATGAATTTGATGTGGATGAGGGAGAGGACAGAAGCAAGAATGTCAGTTTTCTGACATAAGCAACTTGGTACATGGTGGTACAATATGCAGAGACAAGGAACACTAAAGGCAGAGCTGGTTTGGTAGGAAGATTACAAATTTGGTTTTGGACAGATTGGGTTTGATAGATTTGTAAGTTTGCTAAATGAATATATTACTCATATGTAGTTGGATACAAGAGGTCTGGGGTTGAAGTACTTGTGGGAGGCTTTAGTAAGCAGAGATAGCTAAAGTCATGGGAGGCCATGAGATGGTCTAGGTAGATAATGATGTAGAAGGAAGGGAAAAGGCCCTGAAGAATGCCAACATCTAGAGGGTGAATATCAGAGCAACATACATCAATAATGATTTTGGTGTTGTAACTCTAGCAAATATGTATTGTTTTACATACTTTTAAGAACTGATAGCAAAATTTATTTTCAGGTAAGTTGGCTTTATTTGGGAAATGCATTGATAAGCCAACTGAGATCGACTGCACTCAAGTAGGCTCAATGGCATACTTACACTAGGAAATAGCATCACAGAATGGCTATGCAGGAGATTAAGTTCCTTTGTTTTACTTTTTAAATATGAAAAGAGGGCAGAGGAGGCAGCCTGATGGAGAGATGCTAGGCTGGTGGGGTTACTAAAACATCACAATGGAAGGGCAACTGAAGGAAGGTTGCCTACTGTTCCATTTACAGTTGTTCATGATGCTGCATCGTAACTGAGTTTTTCATTTCTTTGTTTTGTTTTGTTTGAAACCAGAGAAGAAGCTTATCATGAGTGACGTAAGTCAGAGATAACCAGGTCCATGCATGTTTGTGTTTTTCCACAGTGTCAGACTTTTATTGATGCTATTTCAATCATGAAAGCCATGCACTCTGCAGAGTTCCCAAGGAGGCAATTCTCCTTAGTACTTCCTGTTCACTATGTAATCAGAGCCATAGGCACACAAGCTCAAGCCATCTCACAGGTCAGTCAATATTGCAAACCATACATAATAGTATACTTCATCAATACATAAATGATATAGATTGAACATTCCACAACAAACAAAGTAACATTTAACATTAAGAGAAAGGGGATAGAAAACAAACTAGTCCAGGGAGAATGATGTGGACAAAAAGAATATCCTGATCTGGGCCTAAAGGTCCCTTGGTCTTGCAAGAAAGAGCCTTTGATGTGGGCAGAGTCTTCAGCAGCAGATGTTAGGTGTTTATCACAAGACAGCAAGATGGTGTCTGCTAACATGGCTATTTCAAGCTGCTGAAATCCTGCTTTTTATGGCCACAGGGTCCCCTGATGAGGGCTGATGGTGGAGGAGCATGCTTGGTTATGTCCTTATGTGGTTGGATGCAGTCCTTATTGATCAGGCAAAACATCTGGTCGCTGTTGATAGAGTGCCTTTTGAAATGTAAGATGGAGTCTTTTTTCTAAGATGGAGTTACTTATGTCACGGGTGCTCTATGCAAAGCTGAGTTTCATGTTGGGGTCAAAGTGATAAGGAACAAAAGCGGGATATGGATATAAAAGAATGCAGTGGTTGAGACAGCCTCTGAAAATAGCACTCCCCACCCCAGGAATTTGCAGAAATTTTGGGACTGGCCTTGAACTCTGACAGGCTGTGAAATTGAAGGGCTTATTTACTAAATATTTTGAAGGAATAAGCATATCTATCATCTCATGTCTGGGTTATATATATTTTATATATTTTAACTTATCTCTGTATTATTTTCAAGTAGCTAATAATAGTCACAAGTTCAACAATACAAAGGGCACATAAAATAAGTCTACCTCTCATCCTGTCTCTTATCCAGAAGCAACCATTATCATCTGTTTCTTATTTATCATTCCAGAAACATGCTATTTGCAGAAAGCAAATGCATGTGTAGTCTTTTAAAATGTTATCAGAAGTGTTGACATGCTGTATAAACTCTTCCGCATCTTGCTTTTCTCTCTTAATAGGCACAGAAGTGCTTTCCATATCAGTACAGAAAAGCTGCCGTTTACATGGCTGTATCATTTTCTACATATGGATGTACCATAATCTATTTAAGGAATTCCCAATTGATGGTCATTTGAGTTGCTTCCAGACTTCCACTATTGTTGAAAATGCCTCAGTGAAAACCTTGTCCATAATTACTTGGTGCATGTGCAAACCAGTATTATTCTTCTTGACAAAATAGTTTAAAATTCGCTTCTCATCATGAAAGGGGGTAGAACAGGGAGGGGTCAGGTGCCAGAGAGAAGATAGATAAAGGTTCAGAAAGCTCAGCTTGAAATCTCAGCGAGCTGCAGCAACAAAATCACAGCCACATGTTTCAGGGCCATTGGAGGAAAGCAAAACATTGCAGAGAAACACACTAACAAAGACTTAGGACTAGAGATCTGTGTTGTGGAAGAAGACATTCTAAAGCATACCAGACCTCACAGGACAAAGTCATGTGGATCACAGAGAAGATAAACTAAACCAGCAGGAACCATTCCCTTAGCTTCCATAGAAAAAGGTGATCAGCAGATCTTCAGAAGAATTGAAGACAGGGATCAGAAATTGTATTTTGTGTCTAGCTTTTATTGTCAGGTATTGGTATAGTATTTATAACAAATATTTTTAGATACTTTATAAAGTGTGGAGTTCATCTAGAGAAGCAAGAGCAAACATATTCAAAAGCTCGCAGAAGACAAGACATAATTAAGATCAGAGCAGAACTAAAGGAGATAGAGAAACAAAAATCCCTTCAAAAAAATCAATGAATCCAGGAGCTGGTTTTTTGAAAAGATTAAGAAAATAGACCGCTAGCCAGACTAATAAAGAAGAAAAGAGAGAAGAATCAAATGGACACAATAAAAAGCGATAAAGGGGATATCACCACTGATCCCACAGAAATACAAACTACCATCAAAGAATGCTATAAACACCTCTATGCAAATAAACTAGAAAACCTAGAAGAAATGAATAAATTCCTGGACACGTACACCCTCCCAAGACTAAACCAGGAAAAAGTTGAATCCCTGAATAGACCAATAACAAGTTCTGAAATTGAGGTAGTAATTAATACCCTACCAACTAAAAAAAGCCCAGGACCAGATGGATTCACAGCTGAATTCTACCAGACATACAAAGAAGAGCTGGTACTATTCCTTCTGAAACTATTCCAATCAATAGAAAAAGAGGGAATCCTCCCTAAGTCATTTTATGAGGCCAGCATCATCCTGTATACGAAAACCTGGCAGAGACACAACAAAAAAGAAAATTTCAGGCCAATATCTCTGATGAACATCGATATGAAAATCTTCAATAAAATACTGGCAAACCAAATCCAGCAGCACATCAAAAAGTTTATCCACCACAGTCAAGTCGGCTTCATCACAGGGATGCAAAGCTGGTTCAACATACACAAATCAATAAATGTAATCCTTCATATACACAGAACCAATGACAAAAACCACATGATTATCTCAATAGATACAGAAAAGGCCTTTGATAAAATTCAACACCCCTTCATGTTAAAAACACTCAATAAACTAGATATTGATGGAACATATCTCAAAATAATAAGAACTATTTATGACAAACCCATAGCCAATATCACACTTAATGGGCAAAAACTGGAAGCATTCCCTGTGAGACGCCCCTCTCACCACTCCTATTCAACATAGTATGGGAAGTTCTAGCCAGGGCAACCAGGCAAGAGACATAAATAAAGAGTATTCAAACAGGAAGAGAGAAAGTCCAATTGTCTCGGTTTGCAGACGACATGATTGTATAGTTACAAAATCCCATTATCTCAGTCCCAAACCTCCTTAAGCTGACAACAAATTTCAGTAAATTCTCAGGATACAAATTCAATGTACAAAAATCACAAGCATTCCTATACACCAATAATAGACAAACAGAGAGCCAAAACATGATTGAACTCCCATTCACAATTGCTACAAAGAGAATAAAATACCTAGGAATACAACTTACAAGGGACGTGAAGGACCTCTTTAAGGAGAACTATAAACCACTGGTCAAGGAAATAAGAGAAGACACAAACAAATGGAAAAACATTCCATGCTCATAGATAGGAAGAATCAATATCATGAAAATGGCCATTCTGCCCAAAGTAATTTATAGATTCAATGCTATCCCCATCAAGCTACCATTGACTTTCTTCACAGAATTGGAAAAAACTACTTTAAATTTCATATGGAATCAAAAAAGAGCCTGTATAGCCAAGACAACCCCAAGCAAAAAGAACAAAGCTGGAGGCATCACACTACCTGACTTCAAACTATACTACAAGGCTACAGTAACAAAAATAGCATGGTACTGGTACCAAAACAGAGCTGTAGACCAATGGAACAGAACGGAGGCTTCAGAAATAATACCACACATCTACAAGCACCTGATCTTTGAAAAAATGTCCTTCCTAATGAAGGCTATTTCTGTGTGTGCTATAAGTTAAACATTTATTGAAAAAATTATTATTGGTATTATGATCTATGATATGCTTAAATAATTGTAACAAAGAGTCCTTGTTTTAAATAATTTAGATGAGTAGAAACATTTAAGGACCATAGTAAAAGGCAAAATATGTCAGTTGTAGATCCTATCACAGTATTTGATGCATAAAATGTGATAAGTAAACACTTGTAAAGAAATAACTAAAATAAAAATACAAAGATATCAGAAGCCATGTAACAGAGTTCTAGGTGAACCAACCTAAACATCTCAGGCAATCATATATAGAAGGTACAGCACAGGCTTCTGAATAGGACAAACAACCATTCCTTCCCATTTCCCAGAGAAGTGGCAATTCTGAATGTTGTTGAGGAAGCATATATGAGCAGAAGGATTTCCAGATTTAATTGCTCGTGGAAGTAATTTAGCTTACGTGGTCACAGATGGCGTCACAACACTAAGCTCTCTCCTTGCTCCTGCTCATATTAAAAATAATCTTGTTTTTCACTATGCTAATAATTTATTTTCACATGTAAATATTTACTTTAACCACCACTTGAGTACATGAAACTAGGATAGGCACTGAAAATACAGAACTAAAGATGATCTGGATTATGAGAATATCATCCTCTTTTTACAACAGATGTACTGCTCCAGGAAAAAATTATTTTCTCATCGACCTATTAATGCAGTAATCCAGTTCATGGTATCCTCTTGACTTGCACTGGAGAAATAGTCCAATTCAGTTTCCTCAACAATTGCTCTTGAGGTGAAGGCAGTTTCTTCTTGGTCCTGTGGGCTGGCTGGAACCTGGTAACAATCTAGTGGTCTTATTTCCATGAAGGCTGTCTGGAGTTACCCACTCCATTTTATGAGAATCAAAGAAGGGTGTACGAACATTTGCTGTTCTGACAAATTCACTCTGGTCACGAAGGATTGCAAAAACGTTTTTTACTCAGATGCTATTTTTGCTATTAAGAAAAATGCAGAACGAATTCCATCTTTTTCCTTCCCTTCACTGCTAAGGTTCTTGAAAGATTATTCTATAATTCTTTGTTCTTCTTTACCCCTTATTCACTCTTTTACCCTTACTAATTTCATTAACACCCCACCACTCTACTAAAACCACTCTTTCCTGAGGGCATTATTAACCTTCTAGTTACCAAATCAAATAAGTGTAGCTTGGCTCCCTGGAAACATTTTCCATAAACACTGCTTAGAACTCTCTTCCTCTTGAAATTCTCTTATCTTCCATTGGTGTCTATGACAACACCTTTGTAAAAATTTCCTCTGACATCTCTGATTGCTCCTCAACAAAGATCCTTTTAATGGTCTATCCTTTCAATGATGATGTTCTCCAAGGTTTCTTCTTCTGCATTAATTCCTTCCTGTTGTCTTCATATTCACCAGTATCACTTATATCCATTATCTATATGATCACATGCTATAAAAAGACATTTCAGTCAACAATAGATTGCATATACAACAGTGGCTCCCATAAGATTAAATGGAGCTAAAATATTCCCATCACTTAGTGATGTCATAACCATTGTAACATCATAGTGCAATGCATCATTCATGTGTTTGTGGTGATGCTGGGGTAAACAAATCTATTGCATTGCCAGTTATATAAAAGCATAGTATATATGGTAGCGCTCTAGGGTGACTAACATTAACATTTCATTGTATATTTTCAAATAGCTAGAAGAGCAGATTTTTGAATGTTCCCAACACAAATAAATGATAAATGTTTGAGGTGATGAATATGTTAATTATCTAGATGTTACCATCATACATTGTGTACATCTACTGACATATCACTCAGCACCCCATAAACATGTATGATTATGTGTCAAAGATAATAATAAAGCAAAAAGACAAAAACAAAACAAAAAAGGCATAGCACAATTATGTACAGTACATAATACTTGATGATGATAAATGACTGTTTCTGGTATATGTATTTACTCTGCTTTTTATTGCTATTTTAGAATATACTCCTTCTACTTCTTAAAGAAAAAGTTGACTGTAAAACAGCCTCAAGCAACTGCTTTAGGAGGTATCCAGAAGAAGGCATTGTTGTCATAAGAGATGACAGCTCCATAGGGGCTATTGCCCCTGCAGACCTTCCAGAGGGACACAAAGTGGAGGTGGAAGACAGGGATATTGATGATCCTCACCACATGCAAGCTAGGCTAATGTATGTGTTTGTGTTTTAGTTCTTTTAAAAGTTTAAAAAGTGAAAAACAAAACAAAACAAAAAAACTTCAATAGAAAAAAGCTTATAGAATAAGAATATAAAGAAGGAAGTATTTCTGTATAGCTGTACAATGCTTTAAGACAAACTTAGCTTAAGCTAAGTGTTATTTCAAAAGTGTCAGAAAGTTTAAAATTAAAGTTTATAAAGTAAAAAAGTTACAATAAGCTAAAGTTAATTTATTGATGATGAAAGAAAAATATTTTTGTCAATTTATAATAGCCTAAAGGTATAGTGTTTATAAAGTCTATGCTAGTGTATAGTAATATCCTAGGCCTTCACATTCACTTACCACTCACTCACTGACTCGCCCAGAGCAACTTCCAGTCCTGTAAGCTTCATTAATAATAAGTGCCCTATATGGGTGCACCATTTTTAATTATTTTATTTTATTTTTATTTTATTTTATTTTTGAGACAGAGTCTCACTCTGTTGCCAGACTGGATGGCAGCGGTGTGATCTTGGCTCACTGCAACCTCTGCCTCCCGGGTTCAAGCGATTCTCCTGCCTCAGCCTCCCAAGGAGCTGGGATTACAGGCGCCCACCACTACGCTCAGCTAATTTTTGTATTTTTAGTAGAGACGGGGTTTCACCATGTTGGCCAGGATGGTCTTGATTTCCTGACCTCATGATCCGCCCGACTTGGCTTCCCAAGTGCTGGGATTACAGGTGTGAGCCACTGCACTTGGCCCATTTTTAATTTTTTATGCCAT
The DNA here is from genome assembly GCF_003255815.1 of Theropithecus gelada. Taxonomy (NCBI): domain Eukaryota; kingdom Metazoa; phylum Chordata; class Mammalia; order Primates; family Cercopithecidae; genus Theropithecus; species Theropithecus gelada. The sequence goes on from NC_037685.1 coordinate 70,575,644, forward strand.
ATTTTCACTGTTCCTTTCTATATTAGATACATTTAGATGCACAAATACTTATTATTGTGTTATAGTCACCTATAGTGTTCAGTACAGTAACATGCTGTACAGGTTTACAGCCTAGGAGCAACAGGTCGTACCCTATAGCCTAGGTGTGGAGGAGGCTGCACTATCTAGGTTTGTGTAAGTACGCTCTATGATGTTCCCACAATGACAAAATTGCCTAACAACGCATTTCTTTAATATATCTCCATCATTAAGCAATACATTAAGCAATACATGATTGCATACCTAAAATTTCTCCTGAGTCTCAGCCCTTAATTTTCAACTACCTGCTAAGCATCTGTGTCTGGATATCTCACAGGTAATTTACGCACACCAAGTCCTTAATTACACTAATTTTTGTATGCATCTTAAATGGTCTTTATTTTTGTTTGAAGTTTGTTTTTGTTTCTGAGGGATTTTTCTTGGGTATAGAATTTTATTTAGGTTGATGGTATATTCCTTTATTTTTGTTATTTTTTAATTGACAATAATTGTATATATTTACTGTGTACAACGTGATGTTTTGATGTATGTATGCACTGTAGAATATGTTCCTTTTTTATATCTTGTCTCTATCTGTGGCACCCTCATCCACCCAACTCTCTTCCTTCCCTCTCTCTCTGCTCCAAGGACCTACCGAGTTTATCCTGTTCTCTCTAATGTTTCCCAGCCTCCCCACCTCTTTTAATTTGGCCCAGTTTGGCCCTATCATTTCACACTTTGATATCCCCATATTTGTTCATTTCCTTTTCCTAATCACTTAGACCATAGTAGATGTTCCACTTTCTGTTGGTGGAATGATTGCATTGTAGCAATTTCTCTCCCCACTTCTGCCACCCAGTATCTCACAATACTTCCACCAGGGATCTAGTCAAGAAACATAAGTTGTTCATGCCACATCTTCCCCTATGTCAGATCCTCCCACTGCCTCCAATATCCATTTTAAATTTTGGTCCTCTTAGCATGGTACCCAAAGCACTGCCTGCCCTTCTCTCACTTCATCTTCCACCTGCCCAACTATACCCCAACTGCTGCCATGTGAGATGACCCACAGTTCCGTTAACCTTTAAGGCCCTTCATGCTTTTCTTTGATTAAGGCACCATTAGAATACAATAAAGTGCAGTCTTTAAGTGCATGTAGTCAATGGATTTTTGGCAAGTGTATACATGCATGTGGACACCACTCCAATCAATACGTAGAACATTTCCATCATCCCAGAAAGTCCGTTTTCTCCTCACCAGTCAATTCCCCCACCTACATAAGAGGGTAATCATTATTCTAATTTCTATGACCATGTATTAGTTTTCCTCTGTGCTGCTTTTGCTCAACAGAATGTCTGTGGGATTCATCCAGGTTGATGTGCATGCTACGTGTTCATTCCTTTTATTGCTGAGTAGTATTCCACTATTTAAATATACCACAATTTATGTATGTGCTGGTGGACATTTGAGTTGCTTCCAGTTTAGGGTTATTATGAACAAAATTGAAGTGAACAGTCTTATACAATCTTTTTGTGAACATAGTTTTGTTTTTTGGCACAAATATCTAGGAAGGGAATTACTGTGGTTCACTTAATAAAAATGTACTGGGCCGGGCATGGTGGCTCATGCCTGTCATCCGAGCACTTTGGGAGGCTGAGGCAGGCGGATCACGACGTCACAAAACCGAGACCATCCTGGCTAACACGGTGAAACCCCGTCTCTACTAAAAATACAAAAAATTAGCCGGGCGTGGTAGCGGATGCCTGTGGTCCCAGCTACTCGGGAGGCTGAGGCAGGAGAATGGCGTGAACCCGGGAGGCGGAGCTTGCAGTGAGTCGAGATCGCGCCACTGCACTCCAGCCTGGGCGACAGAGAGACTCCGTCTCAAAAAATAAATAAATAAATAAATAAATAAATAAATAAATAAATAAAAATGTACCTATTGCTTTTCCAGCCGTGTGTCCACATACTCAGCAAGATTTGGTGTTGTCAGTATTTTATGTTTTAGTTATTCTAGTGTATGTTAAGCAGCATTTCATTGTGGTCCTCAAAGTTTCGTTTTCTTCTCAATTAATGATGTTGAACACCTTTTCAATGTAATCGGCCACTGGTATATCGTCTTTTGGGAAATACCCCATTTTTTTTTTTACCCTTTAAAAATTGAGTTGTCCTTTTTATTATTCATTTGAGAGAGTCATGTATGTACTCAGAATACAGGCTCTTTATCAGATATATAACTTTTTCCAGTCTTTGACACATCTTTTCATTTTCTTAATGATTTTTGAAGAGCAGAACATTGTAATATATCATCTTTCATCTTTCTTTATACCTTTTTGTCTGTGTAGAATTCTTTACCTGGGAGGAGCTTCTTCCCTGTCTTTGAGAATCAGTTGACATATGATTTGGTAATCACTGATGTTCCTGTCATTTTTCTCCATGAGCTTAGGACTGACTTGAGAGCATGGGCTGTGTTTTATTTAGTGTTTTATGTCTAGTAGAATACCTACCAAGTAGCAGGTGTTCAATGACTAGAGTCAATTAAATTTCATCAATTCACTTCTTTGCATGTCATTTTCTCTTCCTAAAAACAAGGTAAACTCCCCACTTACTGCACAGGCATGTGCAAGCAATGAAAGCTTTTAAAGTTGTGAAAATCGAGCTTTTTATTGCCTCTCATGTATATCAGTAAGAATCCTGTGAATAGATACTTTTCACTGACTTTGTTATTGTTATTACCTTATGAATTGTGATTTTCATTTCAACAGCAGTATATGTAATTCTTAATAACTTAGATGTTCCTATTAAAATGCAGGGACATCTTAAGCAAAAAAAAAAAAAAAAAAAAAAAAAAAATAAGACTAGCCAGATTTTGCCATTGCCATATAAGAGTTTGTCATTTGACTTTACCATGTAGAGTGGCTGACCTTTTATTCTAGCGAGGCTCACTAATGTCTAAAATCACATGAACTACATAAAAATGACAATGTCATCATTAAATCTGTCCAAATAACTAGACCTTAATGAATTCCCTAGAGAACTCCAACTTGATAATGGGAGCTAAGAAGTCACAACACTATTCTGACAGGAAGGTGCAGTTAAAACAAATTTGAAAAGCACCAGCTATACATGAACATAATGGGCTAATTGAGGAAGCAAAGTGCAATCTTTTCTTCTCTGCAGGAGACCACAGAATGGAGAAGCCCCTGCTCAGCAGACAATGAGACAAAATCACATTCAGCACATTATGAATTAAGCATCTGAGAGTGGAATGACTTTCTCCACACCAACAAAGCCTCAGAAAGTGTAGAATTTTATTGGTCAGATCCTGTATTGTTCTTCCAGATCAGCATGGATTCTCATCCTGGATGATTAAAAGCACCAGAAGCAAGTGGAATAGTCAGATATTCAAATTAAATTGATAAATGTGTATAGATAGCATAGAAAATATAGTTACATGCATAAATAGCCAGAATGTTCAATTTCCAAATCAGAAAAGTACAATGAATTTAGAAGCTAATTGAAACGGAATTCTTAAGGATTTGCTACAATAACTCAGGCTTACTAAACAAAAGGCTAGATCCACTATCCAGTATGCAATCTTTGCTCCTGAAGAAGCTAGTTTTTGTTATTTGTTATTTTTTATTTATTTTTTTGGTGGGGACAGGTTCTCACTCTGTTGCCTAAGCTGGAGTGCAGTGTTGCAATCTCGGCTTACTGCAACCTCCACCTCCTGGGTTCAAGCAATTCTTGTGCCTCAACCTGAGTAGTTGGGATTACAGGAGAGCACCACTATCACTATGCCCAGCTAATTTTTTTTTTTTTTTTTTTTTTTTTGGTATTTTTAGTAGAGATGGAGTTTTGCCATGTTCGTCAGGCTGGTCTCAAACTACCTGGCCTCATGTGATTTCCCCACCTCGGCTGGGATTACAGGTGTGAGCCACCACGCCTAACCCTGAAAGAGCTAGTTCTGTTAAGGGGCCATGTGAGGGTCCAAACCCTTCTCTTCCGTGAAGACTTTCTGCTGGAGGGGCAGGGCTGTTGAGATAAGATTTTTCAAATGGCCAACATCCCTCAAGGGTAGTGATAGAAAATTTTCCCTGACACGGAAGTACAGAAACCCAGCACTTTGTAGAAGCTGGAGGAACAGCAAGTCACTGGCAACTGTAACAGTCATGTCACCATGCTGGAGACTGTCAGTCCAGTCACCTCCTGAACCACAGTCTAGCTCTTGTTGCCCTAAATCACATCTGAATACCACCCATATCCTCAAACTTAATACAAAACAGACCTGAAGTTCTTCTCTCCTCAGAATTTGGTTATGATTGAAATGTAATAAGCAGGAAGTTAGAATTCTGGTTGCAAAGAATTCATGCTGAAAGCAGAAACTGTCTTACTCATTTTTAATACACTTGTGCCTAGAACAATGCCTCGTTGGATGATTAGTGAGTGAATTAATGACAGGCCTTAAAAGAGAAAAGGAAATTTTACAAGACTATAGTAGTTGAAGAACTACATTGAAGAAATTAAGGAAGCAAATCCAATAACTGAATTAACACTCCATGACTCATCTAGCTATTGATCAAAGAGAGAATTTATTCACAGAGATTTTCAAATACAAACAAAATAGCACTTTTAAATTTTTTACAAAATGAATATAGAAATAAATGTGGTACAGCACAGTACAATAATAGACAAAAGAAAACACGATCCAATGACTGGAAAATGTCTCTCATTATTCTCATATCTTCGGCTGAATTCTCTCCTACAGTGGACAGAAAGGTGCCCCTTTTCTTCATAAGAATATCACAGCAGAAGCTACTCAGAAATATTGCATATTGTTGAATAACATGGAAATACAAAGGCTTAACTCTAAAGGTCTGCATAAACACTGAAAATATGTTGAGGAACTAAATCAGAGTTTATGCAGGATATACAAAATACTGATAGTTTGGCTTATTGGTCCATTTATTGGGTTTAATATATGCTTTATAAAGTGATAATACTGTATTTTAAATGTATAGTAAAAAGAAAACAGAGGAGAAATGCACCACTAAACCTCCCGTAACGTCTGTGCGATGATCCACTTTTGTGCATGGGCGTATGTGGGGATGCGTATGTCTGTATGTGCTTGTGTGCTTTTGGGAGTGCCGTGACCTACAGGGAACATTTTTGGGGGTACCCTGCTTCCCAACATAACACTGTTTCTACTAGCCCTTTTGATTTTCTGAGTCTTCACCTAAAATAAAAAAACACAAACAACTAAAACCCAAACCCTTGTTTGCATATATAGATTTGGGGTGTGTGTGTGTGTGTGTGTGTGTGTGTGTGTGTTGTATATTAACAATACTCTGTGGAATAGAACCACCCGATGCCCCGCAATATTTTTAGGCTTTGGTCCATTTTTCTCCATCATTCTACACTCTCCTTTTTTTTTTTTCACCACAAATCTCCTACAATCCTTCCTTCCTATATCATGTTCCTGATTTTATCGGGTTTCATTTTATTAGCATTGTATTGGATTAGAACTACTATTCCACCTTTTGAAGGTAGGTGGATGTTTCGACCTCTCTAAGCCCCTTCGGTCCGTCTTCTCCTCTGTCTGCTCTTGGTGGCTCCATCTCAGTATGGGTAGTGCTTCTGTTTCTTGCCTGAAAAGCAAGCCAGCCATGTGCACAGCAGCATGGCGGCAGTGGCACCTGCTCCCGTGCAGTAGTAGGCCCAGCCGATTTCACACTTCCCTAGGGACAAAGGAAAGGGAAAGAAGAAAGACACAGATGAGGATGATTTTGCAGCAGGCTTTCTTATTGCTTCCAGTGTGTGGGTTCTGAAACACCCATTAGGAATATGGTATCCTCGCTTAAATGGAATCATAACGTGCTGCAAGTTATCTGGACAGTGAAGAAAGCAAGAATGGCTGGGTGCATTTCAGAAGGATCTCAATGTCTACCTCTCACACTGGCGAAGAGAAGTGTAGTCCCCTCCACCAATATCCACACCCCGGTCAAAAAAAGAGAAGAATAGCAGCAACCAGGATATGAGATGAAGGAGTTAATTCTAACTTACATCACCCAAGCTCACCTGCATAACAAAGTACTTTAGGGAAAAAATCTAAATGTTGATGCAATCTTTCTGCAAAAGGGCCACTTTGAGGAAGCAACTCATTTGAAGGATAATGGCTAATGCTAAGGTGAATACTGCTATTTATGTGGAATCCTCAAGTGACTTACTCTCTACTGTCTGAATCAGAAAACAAAAATTCCCAGATTCTTCTGGGATCAACACTCACCTTGAAGATAAAGTGTCATTTAAATGAAAATATAATGACAAGTGTCCAAATGGGTCCTGATTTCTCAGAGTTGGATTAGTCTTAATAGTCATAACACACCCAAAATATTAAAAATATAATAAGCAGATTTATTTATCTATATTGTCTTTGTCAATTCTTTTATCAACATTATAAGGTGGAATACTAGCTCAACATGGTTGACAAAAATGCTTCTGAGCATTTAAAGAAGTTGGTGACTTACCCATAGTCATACGCTTATAATTTGGAATAAAGTGAGCCAGGACTCAAACCCGGGTTCCAGATCCCAAGAATAGGTTGGCGTCCCCAGATACCCTATTTGGGTTAATGGAATGGGTTTTTGCATTCATTAGCTTTTTCTTTCTTAATGACATCCAAGTTACTCTTTTTGTGTGCATAGTAAAGAAGGCCTCTATATCTTATACTGGACACTGTACTTTCTGCTTCAATTCTAATTCATTTTTCAGCTGGTCTTAACATCTTATCAGACGATGCTTGAACAGCAACTATGTTCCTCCTTTTGGTTCTTGTTTTGCATTACATTAGATACAAACATAAACAGCAAGACATTTGGATTTCACAGTCACTGAACATAAAAGCCACAGATTGAAAATCACGGGGCCAGGTACAGTGGCTCAGGCCTGTAATCCCAGAACTTTGAGAGGCCAAGGTGGGTGGATTACCTGAGGTCAGGAGTTCAAAACCAGCCTGACCAACATGACGAAATCCCATCTCTACTAAAAATAACAAAATTTAGCCAGGCGAGGTGGTGGGCACCTGTAATCCCAACTACTCAGGAGGCTGAGGCAGGAGAATCACTTGAACCCAGGAGGCGGAGGTCACAGTGAGCCGAGATTGCACCAGTGCACTCCAGCCTGGGTGACAGAGCGAGACTCCGTCTCAAAAAAAAAAAAAAAACACACAAAAAAACAAAAGAAAATCACATCCCTTTTTTTCACAAGCAGTCTGCAGGAAAACAGCCTGTTGCTTGGCAAGAGTGACACCATCTTGAAGCGAAATCTCAATGAAGACGAGCGTTTGACTCCTGCATACCGAGGTGTTCCCATAGCGTAGATAACCCCCCATAAAGAAACAATGACTATGGCATAGACAACCTTTCATAAAGATGTTTATCTCATCTCCCTAGAGGTCACAAGTTTCAGCAAGAAAGTATGAGATGTGCCCAGCTGCACGTATCTGTACCCTAAAAGCTTGCTGTGTAAAGGCTGCTTTCTGGAGGGCGGGTGCAAAGATCCGCCATCTTGCAGCTGCCTGAGACATGGCTTCTGTTCGTAAGTCCCTATTAAATGTTTTTTTTCTGAGAAACTGGACTTGTCAGCCTCTTTCCTCACCTCTTTTCTCAGCCTCTCAGCCTATGGGGCTGGGTTTGCATAGACCTGCTCACCGCGGAACACAGCCACTTTTACCTTGTTCATTTGTGAAAAATTAATAACTTCCCTGCTGAAAATTACCAAGACTGTTAGGTATAACGTGCAGTTAAACTTTAGATCTTCACTGGACATTTACTGAAGTAGTTAGCATGTGCCCCATGCACGGATAAAAAGGCAAGGCAAGACAGAGCTAAGGGAGTTACTGGCTTGTGGTCACCATGAGTCAAAAGCAGCAAAATTTGATCAAGAGCCTCCACATCGTGAAAGTTCTTAGGCCATTACCTAAGCACACAGACATCAAGCTATGTTGTTCAGTCCTCAACCTAGGTGTCATCCTTGATTTCTCCCTTTCCACATCCAATGAATAATTAAAAAATAGCAAATGTGTTTTGATTACCATTTTCTCAAAATTGTCATGAAGCTTTACATGGAGTAAACATTAATGCTTTAATTCTCATAGGAACACAATGTGGCAAGTACATGAGTATCATTCTCATCTTTCAGAAGGGAAGACGGAGGCCAAGGAAAGTTTAATAACCTGCTCCAGGACTTCTCCTTAATAAGTAGCAAGTCCTCTGCCACTCTCGCCCATATCTATCCTGTATCCTTTCCCTTCTCAAATGCCCGCATCATCCCCCAGGCAGTCTGGTCTGCTGTCATTGCTTTCTTGTCTCTCTGATTCTTCTTATATCATCACCAACAGCAAGGTAGGCAGCTGTCTTTTAAAAAATCAATCAGATCAAGCCACGCTCTTACTTAAAACCCTGTAATGACCCAGCATTTTGGGAGGCCAAGGCGGGTGGATCACTTGAGGTCAGGAGTTCAAGACCAGCCTGGCCAACATCGTGAAACCCCATCTCTACCAAAAATACAAAAATTAGCCAGGCGATTTTGATCAAGAGCCTCCACATCTTAAAAGCTCTTAGGCCATTACGTAAGCACACAGACATCAAGCACACAGAGTAAATTAGTGCAAGTGGCCCACACATAAGAATCAGTTGAACCCAGGAGGCGGAGGTTGCAGTGAGCCAAGATTGCGCCACTGCACTCCAGCCTGGATGGCAGAATAAAACTCTGGCTTGAGAAAAAAAAAAAAAAGGAAAAAAAAAGTCCCTTTAATGAATTCTCAAAAATCGATGTCCTTCCTATAGCCTATGAGGGCTTAAATGTCTGCTGACCTCTCACACCTCATGACCGCTCTCTCCTGTGTCTTATCTCTGGCCACAGTGATCACTTTTTCTGGAGCACATCAGCCTTGTTGCTGACATTAGAGCTTCACACTTACGATTCCTTCCACCCAGAAATTCTACTTCTAGATCATGGAAATGCCAGGCCTATGGCAAGCACCTAATAAATAATTTGTTGAATGAAAGGCAAGGTAAAAGAAAAGCAGAAAGGAAGCAAAGCAGGCAGGCAGCTGATACCTGAAAAACAGTAAATCTAGTATTTTATTTCAAGAGTAACTCTTGTCCTGTTTTGGCACTGAAATTTTGGAGAGAACTTCCCAAACCAAGTGTGTATTTCTGGTCTCATAGCGAGTGTGTTAAATTTAACAGGGTAACAGATTCTGAAAGATCGCCTCTCCACCTCTGGGTAGGTCTCACTGGCACAATGACCTCCATTAATACTGATAGAATACGCATTTTTCACGGGTAACCGAGTCTCCCTTCACAGGTCAGATTTGCTGACAACCATGAACTAATGTGGTTGTGAGTCTTGGGAATAATCTCCAATTTGAATTATTCTTTAGCTGGATTAAATACACCTAGAAGGGTGAATTAATAGGTAGAGAAGAGATGACCAATAGTTTAGAACATTTCAAAGAGTCGGCAAAATTTGTGGTCCATCTATTTAGCACTGGACTCATAACACAGAACACAATCAATTGTTCATTATTAATAATGTATTGCCCTATACATAGTTCCATAACCTAACATGAAAAGTAGAGTATATAATTCTTTATTATTTGGCACTTAAGAAAAAGTTGCTGAGGCTAATTATTTGAAAACGGTGTATGTGACAGCAGACACATCTATTAAACAAAGATGGAAAAAGAAGCTAGTAAAGGATTGGCTATCAGAGGGTAATGAGAGAGAGGATAATATTGGTTTTGCTTTTGTTTTTGGCAGAGAAGTCAATAAAATAGCAGAAGTTTAAGCTTCAGCATCTCGTAAGTGGCAGGGGAGCTACAGCCGATGCTGTAGATTCTCCAGCCAGTTCCTGTGTGTCCCTTTGCTGGTTCTGGACTCTCAATCTCCAGCTTCCTGTTTGCTCCTAACAGCTTATATTTGCAACGCTCTTCAGAGGACCCATGAGTGACTGGCATTACTCTGTCCCAGCTCTTTGACAGCTGAAGTGCCCCCTGGTGTGACCCACTGCCAGCAATGGACTTGTACTGGAGCGTGCACACCTGGCTTTCTTCCCTCCAGGTGGCACAAAGTCTGCAGTGTAATGATAATGAATGTTCCTAGCACTGTGAGTTCAGGCTGAGGCTGAACCCTCATATGACAAACCGTACCCTGCTGGGTGTTGACTCCTTCCCTACCTTGCTTTTCCACTTCCCCACTGGTTTTTCCTTAGCACATTTCCTCAGTCACTTGAACACAAATCCTCATCTCAGGATCCACTCTGGGGAACCAGATCTAAGACAGGAGTGAACGAACAAAGACTTTCTTGCTTTTCTTTATCAAGGGATCTGTAAGTCTTTACCATTGTCAGAAACTAAACCACCCCACCCACCTACCCAAGCCCTGCTGTCACCTGAAAGAGACAGAGCAGAGCTTTCAGCACCAGCTGGCTCCGGCTGTCACCACACTACCCTCTTCCTCGGGCAAATCCAAGTCCTTGTCTTGCTCATGTGTAATTGTAATTTCTAGTCATTGTTATCTGGATCCATTCTTGTTTATGTCATAAAACAGGTAGTTAACGTATCAGGCTAAATATCTATCAGATGAAAACTGGCAGGAAATTAAGATCTTTAAGGAGTGTACCATAATAGCAGAAAATGTTTGAGGATATAAGAAAATACGGCCATCAATCAGACATATATGCAAGTTTGTGTGTGATTTACAAAATTTGGAGTTAAAATTCAACAGCCGGTTAAGGTCCAAAATGAGCTTTTTTTTTTTTTTTTTTTTTTTTTTTTTTTTTTTTTTTTTTT